>NC_090269.1:178543211-178853961 GCF_040414725.1 Anabrus simplex
TAGAATTAGAGAGTGAAAGTAGTGATCGTGACATTGATTGTTTTTGATACACGCAAAAATATTGGCCGTAATATTATTGATGGTGGGTTTGTGTGTGAAGACATGGATAATTACAGAGGTCAAAGGGAGATGTTTACAATAAATTATGGGTCTCAGAATGCTGCAAAGAACTGCTTATGTCCTGTGTGAAAAATTTTCTGTTGTTTTCTACTGTCGAGTTCGTAAAGATGATAGTATAATAGTATACGCAGAATTTTATGCGGTCACGCGGTATGATATTTCCATTCCGATCGAGGGTAAATGAATGTGTACCGGTTACTGTGGAGGAAATAATGTATGTAATTTTTGCATTGTGTACTGTATGTTAATGAGCATAGTGCAGAAACCTGTATTGAGATCATATTTCTCAAAAATTCCATTTACTAGCTATTTCTATATTTGGTTCAGCCATATTTTAGGTCCATTTGAAAGCTCAGAAGATTCCTCCACTTCACTGACCTTAGATAATTCCACTATATTATGCCGTTTGTGTGTTTATGCACTAATAACATACTGACCATTTTGGTAAAATTCATTGAACCGCTTGTCATTTACGCCCGATTAACTAAGAGCCTGCACTCATAGCATGCTTGGTACTATACTCCTCCCACAGCTCAGGGTAGCCAGGTACTGAAAGTTGTCCCACGCTGAGAGGTTAAATAATAACTTACATAAAGGTTTCGATTGATGAGCCACTGCCTAAATTCATAAAATTGAGTTAACTTACATATAATTATACCTGACTCACATTCCAGACATAATTTGCACCAGAATAACTTCCTGTCGGATTCATTAAGAGCTGAAGAAAATTGTCCAGAATGTTGTTTTACTAAAATTTGAATTAATTTTGTAGTGCAAAGAGGAGGGAATTTTACATCTGCGTAATCATTGAAGTCTTTTGTTCAGCAGACATAGGGGAAGTGTTTCTAGGTTGCATTCGAATGAATGCATGATAATGAGTTTGGAAGAAGTAAATGTGTAGTTAAGAATTGAAATGAATGCATGTAATGACTTTGGACCAAATTAAATATGTGTCATAAGGAGAACCATGCAAACCATGTGACCTTGCCACAGTAGGGAGGCTTGTGTGTCCTAATGAAGCTAACGGCTGACGATGACCTGGACTAGGGTCGAAACCGGTCCCATTTAAATAAGAATGTAATTACTACATTTCTTTCTTTTATGTATTGAATTGGTTGAACTTCAATTATTTAATTTTTAATGTATGGGTATCTGTCGAGAGACCAGACTAAAGAACAGTTCATCGAAAGGGGGTAGCAGCCTTTCAGAAGTTGCAAGGGTGGCAGTCTGGATAATTGACTGATATGGCCTTGTAATAATACTCAACATGGCTTAGCTGTGTTGATACTTCTACACCGCTGAAAGCAACGGGAAACTACAGCCATAACTAACTCCCAAGGACATACAGCTCCCTCTGTATGAATGATGTACTGATGGTGGCTTCCTCCCGGGTAAAATATTCCGGAGGTAAAATAGTCCCCCATTCGGATCTCCGGGTGGGGACTACACGAGAGGGAGCAATCATAGGGGCAGCAAGTCGGAGCATGGAATGTTGGAAGTTTGAAACATTGTGGTAGGTTAGAGAATCTGAAAAGGGATATGGATAGACTTAATCAGATGTAGTTGATATAAGTCAAGTTCGCTGGCAGGAAGAGCAGGATTTTTTGTCAGGTAACTACAGGATTATCAACACAAAATCAAACGGGGGAAATGCAGAAGATGGTATATTAATGAATAAGAAAATAGAGCAGCAGGTAAGCTACTATGACCAGCATGGTGAAAGAATTATTGTTGTCAAGATAGACATCAAACCAATGCCCACCACAATAGTACAGGTCTATATGCCTACTAGTTCAGTAGATGATGAAATTGAAAGAATACATGAAGTGATAGAAGATTTAATACAATATGTAAAAGGTGATGAGAATCTAATTATATTGGGAAACTGGAATGCACTGGTAGGCCAAAGAAGAGAAGGTAGTACAGTAGGAGAATTGAGATTGGGACAAAGAAATGAAAGAGGAAGTCGGCTGGTTGAATTCTGCACCGATCATAATTTTAGTCCTTGCTAATACTTGGTTCAAATACCACAAACGACTGCTGTATACGTGGATGAGACTTGGAGACACTGGAAGATATCAAATAGACTTCATTATGATTAGGCAGAGATTCAGAAACCAGGTGATGGATTGCAAACTTTCCTGGGAACTGACGTGGACTCTGACCATGACTTGTTGGTCATGAAATGCCATCTGAAGTTGAATTGAGGAAAAGGAGGAATGCAAGGAGATGAGATCTAGACAAGTTGAAAGAAAAGAGTGTGAGAGACTGTGTCCAGGAACATGTTGCACAAGGACTAAATAAAAAGGCTGAAGGAAACACAATAGAGGAAGAATGGACGGTTGTGAAGAATGCGGTCTCTAGGGCTTCTGAAGAAGTGTTAGGAAGAAAGGAAAGATCAGCTAAGAATCAATGGACAACTCAGGAGATACTAGACCTAATTGATGAACGATGAATGTACAAGAATGCAAAAAATTAAGAGGGCAGAAATGAATGCAGGCAATTAAAGAATGAAGTGGATAGAAAGTGCAGGACAGCTAAGGCAGAATGGCTGAAGGAGAACTGCAAGGATGTTAAAGGTTGTATGGTCCTTGGAAAGGTAAATGTTGCATACAGGAAAATCAAGGGAAACTTTGGAGAAAGGAAAACTAGAAGTATGAATATTAAGAGCTCAGATGAAAAACTACTTCTAGGGAAACAAGGCAAGGCAGAAAGATGGCAGGAACATATCCAACAGTTGTATCAAGGTAAAGACATAGATGATCTGGATCTGGAACAAGAAGAGGCTATTAATGCTGATGAAATGGAGACCCAATCTTGAGGCCAGATTTTGACAGAGCTTTGAGAGACCTAAATAAGAACAAAGCACCTGGAATTGATATTTCCTCTGAATTACTGACTGCCTTAGGAGATACCAGCATGGCGAGGTTATTCCATTTAGTGTGTAAGATGAATGAGACAGGAGAAGTGCCATCCAATTTTTGGCAGAATGTTGTTATACCTATCCCCAAGAAAGCCAGTACAAGTGAGAAAACTACCACACCATTAGTTTAGTATCTCACGCCTGCAAAATTTGAACACGTATTATTTACAGAAGAATGGTAAGACAAGTTCAAACTGAGTTGGGAGATGATCAATTTGTAGATCTGGAAAAGGCATTCGATAATGTTGATTGGACCAAGCTATTTGAGATTCTGCAGGTGATCGCGATCAGATACAGAGAATGAAGAATTATCCACACTCTGTATAAAACCAGTCTGCAGTAATAAAAATTCGAGGGCTTTGAAAGAGAAGCAGCAATGTAGGAAGGAGTGAGGTAAGGTTGCAGTTTTTTTGCCAGTGGCTTTATGTCGCACCAACACAGACAGGTCTTATGTCAATGATGGGATAGGAAAGGGCTAGGAGAGGGAAGGAAGCGGCCATAGCCATAATTAAGGTACAGCCCCAGCATTTTCCTGGTGTGAAAATGGGAAACCACAGGGCTGCTGACAGTGGGATTCAAACCCACTATCTCCTGGATGCAAACTCACAGCTTCGCGCCCCTAACCGCATGGCCAACTTGCCCAGTAAGGTTGCAGTTTGTCCACCTCTAATTCATTGTTTATATGAACAGGCAGTAAAGGAAATCAAAGAGGAATTTGAGAAGGGAATCACAATCCAAGGAGAGGAAATCAATGCCCTGAGATTTGCTGATGATATTTGTTACGGAGTTATCCGTGGTAGTTAGAGGTGAAAGAAGGTGCTGGGATGAATAGGTCTCAATCTACGAAATTAAAGTTAATTTAAAATTTAACAAGGTTATATTTTCCTTTTAAGATCAAGAAATAACAAATATAACAGGTACTCAGTAGCCTAGCAACAATTCGAGAATGTACAATTACAGTGTTACAGGATTTGGGCTCCGAGAGCCAGACACACAATTCTTGAGCAATTAGCCCAACATTACTTATATACAAGATTCCACAAAGGGGCAGAAAACCCCAATCATGCCCAGGAACACTTGCTCCCCATTACACGGTGAAGCCTCCTCGAGGCACACAGAAACCAAAATTTTAAGAAAGATCAACTCACTCTCAAAGTTCAAGCCCATCAAAGGTCACACCAAACTCCACATTCAAGCTGTCCTCCAAGTACAATAACACAGGAGTAAAAGTACCCAACCTACTGAGGCCTATTAAGTAAAGAAACAGGTCAATGGCATGGCCCCAAAATACCAATTTGAGAGGAGGTGTACTTGCACTCCTAATACACTTTATTAAAACCTAATTTGGCCCTAGGCCGCTTATGCAAGGGCTAATCCCATTCTACGGAGGTGACACGATAGGAAAACTTATTACATTACGAAATGAAGAAAAATGGTTGAGAAAACGTAGTCACCTCAAAAACAATATGAAAGGGAGCTCGAGAGGGTTAGGCACTCTCTATCCCAATTTGTAGTTTAAAGAGATTGGATTTATACCAGGAGTCTTTTACATTTTAGAGAAAGTTACATGGTAAAAGGTATCGAACCTGCCCCGAGAGTTAAACTGCTGAGCTAGCAAGAAAATAAGTTATTAAAAGGCCATTACCTTATTGAAGAACTGCTGCCCGACGAAAGAGGCGCTTCCCGCCCCCTGCTACATAATTTACACTATGACAGATGTTACTGAAGTGGCGCAGAGACCCGAAAATCAGCAGTTTATATACCCTCGCGGAACATTCGAGACCTTTTATGAATGATAACACCCGCCCACA
This sequence comes from Anabrus simplex, assembly GCF_040414725.1. Classification (NCBI taxonomy): domain Eukaryota; kingdom Metazoa; phylum Arthropoda; class Insecta; order Orthoptera; family Tettigoniidae; genus Anabrus; species Anabrus simplex. Next base: position 178,548,066 of record NC_090269.1, read on the forward strand.
AGCATTTTATTGGACGGCCAAAACATTACAAGTTAAAACTGAAGAAGACATCTAGGATTGGTGGAAAATTAATTACAAAAATTATTCATTGGTCGAATTCAAAACTGGCGGAAAGAGAAGGGTTATACAGCCAACCTAAACAATGACTGAAAGAAATTTAACAAAGAACAAACTTATGAGAGAATGTTCACACTTCTTGCTACAGCGAAAACAAAATACATCGAAAACGACACAGTTCAGAACACTTCAAAATTTACAAGTAGGGACATCTTCTGAGAAACTTGAGAATTAACACTGTAGTTAAAGTTCAGGCTTCCTCCAGTAGAGGAGTTTCAACTGGCGCAAATTTTGAATTAGTGGCGCGGAGGTGTACCGCCTGGTACAATATTGATATTTTATCTGAGACGGGAAAGCTCTGGAGAAATTGCTGAATGGTATGGACAGAATTTTGGGTAAAGAGTACAAGATGAAAATAAATAAGTCCAAAACAAAAGTAATGGAGTGCAGTCAATCAATCAGTACTGATATGCATTTAGGTCAGTCACCCAAGTGGCAGATTCCCTATCTGTTTTCCTAGCCTTTCTGTAAATGATTGCGAAGAAATTGGAAATTTATTGAACATCTCCCTTGGTAAGTTATTCCAATCCCTAGCTCCTCTTCCTAAAAACGAATATTTGCCCTAATTTGTCCTCTTGAATTCCAGCTTTATCTTCATATTGTGATCTTTCCGACTATTAAAGACACCACTTGAACTTAATCCGTCTACTGATGTTATTCCATGCCAAATCTCCACAGACAGCTCAGAACATACCACTTACATGTTATAATTCTCATGTTAGGTCCGTATTGAAATGTATGTAAATACAAAGTATGTTACAAGTGTTATTTTTAATATCCACCTATTCAATACAAAGAGATCTAGTAAATTAAGAATTAAATCTTATCATAAAAAGTTACAAGGGACATGCTTCGCCCATATTAAGGGCATCATCAGCCTCAAACTCATACTTGTAAGGTGAATAATAGGATCCTGATTGTTCTTACAAATCGTAAAAAGAGTGTATCAATGTAGGAGTTTGTCTAACACATAATTATTAGAACGTCCTTGGTTAAAATCGTAGTATCAAGCTGCATGTCACAAGTTCACAGGATTATACTCTCCGGAGTGCTGAGTCAATGCGTCCAAAACCTGTTGAGGGTAGAGCAATAAACAGCTCAATCTTTATATGAAAATTCAATATTCATAGAAATGTGTTTCCTTGAATACTCCTATTGAATGATAAGAAAAAGTAAAGCTGATAGACTGTTAAAGATGTTAATTTTGTACGTTAAGATAAGACAACAGTCTTCTTAAGTAGCTGTTCAGCTGTCTATAGTATTATTTAACTGGCGTGAAGGAGTGAAAGTCAAATGTGTTACGATAAGATAACAGTCTTCATTAAATAGTTGTGGGAGCAAGGAAAGGTATTCGGCTGTCTGTAGTCGTATTTATCTTGCTTGAAGGAGTGAAAGTCGAAGGTATTGACGTTGATTAGAGCTTTTTGGTGTGAAGTCTGTAACAAGAGGAGAGTGAATGCCTAGGAAAAGTATTTTTGAAGAGAATATGGGTTTAAAAAGAAAAAATGGAGAATGTATAAATACTTACTCTTTCATCTGTAAAGATGTAAATCAGTTATGGAAAGGTTAGTTGAAGAAAACAACATTATGTGTATGTTTATTTATTTCTTTGACTGTTATGGTGTTAATCAGTTGCTATGGTAGCGTTGAATGACTGACACTTGTGCTTCTAGTATTGTATCGATGTGAGATTGGCGGAGGAGGGTGTGGTGGAGGGGAGGGGTTAGGCAGGTTGTTAAGTTTATGTGTTGTTGGTTTTGAGAGATTTGCATGGTCGGACACACTTCACACCAAAAAGCTCTAATCAACGTCAATATACCTTCGACTTTCGCCCCTTCAAGCAAGATAAATATTACTATAGACAGCCGAATACCTTTCCTTGCTCCCACTACTACTTAAAGAAGACAGTTATCTTATTGTAACACATTTGACTTTCACTCCTTCAAGCCAGTTAAATAATACTATAGACAGCTGAACAGCTACTTAAGAAGACCGTTGTCTTATCTTAACATACAAAATTAACATCTTTAACAGTAAGACCTATCTGTGTCGGTGTGACGTAAAGCCCCTAGCAAAAAAAGCTTTACTTTTTCTTATCCAATAGGAGCATTCAAGGAAACACATTTCTGTTTCATATAAAGATTGAGCTGTTTATTGCTCTACCCTCAACAGGTTTTGGGCGCACTGACTCAGTGCTCCGGAGAGTGTAATCTTGTGAACTTGTGACATGCAGCTTGATACTACGATTTTAACCAAGGACGTTCTAATAATTTTATGTTAGACAAACACCTACATTGATATCCTTTTATGATTTGTAAGAACAATCAGGATCCTGATTATTCACCTTACAGGTTTGAGTTTGAGGCCGATGATGCCCTTAATATGGGCGAAACATGTCCCTTGTAACTTTTTATGATAAGATTTAATTCTTAATTTACTAGATCTCTTTGTATTGAATAGGTGGATATTAAAAATAACACTTGGAACATACTTTGTGTTTACATACCACTTAGTCGAGCAGCTTGTTTCCTTTCTCAAAAGTCTTACCAGCCCAAACTTTGCAACATTTTTGTAATGCTACTCTTTTGTCAGAAATCACCCAGAACAAATCGAGCTGCTTTTCCCTGAATTTCCTCTCGTTCCTGAATCAAGTAATTCCATACACTGGAACCATACTCTAGTTGGGGTCTTACCAGAGAGTTATATGTCCTCTCCTTTACATTATTACTATAACACCTAAATACCCTCATAACCATGTGCAGAGATCTGTACCCTTTATTTACGATCATATTTATGTGATTACCCCAATGAAGATCTTTCCTTATATTAACACCTATGTACTTACAATGATGCCCAAAAGGACCTTTCACCCTATCAATGTAGTAATTAAAAGAGAGGACTTTTCCTATTTGTAAAACTCACAACCTGACTTTTAACCCCGTTTATCATCATACCATTGCCTACTGTCCACCTCACAACATTATTGAGGTCATTTTGCAGTTGCTCACAATTTGTAACTTATTTATTACTCTGTACAGAATAACATCACCTGCAAAAAGCCTCTTCCCTGATTCCATTTCTTTACGCATATCATTTATATATATAAGAAAACATAAAAGTCCAATAATACTGCCCTGAGGGATTCCCCTCTTCATTATTACAGGGTCAGGTGATTTGCCTACTCTAATTCTCTGAGTTTCATTTTCTAGAAATATAGCCACCCATTCAGTTACTTTTTGTCAGTGGAGTGAAATATTAGATTAGGAAATGAAGTCTTAAAGGAAGTAGATGAATATTGTTACTTGGGTAGTAAAAGTACCAACAATGGCAGAAGTAAGGAGGGCATAAAATGCAGACCAGCACAAGCAAAGAAGCCTTTCTGTTAGAAAAGAAATTCACTCACTTCAAACATTGATATAGGAATTAGAATATTTTTGAAGCATCGCATTGTATGGAAGTAAAACATGGACAGTAACTAGCCCGGAAAGAAAGAGAATAGAAAATTTTGAAATGTGGTGTTACAGAAGAATGCTGAAGGTGAGACAGATAGATAGAATTATGAATGAAAAGATACTGAATTGAATTGGTGAGAGGAGATCGATCTAGCTAAATTTGACCAAAAGAAGAGATAGAATGATTGGACACATCTTAAGACGACCAGGACGTGCAGTTTTTCTTGAGGGAAGTGTAGGAGGTAAGAATGGTAGGGGTAGACCAAGGTGTGAATATGACAAGCAGATTAGAGCGGGCATAGGATGCGGCAGTTACGTAGGAATGAAAAGTTTAGCACAGGATAGGGTGGTATGGAGACCTGCATCAAACCATTCTATGCACTGATGACTCAAACAGCAACGAGAATTAAAGAGTTCTAGCTTGACTTTATATTTAGTGAGAAATGAATAACCTACATAACAGTCTTGAATGGAGAACTGCTGCTTAAATTCATAGAATTTAGTACAAAAAATGTTAGACTGTTGTCATTAAAGAAGACAGGCTTTTTTTTTTTCAATAAAGTAGAAATAAGACGACGTATTAGACAGGGGATGTGTCCTTCCCCCCCTTTATTTAACCTATACCCAGAATAAATCATTCAAGTAACTTTGGCAAATGAAATGGAAGATATAGTTAACGGAAAACCAATTAACAACTGAAGGTATGTAGATATTGTTGGCAGAATGTTTGGAAAAATTTAAATGACTAACTGTGTAATGGAAGCCTGTGACCAATGCCACTTGACACATACTGTAAGCAAGACACTCAAAATGACCCTTCAGTGAGTGTTGAATCCCACCCTCTGGAGAGAGCTGAGATGTAGTAACGAGCCTGTTGAGGCTAAGAAAAAATGTATACAGAGGAATGGGTACTGATGAGGAGAAAGCCCACCTACTGTATGTTTAGATGACATCCATCCATCCATCCATCCATCCATCCATCCATCCATCCATCCATCCATCCATCCATCCATCCATCCATCCATCCATCCATCCATCCATCCATCCATCCATCCATCCATCCATCCATCCATCCATCCATCCATCCATCCATCCATCCATCCATCCATCCATCCATCCATCCATCCATCCATCCATCCATCCATCCATCCATCCATCCATCCATCCATCCATCCATCCATCCATCCATCCATCCATCCATCCATCCATCCATCCATCCATCCATCCATCCATCCATCCATCCATCCATCCATCCATCCATCCATCCATCCATCCATCCATCCATCCATCCATCCATCCATCCATCCATCCATCCATCCATCCATCCATCCATCCATCCATCCATCCATCCATCCATCCATCCATCCATCCATCCATCCATCCATCCATCCATCCATCCATCCATCCATCCATCCATCCATCCATCCATCCATCCATCCATCCATCCATCCATCCATCCATCCATCCATCCATCCATCCATCCATCCATCCATCCATCCATCCATCCATCCATCCATCCATCCATCCATCCATCCATCCATCCATCCATCCATCCATCCATCCATCCATCCATCCATCCATCCATCCATCCATCCATCCATCCATCCATCCATCCATCCATCCATCCATCCATCCATCCATCCATCCATCCATCCATCCATCCATCCATCCATCCATCCATCCATCCATCCATCCATCCATCCATCCATCCATCCATCCATCCATCCATCCATCCATCCATCCATCCATCCATCCATCCATCCATCCATCCATCCATCCATCCATCCATCCATCCATCCATCCATCCATCCATCCATCCATCCATCCATCCATCCATCCATCCATCCATCCATCCATCCATCCATCCATCCATCCATCCATCCATCCATCCATCCATCCATCCATCCATCCATCCATCCATCCATCCATCCATCCATCCATCCATCCATCCATCCATCCATCCATCCATCCATCCATCCATCCATCCATCCATCCATCCATCCATCCATCCATCCATCCATCCATCCATCCATCCATCCATCCATCCATCCATCCATCCATCCATCCATCCATCCATCCATCCATCCATCCATCCATCCATCCATCCATCCATCCATCCATCCATCCATCCATCCATCCATCCATCCATCCATCCATCCATCCATCCATCCATCCATCCATCCATCCATCCATCCATCCATCCATCCATCCATCCATCCATCCATCCATCCATCCATCCATCCATCCATCCATCCATCCATCCATCCATCCATCCATCCATCCATCCATCCATCCATCCATCCATCCATCCATCCATCCATCCATCCATCCATCCATCCATCCATCCATCCATCCATCCATCCATCCATCCATCCATCCATCCATCCATCCATCCATCCATCCATCCATCCATCCATCCATCCATCCATCCATCCATCCATCCATCCATCCATCCATCCATCCATCCATCCATCCATCCATCCATCCATCCATCCATCCATCCATCCATCCATCCATCCATCCATCCATCCATCCATCCATCCATCCATCCATCCATTACCAGGTGCCAAATTCCCTAAAAGGTTTTGTTATTATTCTGATTTTATTTTATGCTGCAGGATCCTTTCAAATATTTGTGGGTAATGATTTAGGTGTGCATAAAAGTACATTTTGTATGATATTGAGGAGGACTTCTACAGCAATTGACATTAGTAGTGTGATCTTGTTTGTCTTATTATCGATTACGCTTATATATTTAGCAGCAAAAGCCTCCGTGGCTCAGACGGCAGCGCATCGGCCTCTCACCGCTGGATACCTTGGTTCAAATCCCGGTCACTCCATGTGAGATTTGTGCTGGACAAAGCGGGGGCGGGACAGGTTTTTCTCCGGGTACTCCGGTTTTCCCTGTCATCATTCATTCCAGCAACAGTCTCCCTTCTCATTTCATAGCATCTATCATTCATTAATAAATCACTTTGGGAGTGGCGACCCCATCATACTAACAGCCTATATCTGCTTCATTCATTACATCCCTGACCCGGTCAATGACTGAAAACAGGTTGTAGGTTTTCATTTTCATTTAGCAGCAAAGTCAATAAGCAAGTTCTTATCGCTTTCCATTAAAAATTTTTCTCATCTAGCATTCATACTTTCCTCCATTTTTTCCTTGTTAATGTTATGAAATTGGAAGTCATGGCTATCATGGCCTATCATCGTAATATTTAGGAGGCTGTGCTTGAAAATTTGCAGTAATCTGGCAGCAATTGTTATAAACTATTTGAACCAATCAGTATCTTATTTCTTCAAAATTTGTGTATTAAAATCAGTTTAGTGACAAAATATTGGAACCAAAATTTATGGGAAGATAATCTGAGATTTGAGAAACATGCCAATAATTGTGTAAGCCTAAGTAGAAATATGATATGCAATATTTAAGCCTCAGTCTTACAGATTCATCATGTGTGAAGAGATAATTAGGTAAGTTTGCTCACAGAAGTTAGTTGAGTGATAGGACATGTCTGGGACTTCATCAGGTTTATTTTCTTCTTCCTGAACATTCCCTTTATCTTTTAACTGGATAAGCAAATCCAAGAAATCTTCTCTTTTGTGGCCAGTCTCTTTACGGTACTGCACAGTCTTCCAGATGACATCTCTCATAAAGTTGCTTATTTCGGTTCCTAGCACAGTGGCATTTATTAGACGAAGGAAAGGCACACCAGCAAACATAGCCAGCACCTGCGTACAAAAAATGTTGCTTAGAACATGTGGACACATAATTTTCCCAACAAGGTCAGATAGAAAGAGAAGTTTGAAAAAATGACTAGTGTAACACCAGGCTCAGCTTGAGATCTTGTCATCTCCATCTATAGTATTCGGCAGGTAAGGCTATACATTAAAAAGCAAATATCACTGTCCTATTCACATTTTTAGTGGCTCATCACTGATGCCGACTTATCTAGTTACATATTTAACTCTACGTTAGGCGCGCGGGCTACAGGTGTAGCCCAGCCATTTTGTTTTCGCCCTCACTCCTACGCTCGCTGGCCGTAGAAGGGGAGACTATCAGTACCTTTCTTCGTCACGCTGTTCTAGGGATTTACTGTGTTTTGGCACTGCTTACTGAAGTTGTCTTTCCATAATCTCACTTCAAAGTCGGTTGGGCTACAACTGTAGCCCGCGCGCCTATCCATGTTATGGCGAGCAGTGATCGCATTCAAGTGACATCTACTGGTTTTAAAATGAACTAAATTCTCCAAAAATATCAAATTGTTAACTATTCTTTATTTCAACAATGCAAATACCATAACAATACTGTTTTATTGTTCAGAATGTTCAGTGCACTACTTTCGTCATTCGAACATTTTGGTGCTAAAGGCCGTTTCCCGTCCGCCTCTGGTGTAGCGGTCAGCATGATTAGCTACCATCCCTGGAGGCTCGGGTTCGATTCCCGGGTCTGCCACGAAATTTGAAAAGTGGTACGAGGGCTGGAACTGGTCCACTCAGCCTCGGGAGGTCAACTGAGTAGAGGTGGGTTCGATCCCCACCTCAGCCATCCTGGAAGTGGTTTTCCGTAGTTTCCCACTTTTCCTCAAGTCAAATGCTGCGATTGTACCTAACTTAGTACCTAACTTAAGGCCACGGCCGCTACATTCCCTCTTCCTTCTCTATCCCTTCCAATCACCCCATCGCCCACCAAGGCCCCTGTTCAGCATAGCAGGTGAGGCCGCCTGGGTGAGGTACTGGTCATCCTCCCCAGTTGTATACCCGACCCAGAGTCTGAAGCTCCAGGACACTGCCCTTGAGGCGATAGAGGTGGGATCCCTCGCTGAGTCCGAGGGAAAAGCCAACCCTGGATGGTAAGCAGATTAAGAAAGAAAGAAAGAAAGAAAGAAAGAAAAAAGGCCGTTTCCCATGTTATTGTTGTCTATGTGGTGTTGGGTAGTTTGTAAAACCATAAATTTTCATCAATATTGATCTCAATGGTGAAGCTATAGAGAAGAGCACTCACGGTTTAGTAACATGAGCGACCGCTAGGTGGCGCACGCCGGTTCACTGTCGCACTAGCAGCGCTGAGAGGGAGCACCGCGAGGAACGACAATGCTGCCAACTGTTGGTTGGGGCTCGTTTTATTCCTTATAGCTGTCTTCTTGTTGCTTAGCAATGGCTGTTTGTACAGGTTGTGACATTAAGGTGAACACGTTTTCGGTTGATTTTAAGCAGAATCAGGACAATTTAATTCTCTTCCTTGAAGGACATAGCTTGATTAGTACTACCAGGAATTGCGGCAAGTGCGGTCATAGTGTAAAATTGACTACACTTAAAAATAAGATTTTTTTTGCATGCCCTCGTCGTGTTGGAGGCGGGAAACAGTGCGGCTGGAAAGAGAGTGCGAGGAAGAACACTTTCTTTGCCGGCTCAAGACTTCCATTATTTGACATCGCACTCTTTTATGTACTGTGGTGTAATTTGCCGAAACCTATTACTGCATTCATAAAGCAGGAATTAGGTTTCTCACCAAATACCATTGTTGATTGGTGCAGTTTCTGTCGGGAGGTGTGTATTAATTGGGTACACACCAACAAGAAGAAAATCGGTGGTCCCGGCATTTTCGTTGAAACTGACGAGAGTAAGTTCGGCAAGTCTAAATACCACAGAGGACGGCATACTGAGGGACAGTGGGTGTTTGGTGGTGTCAAACGGGGCAACTGAAAAAACTTTTTTGTTGTGCCGGTTGAAAGACGCGATAAGCATACCTTACTGGCTGTCATTCAGGAATGGGTTTTGCCAGGAACTATCATCACTGACTGTTGGAAGGCATACGATTGCCTGGAGGATGAAGGTTTCCTTCACTTACAGGTGAACCATTCGGTTCAATTTATAGACAGTGGTCGAAGCGGGCGTGTGAACAGGCAGAATAGGAGGGTTATGCCTAATGATAGCCCACCTGTTCACACGCAAAACTTTGAAAATAGGTGGTGCCATATGAAGCATGGGAGTTTCTCTGTTCCAGGGTTTGGAAGGAAGAAGGCCCACTTTGTCGGGTATCTGGCCGAGTTTCTGTTCAAATCGAACTTCCCATTACATATTCGTGTGCACGAGTTTTTTAAGGCCACTGGTGAACTATACCCTCCTCTCCATTAAGTCAAGTGTATGTTTGTTTCAATTATAATTATTAATAAATTTTAAAGTATTTCAGGAGAAGAGTGGTTATTGTGAAGTATTTCTTGCATTTCAACTATTCATTGAGTAAAGCAAAGGGGGTCTGCGGGCCTAAGCCCCCAGGTACGAGGATTTGAGGAAAAGTGAGGTTATCGTGAAGTATTAGTTATATTTCAAATATTCATTCGGTAAAGCAAAGGGGTCTGGGGGCCTAAGCCCCCAGGTATCAATCAATCAATCAATCAATCAATCAATCAATCAATCAATCAATCAATCAATACTGATCTGCATTCAGGGCAGTCGCCCAGGTGGCAGATTCCCTATCTCTTGCTTTCCTAGCCTTTTCCTAAATGATTTCAAAGAAATTGGAAATTTATTGAACATCTCCCTTGGTAAGTTATTCCAATCCCTAACTCCCCTTCCTATAAATGATTATTTGCCCCAGTTTGTCCTCTTGAATTCCAACTTTATCTTCATATTGTGATCTTTCCTACTTTTATAAACGCCATTCAAACTTATTCGTCTACTAATGTCATTCCACGCCATCTCTCCGCTGACAGCTCGGAACATACCACTTAGTCGAGCAGCTCTTCTTCTTTCTCTCAATTCTTCCCAACCCAAACATTGCAACATTTTTGTAACGCTACTCTTTTGTCGGAAATCACCCAGAACAAATCGAGCTGCTTTTCTTTGGACTTTTTCCAGTTCTTGAATCAGGTAATCCTGGTGAGGGTCCCATACACTGGAACCATACTCTAGTTGGGGTCTTACCAGAGACTTATATGCCCTCTCCTTTACATCCTTACTACAACCCCTAAACACCCTCATAACCATGTGCAGAGATCTGTACCCTTTATTTACAATCCCATTTATGTGATTACCCCAATGAAGATCTTTCCGTATATTAACACCTAGATACTTACAATGATCCCCAAAAGGAACTTTCACCCCATCAACGCAGTAATTAAAACTGAGAGGACTTTTCCTATTTGTGAAACTCACAACCTGACTTTTAACCCCGTTTATCAACATACCATTGCCTGCTGTCCATCTCACAACATTTTCGAGGTCACGTTGCAGTTGCTCACAATCTTGTAACTTATTTATCACTCTATAGAGAATAACATCGTCCGCAAAAAGCCTTACCTCCGATTCCACTCCTTTACTCATATCATTTATATATATAAGAAAACATAAAGGTCCGATAATACTGCCTTGAGGAATTCCCCCTCTTAATTATTACAAGGTCAGATAAAGCTTCACCTACTCTAATTCTCTGAGATCTATTTTCTAGAAATATAGCAACCCATTCAGTCACTCTTTTGTCTAGTCCAATTGCACTCATTTTTGCCAGTAGTCTCCCATGATCCACCCTATCAAATGCTTTAGACAGGTCAATCGCGATACAGTCCATTTGACCTCCAGAATCCAAGATATCTGCTATATCTTGCTGGAATCCTACAAGTTGAGCTTCAGTGGAATAACCTTTCCTAAAACCGAATTGCCTACTATCAAACCAGTTATTAATTTCACAAACATGTCTAATATAATCAGAAAGAATGCCTTCCCAAAGCTTACATACAATGCATGTCAAACTTACTGGCTTGTAATTTTCAGCTTTATGTCTATCACCCTTTCCTTTATACACAGGGGCTACTATAGCAACTCTCCATTCATCTGGTATAGCTCCTGCGACCAAACAATAATCGAATAAGTACTTCAGATATGGTACTATATCCCAACCCATTGTCTTTAGTATAGGTAGGAGGATTTGAGGGAAAGTGAGGTTATTGTGAAGTATTTCTTGCCACGGGAGCCACTGTTCTCATGACAGAGATTGGCCTCGAGGTGCAAAAATACCTTAAAGCTAATAAAATAATGATCTTTAAATTTCACGCCGAGGCCATTTCAAACTTCCCTGGACCGGGCGAGTTGGCCGTGCGCATAGAGGCTCGCGGCTGTGAGCTTGCATCCGGGAGATAGTAGGTTCGAATCCCACTATCGGCAGCCCTGAAAATGGTTTTCTGTGGTTTCCCATTTTCACACTAGGCAAATGCTGGGGTTGTACCTTAATTAAGGCCACGGCCGCTTCTTTCCAACTCCTAGGCCTTTCCTATCCCATCGTCGCCATATGACCTATCTGTGTCGGTGCGACGTAAAGCCCCTAGTAAAAGAAAAAAAAAATTCCCTGGCCGCTTCATAATTTTTTTCTGCAATGGTTGGTAACAAATTCTCGGCCTCATCCTAGGTGTCAGTGACGTCATCCTCTTACGTGAACCAACCACCATTATAAGCAATGGAGTATGGCGTCTAAAACAGTATTTTTATTATAAAAGTAAATATACTTCTAGGGGCGGGTGGGTTGGTCTCTGGCAAGCGTGTTGAACACATCTCTCTTCCTCGATCATTATAAGGTAAAATTGGAAACATTTCAAGTAACATTCTATGTAATGATCTTTGAGTTCCCCTCTCTATATTTTTACCGATCATAGGCACAAGAACAGCTGGAACTACAATTTTCGTCTTTCGATCCAACACAGAACCCCATTCCTCAAGATATTAAGGACAAAATGTTCCCCAGAAGAAAGGGTTTCCATGACAGGAGCCAGCACTGGATCTTCCCGTTGATATTTTTCGATGTTACGGAATACAATAGGGGCATTAATCAAAATAGCACCAACACAAGAAGGTATGGAAATAGAATGAGAGGAACCTTCCTGTTGCTCAATGGAATTAATGTCGCCAGGAAACATGCGACTTAACCCATCTGCGACCACATTCTCTGATCCTTGAAAGTGTCGCATGTCCAACTGGAACGTTGAATTTAGAATAGTCCAACGGGTGATTTGCCTTGTACGACGGGACCTAGCCAAAACCGAGCTCAGAGCCTGATTGTTGGTCTCTAATTCGAACTTAATACGTTCAAGGCGGAATTATTCCAAGGCAAACATTACAGCCAGTTCTTCTAGTATATGGAGTACTTGGCTTCTTGAGATAATAAGGCCCTAAACGCATAAGCAATTGGCCGCCTTCCCAGTTCACATTCCTGAAGAACAGCAGCGGACGCAGATGATAGGGTGTCTGTCTGAATAATGAATTTCTTAGAGAAATCTGGCATTGCTAAGACTCGGGTATTACAAAGAGCTAACGTCAAGTCTTCAAACGCAGCTTGCTGCGATGGCCCCCATTCAATCTTGACACGTTCCCTATGGAGGAGTTGATACAATAGCTGTCTGACTCATGTAGTTCTCCAGTGATGTCATGGCCCCAGCTAATTTGCAATAAGCTTTTGCATAGTGTACAATATGACTGCTTCTTATACAGCAGTAATTGATCGGTTTTGTGCATTTCATGACTTCTGAATTTAGTACTGAACAGCATATGTTTGTGTGCTGTAGATTTTTAAATGCAACTTGCACCAACATTTTGAACATTCGTGAGGCTGAATTGCAGAGAGTGAACCAGAATATTATCATACGGTACAACACTTGTTTACAGGCTGAGGGAGAGCATTTTCAACATTTACTGTAATGGGGTAAGATTTACTGTTTATCAATCTGTTTTACAATTTGATTATTCATTCATTGAAGTTGACTGGTTTTCTACAGGCATATGGGAACCATGTGACAATGACTGCACTCTTGTATATCGACATGCAGCATGCAGAAAAGACAGCAAACGTTGCAGGACTCGCCCTGTACATTTGTGAAGTTAAAATATACTGTCGTTTGGTGATGAATGAAAAACTGAAATGGGTATTCTAACTACTGCATTGTATATTGAACACACAAATGACAAGTTGCGTTACCTTAATTGCACCCAGGGGTGAATAAAGAAAAGTTTTGCTCAAGAAGCGACGGAAGTCATCATCAGGATTGATAAGAGCATTGGTTTTGATGCCAAAACCTACTGAAGACACCACATCTGTTGTGAACTTGGCCAACACATCTTTGATGTTCACAGGATTGCCTGTAATATAAAAAAAGATACTATTTAGAAGGATGTATCACAAAATTATTCCAAAAATAATTTATTTGGAGATGTTTAAAACCCTAGCGAGCTGGCCACAACGCCAGAGTTGTGGAACTCCTTAATACTGTGTTTCAACTCAGAGTACAAAATGTGTTACAGGACTGTTGATTGTTCCATGTTCATTTCTGTTGTGGCCAACAGCCTCAGTGTAAGACCTCCTATACCAGTGATCATCATCAACAACTTGTGTCTGTAATGTGCCATCCTGAGTGAAGTGTAGCCTCTGCTTTGAGTTTGAGACTGGAACTGGCCTACATATATTTATAAATGCTACCGTGGTTTGGTCGATTAGCAGAGGTGAAAGAAGGTGCTGGGATGAATAGGTCTCAATGTACGAAATTAAAGTTAATTTAAAATTTAACAAGGTTATATTTTCTTTTTAAGATCAAGAAATAACAAATATAACAGGTACTCAGTAGCCTAGCAACAAATCGAGAATGTACAATTACAGTGTTAAGGGATTTGGGCTCCGAGAGCCAGACACATAATTCTTGAGCAATTAGCCCAACTTTAGCCAGATACCAGGTTTGACAAAGGGGCAGAAAACACCAATCATGCCCAGGAGCTCTTGCTCCCTATTACCCAGTAAAGCCTGCTCGAGGCACACAGAAATCAAAATTTTAAGAAAGAGCAACCCGCTCTTAAAGCTCAAGCCTATCAAAGGCCACACCAAACTCCACCTTCAAGCTCACCTCCAAGCACATGAAAACAGGGGTAAAAATACCCAACCTATTGAGGCCTACTCAATAAAGAAACAGGACAATTACATGGCCTCCAAAATACCAACTTGAGAGGAGGCGTCCTTGCACTCCTAATACACTTTATTAAAACCTATTTGGCACTAGGCCGCATATGCGAGGGCTAATCCCATACTAAAGAGGTGACACGATAGGAAAACTTATTACATTATGAAACGAAGAAAAATGGTTGAGAAAATGTAGTCACCTCAAAAACAATATGAAAGGGAGCTCGAGAGGGTTAGGCACTCTCTATCCCAATTTGTAGTTTAAAGAGATAGAATTTATACCAAGAGTCTATTACATTTTAGGGGAAAGTTACATGATAAAAGGTATCGAACCTGCCCCGAGAGTTAAACTGCTGAGCTAGCACGAAAAGAAGTTATTAAAAGGCCATTACCTTATTGATGAACCGCTGCCCGACGAAAGAGGCGCTTCCCGCCCCCTGCTACATAATTTACACAATGATAGATGTTACTGAAGTGGCGCAGAGACCCGGAAATCAACAGTTTATATACCCTCGCGGAACATTCGAGACCTTTCATGAATGATAACACCCGCCCACAAGCATTTTATTGGACGGCCAAAACATTACAAGTCAAAACTCAAGAAGACATCTAGGATTGGTGGAAAATTAATTACAAAAATTACTCATTGGTCGAATTCAAAACTGGCGGAAAGGGAAGGGTTATACAGCCAACCTAAACAATGACTGAAAGAAATTTAACAAAGAACAAACTTATGCATACTAAAATTCTTCAAAAAATAAAGTTCTTTCACTTCGCACTAGGGTGCACCATTGTATTTCTTCAGTAGTGCCATCTAGAAGAGAATGTTCACACTTCTCACTTCAGAGAAAACAAAAATAAATAGCAAAGACACAGTTCAGAACTCTTCAAAATTTACAGATAGCGACATCTTCTGATAACCTTTAGAATTAACATGGTTGTTAGAGTTCAGGCTTCCTCCAGTAGAGGAGTTTCAACCGGCGCAAAGTTTGAATTAACGGCGCGGAGGTGTACCGCCTGGTACAGACCTCGCCCCCCCCACCGAAAGTCCCTCCCAGGGATAACACAGAAGAACATAAACTTTTGTTTTAAAATAAGGTCCAAGTTATGAAGTTGATATAGACGTTAATTGCAGAAGTATTTACAACCAAATTTTCTTAAATGATTGGATCCAGTTTCAAAATTCTTTGTAGTTACTTTTGATGTAATGTCTTTATGCTTGTAGAAGTTGAATTCAGAAGGGAAACTTTTAATTTTTGAAAGGGAAGAAAAATTTTCTAAGTCCACTAAATATTGCAATTGAATCCAAAAAATGTAGTAATTGTTGATATTAAATGTCCATGTAGCTGATTAAGTACATTCAATGTTGATTAAGTTTGACGGCCAGACCGGCCGCCGCTGCTTGTGTCCAGAGGGGGCCGCTCGGACCCCTCAAGTACGCTGAGATACCGCTCGCCCGCACTATGAGAGGAGTCGTGGAGTTGAAGCACGCCGCGCCCACGGCGAACATACAGGTTGCGGGCAAGTTGCAGGTTGTGCGCCGCACATCAGCCTTGGCCGGGAGGAGGGCTCCAGCTCGCCGTACACTGGTTGGCCTCACTGAAGAGGGGCGGGCCCATACCCCACCTCAGTAGCGGTACGGCGCCGCGCTGCTGCGGGGGCACTGAAACATTAAGATCTCGGCAGCAGAATTTGTTGGACCATAATGATTTTAGGGTACAGACTTTGTGGTGAAGTTGAGGGGCCAGCGGCGTGGAGATATTTATTTCTTTCCAATTAGCCACAGTTTTATGTGAGCAGGAGACGGGAGCATGGTAATGGCCATGCCAAGGACAGGATGGCAGTTTAACTGGTTGGGGAAGGTGTACAATAAAATGCTTAAATACAAAGAACCTGACTCCAAGGGCAGAAGGCCTCAAAAAACAACCAAAAAAATATAACCTTCCGAATTCTTTCAAAAATGTTAAAGTAAATATAAAATCAGCTACGTTAGCGCGGAAGCTACACAGGTTTCACCTGCGACATGTGAACCCTAAATATCCTCTCGGTGGCTGGATTGCTTAGCAATAAGGTAACGGGTGTAAGGAAATCGAGAATAATACACGGCCCATGAAATCTGGGGGCAAGCTTGCCCGCGGGAACAAAATTTTTGACCATGACCTGGTCACCTACCTTCAAATTGGTGGGTCTCCGTCCACGATCATATCTTTCCCTAACCTTTTCATGAGACACTTTAAGATTGGCTTTAGCCTTCTTCCAAAGATCTTTAATATTATCTGGATCTATTGTCTCAGGTAGAATATCACTCAAAGACCAAAGGTTGGAGAGCGGCGTGTTGGGAACAAACTTGAACATCAACGAAGCTGGAGTAAATCTATGTGATTCATGAACAGCCGAATTCAGAACGAAAGCTAACCAATGCAGGGACGTGTCCCACCTGGAATGGTCTTCATGATGATAAGCAATAAGAGCCGACCTGAGATTACGATTAACTCTTTCGGCAAGAGATGGTTGGGGATAATAAGCAGAAGTAGTCACATGAGATATGGACAGATCAAAACAGAATTTACGAAATAGATTGGATGTGAAAGCCTTAGCATTGTCAGACACAATATATTGACACGGACCAAAAGAAGCAAAGATTGAATTTAAACAAGTAATGGTGGACTGAGCGGTAGCCAGCTTAGTCGGGAATAACCAAGAAAATCTTGTAAAACCATCTACACATACAAGGATGAACTTGTTGGCATTCCCTTTGACTGGGGGAAGGAACCTACGTAATCAATATACAGGCGTTCCATTGGGCGCGACGCCTGATGAGAGGACAAGAGGCCTATCTTGGTAGATATGGTGGGTTTACTAAGCAAGCAAGGTTTACAAGCCTTTACTAGTTCACGAATTTCACCGTCCATACCCTTCCAGATAAATATTTCACGGATCTTTTCACGGGTTTTAAAGATGCGTAGATGCCCCCCTAATGGGGTCTCATGATAGTACTTGAAGATCATTGGTACAAGAACAGCTGGAACTACAACTTTCATCATCTTATCATGCCTCGCAGGGCAACATAAAACACCATTCCTCAGTACATAACGGACAACATGTTCCCCAGAAGAAAGGGTTTCCATGATCGGAGCCAGCGTTGGATCTTCACGTTGATATTTCTCAATATCCCTAAAGAGCATGGGAGCATCTGTTAAGATGGCATTAACCTCAGATAGTATGGACTCGGGAGGTGATGAACTATCGACCCGTTCATGGGTCTCGACGTCGTTGGAAAACATACGGATGAGTCCGTCTGCGACAACATTTTCAGTACCTCTGATATGCCTAACGTCAAATTGGAAGGCAGAAATTCGGATGGCCCACCGGGCTATACGACCAGTACGACGCGGCCTACCTAAGACCCGGCTTAAGGCTTGATTATCAGTCTCCAGGTCGAATTTGACATGTTCCCGATAGAGACGGAACTTTTCTAAGGCAAATAAGACTGCCAAACCTTCGAGCTCATAGATGGAATACTTGGCTTCTTGAGCCGAAAGAGTCCTAGATGCATAGGCGAGGGGGCGCTTCCCTAGTTCAGTCTCTTGAAGAAGGACAGCAGCTACCGCCGACGACGACGCGTCGGTTTGGACGATGAATTTCTTCGAGAAATCTGGCATAGCAAGGACAGGGGCATTGGAGAGAGCTAATTTCAGGTTTTCAAAAGCGGATTGTTGCGAAGACGCCCACTCGAATTTTATGTCTTTCCTACGAAGAAGGTTCAAGGGCGCCGCTCTATTAGCGAAGTTAGGAATAAATTTCCTGAAGAAATTCACCATACCAATGAACCTGGCAATACCTTTGATGTCCTTGGGAGGCTTGAAATCACGGATGGCCTGTATTCTAGAGTGATCGAGTGCGACACCATCGGGCGAGACAATATGCCCTAGGAATGACATAGAGGGTTTAGCGAAGGCGACCTTGGACAATTTCACAGTTAACCCAGCTTTACGAAGGCGATTGAGAACTTCTCGCAGATGATCTAGGTGCTCTTCGAATGTTTCCGAAAATACGGCGACATCATCCAGATAGTGGTACAAGTACTCAAATTTGATGTCGGAGAATACCCTATCTAGCAGTCTGGTAAGTACGGCTGCTCCCGTGGGGAGCCCGAAAGGCACGCGGTTGTATTCATACAGATTCCAATCCGTGGCAAACGCTGTAAGATGTTTAGATTCTTCAGCCAGAGGAATTTGATTATAGGCCTGATTTAGATCCAAGATGGTAAAGAACTTAGCTTTACGAAACCATGAAAAACAAGAATGAAGGTCAGGAAGGGGCACAGATTGTAACACCACCTTCCGATTGGGAGCCCTATAATCAATGGCAGGCTTGAAGCCACCTTGGGGTTTCGGGACTAGAAAAATAGGTGAAGAATACGCCGACTTAGAGGGCCTAATAATACCATCCTTTAACATTTGATCGATTATTTCTTTCAATGCCTTCATTTTAGGTGGAGATAGCCTATAAGGTGGAAAACGGACAGGAATCGAATCCGTGACCTCAGTTTTGTATTCGATCAGGTCAGTAATGCCAAGAGTATCAGAGAAAACCTCTGGAAACGACTGACACAACTTACGAATGCTGTTAGCCTGCTCCTCAGGTAGATGTCTAAGATCTAACAACATCTCATCCTGGGTAGGCGAAACAGATGAACATGATACAGAATTACATTTCAATAAGGGGATTTTACAATTAGAAGCAAATTTGAATGTGCATGACTTACTTTGAAGATCGAGCACTAGACCCGTATGGACCATGAAGTTGGCTCCCAATATAATGGGGCAAGATAAGTGCTTTGCCACAAACAATTCAACTTTCCAAGTAAATTTAGAAATAGGAATTTTGGCTTTTAAGGAACCTAAAATTTCTAATGGAGAAGAATTAGCCGAAACATATTGAACAGAAGATGAGCAATAGTCAGGAAGTTTACACATAGATTTCAATTTCGAATACCATTCAGCCGAAATAATAGAACAATCACTGCCAGAGTCTAACAGAGCTGTTACAGGTTCATTATTTAATTCAATTTTGAGAAAAGGAACAGGTGCGGGGGTATCTGCCGCAATCCTAAGACATTCACTGTGGCATTCAAAAGATAAATTTGAAGACTGAGTTTTCCCTGAAATTTCGACATGTTTACAAGTGGCTGAGCCTCGGTAAGATGGATTAGTCGACTCAGCCGAAGCCACTAGTCACTTATTATTATTGGCATTGGTGGAATTTGCACCAGAAGTTGAGCAGGAGGGGGTGCTATTTAAATTTGGGCAATTCTTGGCGGTATGTGAGAAAGCCTCACATTTAAAACAGCCTTGTGATGAACCTGCTCCATTATTTGTCCTACTAGATTTGACCAATGGACATTAATTGCGAAGATGGTCAGGCGACCCGCAAGCATAACATTTACGGGGTGTGACGGGTCGGCGAGGTGGAGGCCGGGGTTACTAAAAGAAGGAGGGGGTTCTTTCGCGACACGCAAGGTATCGGCGTATCTAACTCCTTCGGCGGAGACGGCCATAGCCTCTAACTCGGCAAAAGTTTGCGGACGCGACGCAAAACACAAGTATGATCTGTAAGATGGAGAAATGCCTTCCACAATGGCCTGTACAATCTGATCTTCAGGGAAGTGAAAAGCAAACACCCTGGTATAGAATTTAATGTCTTGTATGAAATCAGCAAAATTTTCATCCAGTCTCTGTACTCGATAATAGTACTTCTGAATCAGAGATGACCTCGCAAGAGCAGGGATGAAATTTGCAAGAAGGTGTGCATGAAAATCATCAATAGATGACTGTTCCGCTATTGCCCTAACAATTTTGTCCGAGAGAACACCAATTGCATAGGGATAAATTATCTGCAAAATTTGACATGGAGAAAGAGAAAAAACAAGAACATGGTCCCGAAATTCAACTAAAAACCTTAAGAATGAAATAACTTCACTGGTAGTGTTAACCGAAAACTTAGGAATACCTCTGAGCAACATTGCTAATGGATGAGGTAAGCTGCTGAACCCGGGTGACGTAGTAGGTAAAGGTTTAAGTGGCAAAGAAGCTAATTCAGAACGTACATTATTCAATGAGGTACGTCGTTCAGATTCATGGTCTAATGGGGCAGAGCTTTGTTGAACTCCTATCGATTTAGTACTTTCTTCCCCGGTGGGAGAACGGTCCTCGCTGACTACGTTTACCGTAGCGGGTTGGTCGGTTTTGGGAGGAACATCCCCAGTTAACAATTGGGTAACCTTACTGGACAATTCAGAAAGATTCTCAAGAACAACGCTAGCTTCCTTCCTCTGAATGTCATTCAACTTCAGAGCCAATAGATCGGTAACTCTATTAGAAAAATGAAATAACCTGGCTTGCACACGTTTAATTTGATTGGGAGAAGGATCATTTTCTTCAAAAAAGGTAATTACAGATGCCAGCTCAGTAGTATTGTCCGTGATCGTGGAGAGTCTCCCAAAGTGGGGATGGAAATGGGCAAATCAAGGGACTCTCTAAGCTTATTTGTGTCTATCGCAACCGTGCCTCCAGATTGCACATTTCTAATTGTTAATTCATAGATCAACTCCTCCTTGCGCAAATAGTTGAGATGGAGGGCATCGCGAGGTCCGGGCATGATGACAAAAATTTAACAATTTTGAAAAATGAAAAGGAAAAGTCCAGCGACAGAGAAAATTGAGCAAGGTAATGATTAGCCGTCAAAAGGGGCTAATTTGAGACCCATTCAACCACGCTCTGCTACCACTTTTTACCGTGGTTTGGTGGATTAGCAGAGGTGAAAGAAGGTGCTGGGATGAATAGGTCTCAATATACGAAATTAAAGTTAATTTAAAATTTAACAAGGTTATATTTTCTTTTTAAGATCAAGAAATAACAAATATAACAGGTACTCAGTAGCCTAGCAACAAATCGAGAATGTACAATTACAGTGATTACAGGATTTGGGCTCCGAGAGCCAGACACATAATTCTTGAGCAATTAGCCCAACTTTAGCCAGATACCAGGTTTGACAAAGGGGCAGAAAACCCCAATCATGCCCAGGAGCTCTTGCTCCCTATTACTCAGTAAAGCCTGCTCGAGGCACACAGAAATCAAAATTTTAAGAAAGAGCAACCCGCTCTTAAAGTTCAAGCCTATCAAAGGCCACACCAAACTCCGCCTTCAAGCTCACCTCCAAGCACATGAAAACAGGGGTAAAAATACCCAACCTATTGAGGCCTACTCAATAAAGAAGCAGGACAATTACATGGCCTCCAAAATACCAAACTTGAGAGGAGGCGTCCTTGCACTCCTAATACACTTTATTTAAAACCTATTTGGCACTAGGCCGCATATGCAAGGGCTAATCCTATACTAAAGAGGTGACACGATAGGAAAACTTATTATATTACGAAACGAAGAAAAATGGTTGAGAAAACGCAGTCACCTCAAAAACAATATGAAAGGGAGCTCGAGAGGGTTAGGCACACTCTATCCCAATTTGTAGTTTAAAGAGATAGAATTTATACCAAGAGTCTATTACATTTTAGAGGAAAGTTACATGATAAAAGGTATTGAACCTGCCCCGAGAGTTAAACTGCTGAGCTAGCACGAAAAGAAGTTATTAAAAGGCCATTACCTTATTGATGAACCGCTGCCCGACGAAAGAGGCGCTTCCCGCCCCCTGCTACATAATTTACACAATGATGTTACTGAAGTGGCGCAGAGACCAGAAAATCAGCAGTTTATATACCCTCGCGGAACATTCGAGACCTTTCATGAATGATAACACCCGCCCACAAGCATTTCATTGGACGGCCAAAACATTACAAGTCAAAACTTAAGAAGACATCTAGGATTGGTGGAAAATTAATTACAAAAATTACTCATTGGTCGAATTCAAAACTGGCGGAAAGAGAAGGGTTATACAGCCAACCTAAACAATGACTGAAAGAAATTTAACAAAGAACAAACTTATGCATACTAAAATTCTTTAAAAAAAAGTTCTTTCACTTCGCACTAGGGTGCACCGTTGTATTTCTTCAGTAATGCATCTAGAAGAGAATGTTCACACTTCTCACTACAGAGATAACAAAAATAAATCGAAAAAGATACAGTTCAGAACTCTTCAAAATTTACAGATAGCGACATCTTCTGATAACCTTCAGGATTAACATGGTTGTTAGAGTTCAGGCTTTCTCCAGTAGAGGAGTTTCAACTGGCGCAAAGTTTGAATTAGCGGCGCGGAGGTGTACCGCCTGGTACAATAAATATATTATTTGGAACTTCTTCCTGGCTTTCTACCAGTTACCTGGGATTGGCACTTTGTATATGTTCCGGGGTGTATGTGGAACGCAGAGGTTAAAGAAGGTGCCGGGGTGAATGGGTCTAACTACAATATCAAAATTAAGTTAAAACTTAAACTGAAGGTTATATTTTCAGAACTTCAAACTGAACAAATTTTCATGACAATATTACAGGTACAAATAGCAATTATTAAACAAGATGGGGAAAATCCGAGGTTCAGAACCTTAACACTTTGGGCTTTAAGCGCCTAGTTTTATAATTTTACAAAAGAAAGAGGTATCATTTAATGAAGGGCAGAAATCCCCTAATTCAAGAGCACTTGCTCCCTAAATTACAATATCTAGCCTCCCCAGAGGCACACTTTACAGTTACAAAACTTGAAAAAGAGCTAACAGGCTCTCAGTTTCTTACTGCCTACTCAAGGCAACATTACATCAATCTCTGGTCTCTCAAACCACCATTTACAAATTGAACTTACTTTTACAGGTGTATTTAATACCCAACCTACTGGGCCTTCATGGAAACGAGCAGGTTAAATAACTGGCCCAAACACAAAAGGAATGAAGGCGCACACTGTGCTCCAAGATAATGAAAATTAAAACCTGCAAGGCTCTCGGCCGATGAAAATAGGGGCTAATCCCAACCTACTGAGGTGACACGTATAGAAATAACTTTAATACATGGCAGAAATGAAAGGTTACAAAAACGTAGGCACCTCAAACCAAAATGAAGGGGAGCTCAAGAGGGTACTTCACTCTCTATCCCCGATTTATAGTTAAACACTTTCGAAGATTTTACATTACCAAAAGAAAAGTTACATTTTAGAAAGTTAAACTGCGGAGGTAGCAAGAAAGAAAGAAGTTATGTGGCCATTACCTTGTAGATGTTGCGCTGACCGACGAAAGAGGCCGCCCGCCTCCTGCTTTGACACATACACTCAGTAAGAAGATGATCAATTGGCCAAGAGACGTGAAAAGTCGCAGTTTATAAACCCTCAGGGAAGGTTCAAGATATTCATGACTAAACCAGCCACACCCTCTCAATTTTATTGGTCAATTTCAAAGTTACACTCAGAATCGAAGAAGAAGCCTGTGATAGGTCGAAAATTAATTACGGAAATTAGGGATTGGCTAGATTCAAAACTGGTGGAAAAAAAAGGAAATATTGCCAACCCAAAAATAAATGAGCATCAATCAGTTACCAAAACCTAGAAATACGAAAGTCTTTAAATTATAAGTTCTTTCACTTCACACAAGGGTGCATGATCATAGTTTTTAGTGGTGTTCTCTGTGGAGAAATGTCCGAACTTCTTGATGAATGTCAAACAAAACAAGTAGAAATTCACTCAGGTTAGGAAACTGCACAATAACAAAATTACATTATATTTCTGTGGTGACATCTTCTGATTAAAGTTCCAAGTTGGTGTAGTTTCAGTTTCACTGTTTTACCAATAGAAGAGTTCATTTAGGAGCTAGTTTTGAATGCGCGGCATTGAGGTGTACCTCCCGGTACAGAATATATTCAATATATATATATTTCTGTTGTGCTTAGTAGTGACATACGGTACGGTACCGGTATCGTAATTAGGATACGTCTGAAAGTAGTTTAAAAATTACTGTTGTGTACTGTACAGTAGTATACGAGTAATATCCTATTAGAATTGAGAGTGCTTATTTTATTATTGTAAAATATTTGTGTAGTACTGGTGTAGTATAGGTTTCCGTAGAAACTCTTACTAAAATAGGCCTACTGTTGTTGTAATTAGGATCGGCTTAATTGCAGTTTGGAATTGTGTAGTTCTTGTGTATTACTTTCGATTTTCACTAATTAACAGCAGTTTTTATCCTGTTAGGGGTTGTAGAATAATAAAAAAATAGAGCACGATTAAGTTGTATTGTAGTGTAGTCGTATATTAATTACCTTATTGTTGTGTACAATCCCAGACAATATTTCCCTTCGTTCATTTATTTTTTGCAAATAAGTTATTTTATTTTTAAATTTAATTCCCCCCCCCCCGTAAAGAATGGCTAAGGAGCGCGAGTGTACTTATTGTGGGTGTGGTGAGGCATTGAGGGGTATGAGGGAGGAGTTGGAAAGTTTGAGGGAGATAATTAGGATTCTCACAGAAGACAGGAAGGAAGATAGGACTCCCTCAAACAATGTACAGGTTACAGTAGGTGTACAAGAGGGAGGGGAAGGAAAGGGAGGGGATGTAGAAGACAGGTGGTCTAATGTTCTAAGGGGAAGGAGATTGCAGGCTAAGGGCTCTATTCAAGATCAGAATTCAGGACAGGTGTCTGTGCGAAATCGGTACGAGTCACTCCAGGTAGAACAACAGATGGAAGATGAGGGACAGGGAACTGTTGCTGAGATCTGTTGAAGTAGGAGGAAGGGAAAAGGTAGGAATGGGAAATGTAGAGTAGAAGATAGGAAAAGACAGGTGGAACAGGGTCATGGGAAGGAGAATAGGGAGGAGGAAGTAGCTTCTGCTGCAGTGAGAGAAGATAGGGCTGACCAGGAGGGGAGGGGATCAGATGAGGTGGGGAGGGTTGAGGCTCTGGTCATGGGGGATTCCATCGTTAGACACGTGGGGAAAGTGTGTGGAGGAAAAGGAACCAGGGTAGAATGTTATCCAGGAATTAGGTTGAGGCAGATGTTGAGGAAAGTAGAAGAGAGGGAGGAGGGGAAGGAGAAGGTGGTAGTATTTCACGTTGGTACCAACAACGTAAGGCAAGCTGATATAAGTACCAACATAGTTGGAGATGTGTGGGATCTGGTAAATGCAGCACGGGTGAAATTTAAGAAAGCGGAGATTGTTATTAGTGGAATACTGTGTAGGAGGGATACTGACTGGAGGGTGATTGGGGATTTAAATGAGACTATGGAGTGGGTATGTGGGAAACTGGGAGTGAAATTTCTAGATCCTAATGGGTGGGTAGGAGATAGGGATCTGCGCTCAGATGGCCTTCATTTAAACCGCAGTGGTACATATAAGTTAGGAAATTTGTTTGGAAGGGTAATAGGGAGGTACATTCAGGGAAACGGGATGGCCTAGGGAGCGGTGATAAGGGAACAGGGAACTGGAAATCAAGTAGGGATGACATAAAATTGTTAATGTTGAACTGAAGAAGTATTGTAAAGAATGGAATAGAATTAATTAATTTAATAGATATTTACCAGATATTGCAATAGGAGTTGAATCATGGCTGAGAAATGATATAATGGATGCAGAAATTTTCTCACGGCACTGGTGTGTGTATCGTAGAGATAGGATAGGAATGGTGGGAGGGGGAGTGTTCATTCTGGTGAAAGAAGAATTTGTAAGCTACGAAAAAGTTAAAGATGAGACACATGAAATTCTAGGTGCAAGGCTCATTTCTAAAGATAATAGGCAACTTGATATATTTGGAGTGTACAGATCGGGAAAGGGTAGCACTGACGCGGATTCGGAATTATTTGATAGGATAGTCAGCTATGTGGGAAACGACATGGAAAGAAATGTGATTGTAGCGGGAGATCTGAATTTGCCAGATGTAAATTGGGAAGGAAATGCGAACGACAGGAAGCATGACCAACAAATGGCAAATAAGTTAATATGGGAAGGACAGCTGATTCAGAAAGTGATGGAACCAACCAGCGGGAAAAATATCCTGGATGTGGTGCTGATAAAACCAGATGAGCTCTATAGGGAAACTGAAGTAATAGATGGTATTAGTGATCATGAAGCGGTTTTTGTGGTAGTTAAAAATAAATGTGATAGAAAGGAAGGTCTTAAAAGTAGGACTGTTAGGCAGTACCATATGGCTGATAAAGCAGGCATGAGGTAGTTTCTAAAAAGTAACTATAATCGGTGGAAAACGGTAAATAAAAATGTAAACAGACTCTGGGATGGGTTTAAAGAAATTGTTGAGGAATGCGAAAACAGGTTTGTACCTTTAAGGGTGGTAAGGAATGGTAAAGACCCACCTTATTATAATAGAGAAATAAAGAGACTAAGAAGGAGGTGCAGACTGGAAAGAAATAGAGCTAGAAATGGCTGTGGAAGTAAGGAGAAATTGAAGGAACGTACTAGAAAATTGAATCTAGCAAAGAAGGCAGCTAAGGATAGAATGATGGCAAGCATAATTGGCAGTCATACAAATTTTAGTGAAAAAATGGAAGGGTATGTATAGGTATTTTAAGGCAGAAATAGGTTCCAAGAAGGACATTCCAGGAATAATTAATGACAAGGGGAGTGTGTATGTGAAGATCTTCAAAAGGCAGAAGTATTCAGTCAGCAGTATGTAAAGATTGTTGGTTTCAAGGATAATGTCGAGATAGAGGAGGAGACTAAGGCCAAAGAAGTAATAAAATTTACTTATGATAACAATGACATTTACAATAAGATACAAAAGTTGAAAACTATAAAAGTGGCTGGAATTGATAAGATTTCTGGGGATATACTAAAGACAATGGGTTGGGATATAGTACCATATCTGAAGTACTTATTTGATTATTGTTTGGTCGGAGGAGCTATACCAGATGAATGGAGAGTTGCTATAGTATCCCCTGTGTATAAAGGAAAGGGTGATAGACATAAAGCTGAAAATTACAGGCCAGTAAGTTTGACATGCATTGTATGTAAGCTTTGGGAAGGCATTCTTTCTGATTATATTAGACATGTTTGTGAAATTAATAACTGGTTCGATAGAAGGCAATTCAGTTTTAGGAAAGATTATTCCACTGAAGCTCAACTTGTAGGACTCCAGCAAGATATAGCAGATATCTTGGATTCTGGAGGTCAAATGGACTGTATCGCGATTGACCTGTCTAAAGCATTTGATAGGGTGGATCATGGGAGAATACTGGCAAAAATGAATGCAATTGGACTAGACAAAAGAGTGACCGAATGGGTTGCTCTATTTCTAGAAAATAGATCTCAGAGAGTTAGAGTAGGTGAAGTTTTGTCTGACCCTGTAATAGTTGAGAGTGGAGTTCCTCAGGGCAGTGTTATCGGACCTTTATGTTTTCTTATATATATAAATGATATGAGTAAAGGAGTGGAATTGGAGGTAAGGCTTTCTGCGGATGATGTTATTCTCTATAGAGTGATAAATAAGTTACAAAATTGTGAGCAACTGCAACGTGACCTCGAAAATGTTGTGAGATGGACAGCAGGCAATGGTATGTTGATAAACGGGGTTAAAAGTCAGGTTGTGAGTTTCACAAATAGGAAAAGTCCTCTCAGTTTTAATTACTGCGTTGATGGGGTAAAAGTTCCTTTTGGGGATCATTGTAAGTATCTGGGTGTTAATATAAGGAAAGATTTTCTTTGGGGCAATCACATAAATGGGATTGTAAATAAAGGGTACCGATCTCTGCACATGGTTATGAGGGTGTTTAGGGGTTGTAGTAAGAATGTAAAGGAGAGCGCATATAAGTCTCTGGTAAGACCCCAACTAGAGTATGGTTCCAGTGTATGGGACCCTCACCAGGATTACCTGATTCAAGAACTGGAAAAAATCCAAAGAAAAGCAGCTCGATTTGTTCTGGGTGATTTCCGACAAAAGAGTAGCGTTACAAAAATGTTGCAATGTTTGGATTGGGAAGAATTGAGAGAAAGAAGAAGAGCTGCTCGACTAAGTGGTATGTTCCGAGCTGTCAGCGGAGAGATGGCGTGGAATGACATTAGTAGACGAATAAGTTTGAATGGTGTTTATAAAAGTAGGAAAGATCACAATATGAAGATAAAGTTGGAATTCAAGAGGACAAACTGGGGCAAATATTCATTTATAGGAAGGGGAGTTAGGAATTGGAATAACTTACCAAGGGAGATGTTCAATAAATTTCCAATTTCTTTGAAATCATTTCGGAAAAGGCTAGGAAAGCAACAGATAGGGAATCTGCCACCTGGGCGACTGCCCTAAATGCAGATCAGTATTGATTTATTGAATACAGTTTTACAGCCACATGCCAACCATCTGTGGAGGGATGTATTCACTGATGCTTATTTCTATGGTTGTTTGTAGTGTGATGTATATATGAAAGTGTGTAGAAACAAATACAAGTACCCAGTCCCCGAACCAGAGGAATTTACTGTATGCAGTTCAAAACTCCTGACCCCACTGGGAATTGAATCTGGGGCCCTCTGGACCAAAGACTAGTGTAGCCCATCCAGTTTGAAAGCAGGCAGCTGCCACTGTTGGTATGAATGTTCCTCTAAACATATACATAGAGTGAAGCACATATTGTTGGCTGCAGCTGGCTGATGTATTCATGTCGCTTGCCATCTGTTCTTGGAAACTTGGCTCACTTATCTACCTTGTGCTCAGTTGTGTGCTGGTAAAAGACAGAAGTGGTCACTGTATTGGTGCATCCAAAGTAATGACATGCCATGGTATAAGATGCTTTCTACTTGCAGCTGCAGACGTATGATACTTGCATTATGGACAAAACAGACAGTTACCATTCATGCCCACTCACATCATCACATGGGTAAGCCGGGCTGAGTGGCTCAGATGGTTCAGGCCTTCTGACCCCAACTTGGCAGGTTTGATCCCGGCTCAGTCCAGTGGCATTTGAAAATGCTCAAATACGTCAGCCTCGTGTCGGTAGATTACTGGCACATAAAAGAACATTTACGGGACTAAATTCTGGCACCTCAGCGTATCCAAAATCCATGAAAGAGTAGTTAGTGGAATGTAAAGCAAATAACAAAATTAGTGCATGTGTAATATTGTGTTCATTATCTTTATACGGTTCCCTTTAGTCCAGGTGATGTTCTAATTTTATGAACTGTAGTAAGTGGCATATTCATCATCAAATAGAACTGCATTCTGCTTCTCACCGGTTGAAAATTTTTGCAAGAAAAAGGCAGATGCAACCTGGCACCTGTCAAAATCAACATTGTTAATTGTGTTAATTCAATGAAAAATTCAGAGCAAAAACTTTTCATTTCCTTTTCTTCATGTGGTCAAGCAATGTTCATTGTAGCACTTGCAAACTGGCTGCAAGTGTACTTGTTGACTTCATGGGAGATAGAACATTGACTCAGCTCTGGTAAGTGGAGGGTCTCACACATCAGGGCATGTCTTTAATATATCCCAAGCAAAGATATAGCAGGGATAAAGCAGATATCTTGGAGTGCAGTTAGACTAGACAAAAGCGTGACTGAATGGATGGCTATATTTCTAAAAAAAATAGAACTCGGAGAATTAGAGTAGGCGAAGCTTTATCTGATCCTGTAATCATTAAGAGGTGAATTCCTCAAGGCAGTATTATTGGATCTTAATGTTTTCTTATATATATATAAATGATATGAGTAAAGAAGTGGAATCAGAGATAAGGCTTTTTGCAGATGATGTTATACTGTACAAAGTAATCAATAAGTTACAAGATTGTGAGCAACTGCAAAATGATCTTGATAATGTTGTGAGATGGACGGTAGACAATGGTATGATGGTAAACGGGGTTAAAAGTCAGGCTGTGAGTTACACAAATAGAAAAAGTCCTCTCAGTTTTAATTCCTGCATTGATGTGGTGAAAATTCCTTATGGGGATCATTGTAAATATGTACTTAGGTGTTTTTATAAGGAAAGATCGTCATCGGGGTAATCACATGAATGGGATTGTAAATAAAAGGTCTCTGCACATGGTTATGAGGATATTTGGGGGGAATGTAGTAAGGATGTAAAGAAGAGGGCGACCGGGCGAGTTGGCCGTTCAGTTAGGGGCACGCAGCTGTGAGCTTGCATCCGGGATATAGTGGGTTAGAACCCTACTGTCAGCAGCCCTGAAGATGGTGATAGGAAGATTTGAATGTCACGAAGTAGGTTCTTCAACTTCGCTCAGATTCTCAGATGTTCTTCCATCAGGTCAAGCACCAGTGCTTTAAGGAATTGTCTCCTATTTTTTACTCATTCACGATTGTTGAATTGGTGTATAACGTCTGTATTGATGCCTGCCGAAAAAATAGGGACATTGGCCAGCGTCTGGTTACCCCGGTTGTTGTACATAAAAATGTGCTAGAAGTTTTCAGCATTACTGACAAGGATTCTTCCTCCACAATTCATGTTTGCCCTGTAAAATTAAAAATTCAATTCAGATTGCGAACTGAAGTCATTAACAACATCATATGAAAATAAAAATAAGGATATATTAAATAATATGATGATTGTTAACTGAGAGTTCCTGAAGTATTTACTTACTTTGCCAGTCGTGCGTGCAACAGAATCCCACAGACGAGTACCTTCTCCCTTCAGGATATAATAGCGACTGACTGGCGGAGAGGAATTGAAGTGTCAGTAGTCTGCTCCGCCGGCCCCGTGGTGTAGGGGTAGCGTGCCTGCCTCTCACCCGGAGGCCCCGGGTTCGATTCCCGGCCAGGTCAGGGATTTTTACCCGGACCTGAGGGCTGGTTCGAGGTCCACTCAGCCTACGTGATTAGAATTGAGGAGCTATCTGACGGTGAGATAGCGGCCCCGGTCTAGAAAGCCAAGAATAACGGCCGAGAGGATTCGTCGTGCTGACCACACGACACCTCGTAATCTGCAGGCCTTCGGGCTGAGCAGCGGTCGCTTGGTAGGCCAAGGCCCTTCAAGGGCTGTAGTGCCATGGGGTTTGGTTTGGTTTGGTTTGGTAGTCTGCTCCATCAGAGACATGCCTGTCTAGGAATATATGCCGCAGTCAGCACTTCCGGCTGGCAAAAACACTGCAGTTTTTAAAAAATCACCACTGCGGCAGAGAATGCCGCTAAGCAACTGTTCCAGGGTTAATTAAAACCATGGATGACACTTTCATAGACCCAGCCCTTACCCAGTCCATCATCGCTAACAGGATAACTGTGTTAGTACAATGTTTAAACAGCTAATGAAAGTAAGAGTCATCCTCATCTTAACATGACTTTCACTAGGTAGGTACTGTATTTCTCTTTTACAGTTTGCTTCATGATACATCGATACAGATAGGTCTTATGGCAATGAAGGGACAGGAAAGGGCTGGGAGAGGGAAGGAAGCAGCTTTGGCCTTAATTAAGAAATAGCCCTAGCAATTGCCTGGTGTGAAAGTGGGAAACCACGGAAAACCATCTTCGGGGCTGCTGACAGTGGGGTTCTACCCAATGCAAGCTCACAGCTGTGTGTCCTTAACCACAAGGCTAACTTGCTCAGTCTGTTACTGTATCATATTTTGTTGAGCAATAGGAGCATACCACAAGGTGAGCCGTGTCAAACAAACAAACAAACAAACAAACAAACAAACAAACACAATTTAGCAGGTTGGGTAAATTATACTGGATTTTGGTTCCACTTGGAGATAACATATTATATTAACAGCTATTTGTGAGTTTTTAATATTGTAACTACCAGTTTTGCATCCTTTACTGATAAGAGCATCATTTAAAAATATAACATTTACAATGATGTTCTAGAGTTCCTAAAAGCTCTCAATGTAATGAATACTCTTTTAATTAGAATAAAATGATCTCTATATGTCTAGTTTGTAAATTACAACTTTTCAAAATGCCCCATTGAGATATACAGGGACACAAACATTTTACTTGTCAGAATGCATAAGGTGTACTCTGAAGCACAACTCATGTTACAACCTTAAAAATTGTTTGGCCTCCAGAAATTAAGTACTGTACAGGAAAGACATCAAACTAGTTAAGTAGATCAGTAGATCAGATCAGGTACCGGTACCAGTATGAAATAAAAAATACAGCATATTCTGCTTCAGTATCATACAACAAAATGCTGACTGAATTAAGGTACATTAAGAATGCATTTCAAAATATACAGAAATTTATTAATTACCAGTATTATTATAACATTTAAGTACAATTGTTAATTATCTCCAGTGAAATAAAATTATGCCGGTCCTGCAGTGTAGGGTTTTATGTTCCATTAATTAAGGTGCGAATGTTCCCCTCTTCATAATCGCGTTCTGTTGGACTATGTTAGATGATTTACTTGCTGTCTTGGCCTGCCATTTGTGTGCTAGTCGGGAGCACGGGAGACTGAGTCCCCGGCGTACACAAAGCAATGTTCTAGCACATTGTGTCATGTTCATCTGTTTTGCCTACCGAGGATGAGATGTTGTTAGACCTTAGACATCTACCTGAGGAGTAGGCTGAGAGTATTCGTAAGTTGTGTCAGTCGTTTCGAGAGGTATTCTCCGATACTCTTGGTGTTACTGACCTTATTGAATACAAGATTGAGGTTACGGATTCGATCCCCGTTAGGTTTCCACCTTTTAGGTTATCTCCACCTAAAATGAAGGCTCTCAAGGAGATCATCGATCAAATGCTAAAAAATGGAATTATTCGACCCTCTAAGTCAGCGTATTCATCGCCTATTTTCCTGGTTCCGAAATCCCAAGGCGGCTTCAGGCCTGTGATTAACTATAGGGCTTCAATTCGGAAGGTGGTGTTACAATCTGTGCCTCTTCCCGACTTTCACTCTTGTTTTTCATGGTTTCGGAAAGCTAAGTTCTTCACCATCTTAGACCACAATCAGGCATATAACCAGATCCCTCTAGCCGAGGAGTCGAAACAACTAACCGCTTTTGCCACGGATTGAAACTTGTACGAGTACAACCGCGTGCCTTTTGGGCTCCACACGGGGGCAGCTGTCCTAACGAGACTGCTAGATAGGGTCTTCTCCGATATCAAGTTTGAATACTTGTACCATTATCTTGATGATGTCGTCGTATTTTCTGAGACATTTGAAGAACACCTTGATCATCTGAAAGAGGTCCTTAATCGCTTTCGTAAGGCAGGGTTAACAGTTTACTTATCTAAGGTAGCCTTTGCTAAACCTTCCATGTCATTTCTAGGGCATATTGTGTCGCCCGATAGTGTTTCTATTGATCATTCTAGAACACAGGCCATCCGTGAGTTCAAACCTCCCAAGGACATCAAAGGTATTGCCAGGTTCATTGGCATGGTGAATTTCTTCAGGAAATTTATTCCTAACTTCGCTAACAGAGCGGCGCCCTTGAACTTACTTCGTGGGAAAGGCGTCAAATTTGAGTGGGGGCCTTCTCAACAAGCCGCTTTCGAAGACTTGAAATTAGCTCTTTGTAATGCCCCTGTCCTTGCTATGCCTGATTTCTCGAAGAAATTCATCGTCCAAACCGATGCGTCGTCGTCGGTGGTGGCTGCAATGCTTCTTCAAGACATTGAACTCGGAAGGCGACCCATCGCCTATGCATCTAGGACACTATCGGCTCAAGAAGCGAAGTATTCCATCTATGAACTTGAGGGTTTGGCAGTCTTATTTGCACTAGAAACGTTCCGCCTCTATCAGGAACATATCAAGTTCAACTTGGAAACAGATAACCAAGCCTTGAGTTGGGTCTTAGCTAGATCGCGTCGTACTGGTCGTATATCCCGATGGACCATCAGGATTTCTGCCTTCCAGTTTGATGTTAGGCATATAAGGGGATCTGAAAATGCGGTGGCGGGCGGACTAAGCCTATATTTTCTGATGATGTGGAGACCTCTGAACAAGAAGATAGTTCTTCTCTTCCCGTACCCGTACCTTCGGAGGTAAATGCTATTCTTACTGATATACCCATGTTGTTCAGAGATATTCATATCAACGTGAAGATCCAGTGCTGGCTCCTATTATGGAAATCCTTTCTTCTGGGGAACATGTCGTCCCTTATGTGTTGAGGAATGGAGTTTTATGTTGTCCGTCGAAGCATGATAAGAAGATGAAAGTTGTGGTTCCAGCTGTTCTTGTACCTATGATCTTCAAGTACTACCATGAGACCCCATTAGGGGGTCATTTAGGCATCTTCAAAGCCCGAGAAAAGATCCGAGAAATGTTCATTTGGAAAGTTATGGATGGGGAAATTCGAGAATTATTAAAAGCTTATAAATTTTGTTGGCTTAGTAAGCCCACCTTGTCCACTAAGCAAGGTCTATTATCTTCTCATCAAGCGTCGCGCCCCATGGAACGCTTCTATATCGACTACGCAGGACCCTTCCCCCAATCAAAGGAGAATGCCAACAAATTCATACTTGTGTGTGTAAATGGTTTCACAAGATTTTCCTGGTTGTTTCCAACTAAGCTGGCTACCGCTCAGTCCACCATTTCTTGTTTAAATACCATCTTTGCTTCTTTTGGTCCGTGTCAATATTTGGTTTCTGATAATGCTAAAGCCTTTACCTCCAATCTCTTCCGTAAATTCTGTTTTGATCTGTCCATCCCTCATGTAACTACTTCGGCGTATTATCTTCAACCATCTCTGGCTGAGCGGGTCAATCGTAATCTGAGATCGGTGCTCATTGCATTCCATCATGATGATCATTCCAGGTGGGATACATCCTTGCATTCGTTGGCCTTCGCTTTGAATTCGGCGGTTCACGAATCTCATAAGTTCACTCCAGCTTCCTTAATGTTTAAATTTGTGCCTAACACGCCGCTCTCTAACCTTTGGTCACTTAATGATATTCTACCAGAGACAATAGATCCCGATAATATCAGAGATCTATGGAAGAAGGCTAAAGCCAATCTTAAAACTTCTCATGAAAAGGTTAGCTAAAGATATGATCGTGGACGGAGGCCCACCAGTCTAAAAGTAGGAGATCAAGTCATGGTAAAAATCTTTGTTCCTGCGGGCAAGCTTGCCCCCAGATTTCATGGGCCGTGCACCATTTTGGATTTCCTGACTCCAGTAACATTGTTGGTGAGCAATCCAGCAACCGAGAGGATCATTAGGGTCCACATATCCCAAGTAAAAACCTGTATAATTCGTTTTTTGTTGTTTGTTCATAGCCATTAAACTTTTGCTGGAGCTTAGAAGGTGTTATTTTCTTTAAATCTAAGGCCTTCTACACTTTGGTTGTATTGTCTTATCTGTAGGCATACTAAATGTACGATCTTTCCCTCCGGTTTTTCTGCTGTCCATTCCTGAGTGGCCATTACCGAACCCTCGCCTCCTGCAGATCAACACCGTGGCACGAAAAGCTTTCCACGTCGCCACCTCCTCAGCATCACCAATAAAGATCGTACCCTCGGTTCTCAAGTCACCAACAACACTTTTCTGTCGCCGAGATCTTACTGTTTCAGTGTCCCCGCAGCCGTTCGTCACCGTATCACCACTGAGGTGGGGTACGGTTCCATTCCACTCCCGTGATGTCTACCTGTGTACGGCGCGCCGGAGTCCATCTACCGGCAAAGGCTTATGTGCGGCGCCCCTACCGCCAATTCATCTGGGGACTGTACATATCCTTCTGATCTGCGGCGTCCTTCATACGACTACCCCTCTTATAGTAGCGGGAGAGGTGTATCTGAGGGTACTTGAGGGGTCCGGGCGACCTCAACTGGATATCAGCAGCGGCGGCAGGACTTGCCGTAAAAAATTTTAATATGTATTTCGCATTCTGCGGCAAAAAGGTCACTCCAAAAGCTGAAGTTTAACTAGTTGCTACCTGACTACTTCAAATAGAAAACTTAATTTTTTCCCTTCGAAGTTAAAAAAAAATTCAAAATTATTTTGTGTCACCCCTTGGAAGGACATTTGGGGTGGGGGTCTGTACCGGGAGGTACACCCCTACGCCGCACATTTAAATCTTGTGCCAATAAGAACTCCTCTACAGGAGAAACACTGAACTTGAAACTAGACCTACTTAAACTTTTCCTCAAAAGATGTCACCTCCTTAATTTTGTGATTGTGAAGTTTCCTGTACTGTATAAAATTCTACGTGTTTTGTTTACCATTGATCAAGAAGTGTGGACATTCTCTCATAGATGTCACTGCTAAAAACTATCATCATGCACCCTGGTGCGAAGTGAAGGAACTTTTTTGAAGAAGTTTTGTATTCATAACTTTTTTCTTTACTAAATTTCGTATTTTCATTTGTGGGTTGACAATATTTATCTTTTCTTTCCACCAATTTCGAATTTAGCCAGTCAAGAATTTCTGTAACTAATTTCAGACCAATCACGTATTTCTTCTTCGATTTTGAGTGTAACATTTGATGTTGATCTTTCATTCATGAAAGGTCTCGAACTTTCCCCGAGGGTTTATAAACTGCGGATTTTTATGTCTCCTGGCCATTTGATCAACATCTATCTTAGTGTGTACGTGAAGCAGGAGGCGGGAGGCGCCTCTTTGCCTCAGGCAGCAGTACTTCGACAAGGTATGGCCACTTAACATCTTCATTTTTGCTAGCTCCACAGTTTAACCCGAGGGAAAAGTTCGAAACCTTAACTATGTACCAACTTCTTAAAATGTAATTCTCCGTTCGGCTCATGTAAAAATTTCATAAAACTTTTACAGTAATCCGGGGATAGAGAGTGATATACCCTCTCGAGCTCCCCCCGTCTTAGTTTGAGGTACCACATTTGTTTCTGCAATGTATTAAAGTGATTTCCATCCGCGCTACCTCAGTAGATTGGGATTAGCCCCTGTGTCGTTGACCAAGTGCCCTATAGGTTTTTAAATTTTTGGTGGAGCTGAATCTTTAACTCCATTCCGGTTTGCTCGGGCCGTTTATTGAACCTGTTCTTTTTCACTAAGGCCCCGTAGGTTGGGTACCAGATACCTCTGTGTAATAAGATGGCTTTTGTAAATAGTGCCTTGTAAGGCCAGTGATTATTGGATTTTTGCATTGTGTTGCCTTGAGTAGGCTGGGAACACTGACAGCACGTCAGCTTTTTTTCCAGTATTGTAAGAATGCCTCTGGGAGGCTCGATATTGAGAACTGGGAGCAAGTGCTCCATGTATTAGGGGATTTCTGCCCTTTGTATAAAATTGTAATATTTTATAAAGTTGAGCTAGGAGCTCAAAATTGTAAACTAGGGGCTTGTAGCCCAAGAATATTTAAATTCTGATGTCTGGGATCCTCCCAAGTCTTGGTTCTAAATTGCTGTGTCATTGTTATTTCACTAAGTTGTTTAAATTTTGTTTCAAGAAAACATAATCTTTGTTAAAATTTTAAATTAACTTTGACTTCGTAGTTAGACCCATTCATGCCGGCACCTTATTTCGCTTCTGCGTTCCACAGATATCCCGGAACAGTCGATATGATGTTTTTATTAAGACGAAGGTTCTTCAGCAGTCGAATATGACCCACAAACAGTGTCGAAACCGGTACTGTTATGTAAAAAACAATTTTGTACCTTATAAAATATAAAATTATTGATTAGGTGGAAAGTTCCTATCTTTATATTTGCGAATAGCTGGGGAGTGAGGCAACTTTCTTCTTTAGCATGCCTTTCCTCTGGTCCATTCATTTTCTGATACCGGTACGCAGCACTCTGGTTCATCATAGTATTCCAGCAATTCGATCCCTAGTCTGACATGCGGATTTGAATGAGCAGTACGGAATATGGCAGGGTCGGTCGGCGGTTGCAGAGCGGGCCTCGGCTGGTCCGATGGCTCTGCACTCCGACCGACCAACCGAGCAGAAGAAGGGTGGCCTGCCATGGCTCTACGCCTCTGTATTCGGGAGACGAAGAGGGGCTGGTCCCCACCGTCGGCAGTCCTGAGAATCGTTTTACGTGGTTTTCCATTCTCTTGCAATAAGGCGAATGCCCGGACAGTTCCTAGTATAGGCCACGGCTGACAACCCCCTCACCTTCCCTGCACATCTCCTTCACCGTAACAAATCTCCTGGCCTGAGAGACGACGTCACCTTCTAAGAGGCCCACCTCCCCATCAGGGGCGGAATGAAAACATTGAGTAGTAGTAGAGGAGTGTTCGCAGTTGTCTGCGGCCTGATCATTCCAGGTTTGGAACTTTGCACTGTTAGATCGGCAGCCAGTGGCGGCTCGTAACAAAATTTTCAGGGGGTTCACAGCAACATTTTTGTGCACGCCTCAGTTGTGCCTAAGTAGAATGCAAATCAGTACAAAACAACTTACTTAAATCATTTTACTAAAAGTTCCTTGTGCGGTTCCTTCTCTCCTAATATGGTACACCCATTCCAAGTGAGGATGCATTTTTCCGAGATTAATCTGTCAGTATATAACAAAACTAAAATTACCACTGCCGGGCTGAGTGGAATATTTAAGATGCGAACACTATTCTCGGTTTTACACAGCACCAAGTTCACCTAGGTATGAGAACAAGTATAAAAATAATGCGTAGTGATACCACATTTACCGGTACTCGAATTCATTTCACTGGAAACGATTCTCCACCTATAATGTAAAACAAACCTTCTTCCAACGATTACAAACACCTGTTCAGAATTACCTATTGGCGAAATCTTTCAGCTATGTAATGCAAAAGTAACTTCTGGGAGCTGTGGCCAGCAGTAACAGGGGAGATGGCGGACCCTTGTGGTTAACTGTAATACTATATCTGGTTTGAGGGTGGCTTAGATGGAAAGGCACATACTTTACATGCTCCTCGCTCATGATCTGTGCATAAACCGTGAGAACATTGGCATGCGCACGCATATAATCTTCAAGC
The DNA here is from genome assembly GCF_040414725.1 of Anabrus simplex. Taxonomy (NCBI): domain Eukaryota; kingdom Metazoa; phylum Arthropoda; class Insecta; order Orthoptera; family Tettigoniidae; genus Anabrus; species Anabrus simplex. The sequence continues at coordinate 178,587,308 of NC_090269.1, forward strand.
TCATAGCATAACAGAGAGTGCGCTTCCTGCATTGTTAGTCGAAATGAACAAATGTCAGTGTAACAGAGCTTTGATATAAGTCGAATGCTTGTAATCGATTGATTCAATCAGATGATATAGATGTTGATTCCTATAGGAAACCTGAAATATTTGTCCCGAATGAGTAAATACTCATTTAGCAAATTTATTTACTCATTTAGTTACTCATTCGGGACAAATAATTCAGGATCCCTATGAAAATCAACATCTATACCACCTGATGGCTAGGCAGGCATCATTTTTGAAAATGAGACAAAGTCTCATAGTGCATTGGCACTGCCGGTGGCTCCAAGTAGCCTACGCAGTGGTCTCCACCGTATGCACTACCCATTAGTCTTGGTAGGTGTGCTATTTACCAATTGATGAGCCCAATTTTAGCACACTGGGGCGAAACGCTGGCAACAGGAATTTATAATGTCCAATAACGGACCAACTATATTGATTCAATGAGGTCGAAACAAAGGAAACTATTTAGAATTATCCATGAATGCGTGAATCTGCATTAGCATTGGGTGTTCACGTGCTCATGTGCTCCTGAGAGCCCACCGCCACTGTCAACAGCATAGTACTGTTCGTTAAAAGCGAGGAAATGTGTAGTTTTTTATTTGATTGACTATTTCATATGATAGCATTGCTTTTAAGTGCGACATTTCTATTGACGTCACTGTAATTACCTATGTAGATTTCAGTTTGGAAAACCACTTTCTTCAGTTGGCTTTACTTCGCACCGACATGGCGACGATGGGACACGAAATGGCTAGAAGTGGAAAGGAAGCGGCCGTGGCCTTATTTAAGGCAGAGCCCAGCATTTGCCGGGTACGTAAATGGGAAACCACGGGAAATCATCTTCAGGGTTGCCGACGGTAGGGTTCGAACCCACTATCTCCCGGATGCAATCTCACAGCTGCGCGCTCCTAACTCGCCCGATACGACCATTATTATAATAGGTTACTCCTTGTCATGTCAGTTATGACCCGGTACGGCAGCCATGTTTTTTCTGTATTATGGTCTGAGTATTGCTACACGCAAACCTTTCCTTGATGCCAGATTTTACGGGTATGAGGGGTAAGGAGGGAACTCTCCCGGTTCCGGTTACACTGCCGACTGAATTGAAATGAAATCTGAATTGAATCGATAATATAATCGATCGATACAATTTTTCTAATCTTTTATTATCTTAAGCCAACAACTGTCACACACACATTATATAACATTTCTGGATGCGAAACTTGTTCCCAGTATGAATTCTTTAGTTAGGCTTTGCTGTGTAAACAACAACAGTACTAGTACGTAAAGTGTACGCCAGGTGTCTCACGGCGATGCATAACCGATACATAGTTTGTGTTTCAAAGGTTGCCGATAGGAATCTCGAAAATAGGGAGTAAAGAATACACGGTGTGGAAAAGAATATTTCTGATTCTGACGTCCTTAAATATCTCAAATCTTCTGTTCGGGTCAAATCGGTAAAGAGAGTTAACCGTTAGGTTGTGGAACCCAGTGGAGTGTCATATGTTGCTACTGGATCATTTAAGATTGTTTGCCGCTCTCAGAATCTCCCACAACATGTATCGTTGTTTCAAGTGCATTTGGAAGTTCACCCTTTCATATTCGCTCCGATAATATGCTCCAAATGCCAACGATATGGTCATACGATCAAAAACTGTCAAGCCAAGTCACCTCGATGTGGTCATTGTTCGTTGCATCATCTTACATCTGAGTGTCAGGAAAACATTCGCCGATGTGTTCACGGTCAACAGAAACACTATACTGGTTCATAAAACTATCCCGCACATCAACAACAGACTGCTATAAAAACCTATGCGTACAGAAAATCTTTCCTTTTCTGAAGCACCTGCTAGAATGCCGTCGTCGCAATTTCATCTGTCTAATAATTCCCACCTTTTCCCACCTCTCTCTTCTAATCGATCCTCTTCCCCAGTGGAAACACCCAGGAAACGTAAATTTACACAGGTGGTTATGAAAGAGTCCCTTCCTCTTCCTCCACCTGGTTTTGATAAGTCCGGGTATCTCAATCTCATTAGACCCATTCCTGTGTCAGTACATACCTCGGTCTTTCCATCCACATCATCTTCATCTCCCCGTCCCCTATTCCATCTACGTCCCTAAATTCTCAGTGTCCCCCTCCTGTTCCTTCTCAATCATCTGATTTCCCTGTGCTACGCCAAAAGGCTCATCTCCAACATGGTATCCAAAAACTACTCATTCAACTTAATCAATTATTAGGGGATCAGCCCCATGTTACACATACGCTTTATCAACTTCGTGATTGTGTTCATACTGTGTTCTCTCTAGATGTCACGAATCCTGCAGTGGAATGCTAGGAGTATTATTAATAAACGATATGAATTACAACTCTTGTTAACAGAAACTACCCCTTTAATCATAGCATTACAGGAGATTTGGTTTTCCCCTTCCTCTGAGTTTTATTTAAACGACTTTAATGTCGAGCGTTGTGATGGTGTCGGCTTCGGTGGTGTCGCTTTATTTATTCACCGTAGTTTATCATATCAACGTCTTCATATCTCATATTGTATACCACATACCTTTGTAATAGGTATCTCCTATAATCGCCTTTCCATTATTAGTCTTTACTGCCCTCCAGATCTTTATATTTCTCATATTCAATGGTGTCGATTCTTACAGAAATTTTCTTCTAATGATGAGCTTTTCCTATTAGGTAACTTAAATATTCATCATTCTGTATGGGGAAGTGGTATTAATACTTCCCAGGGTTCTTATTTCCTCGCTGCTTCTCAATCGCATGACTTTGTCATTTCAAATGATGGTTCTTCCACTCGCCTCACCCCACTCGGCTCCACTCCAAGTGCCGTCGATTTAACATTATGTCGTTCCGCTGTGGCTTCGGTTGTAACTTGGCATCGCCTATCTGATACACAAACCAGCGATCATTTCCCTATTATTCTTACGTATGGTCTTGGTCGTTTTCTTCGCTCTCCTTCTCCTCCAACCTGTGTCAGTAATGTTTGTTCCCTCCGTAATTTTGATCGAGTATCCTTCATCTCTTATGTTACTCAGCGTCTTGAGCTTCTTTCTGATAATATTTTGCCCTTTTCTACTTTATTTCAAATTATACAAGATTATCTTGATCTTTACCAACCCTATAAACTTGTTTCCCTACACTCTGCTCGTCCCTATTCCTGTTCGCGGTGGTGGGATTCTGAGTGCCATCATCTTGTGCTCAAATGACGCCGCTTATTTCTGATATATCGGAAAACATTTCCCCCCACCATTATTTCCGTCTTAAACAACATACTGCATATTCTAGACGAGTTTTTCTTTCTAAGCGCCGTGCCGCATTGTGATCCTTCATTTGGTCCTTAAACGCTCACAGTTCACCTCCTCAATTATGGACTGCAACTCGCTTACTTACTCGAGCTTCTCAACACATTCCGCCCTCTTTCACCCCTCCACAGCTACTATCCATCTTTCTCAATTCGCTCACTCCCGATTATGTTGTGTCCGATATGAATATTTCCATGTCTCCTTCCCATTCTCGCTTTTCTGTATTACTTCAGGCCATACAACTCCCTGAACTTGAGGCCACCTTGTGTAGGGCAAAGAGTTCGTCTCCAGGCCCTAATTACATATCACATGACATGCTCCGCATCCTTCCCCTACGTGCTAAACAGGCTTTACTAGATCTCTGTAATAACATTCTTCTCACTACTTCTGTTCTCACCTCTTGGAATGATATTTTTGGTGCCCATCCATAAACCCCGCCAACTTTCCATGGATGCTAACAGCTTTATAGTGATTGTCCTTGGTTCGAGTATCCGAAAGACTTTTTAAAAATACTCCTTCAACGTCTCCTGTGCTCCCTTGAATATTATAACTTAGTTCCCAAATAGCAATGTGCTCAGGACGCTGATAATATTTTAATTCTCGATATACTGTTAGCTAAAATTCGTAAGGAAAGTACTATTGCTATTTTTGGACACACGTGGTGTCTTTGATTCCATACCCCTTCATCTTCTCTGGGAAAATCTTGCGCAGAAAGGATTTTCTGCTCATTTTCTCCATATTCTGCGTAATTTGTTCATTTATCGGTAACTTTTACTTAAATCCGCTCACTCTTCCCTGCCTTCTCATCAGTTGTCTGTTGGCGTTCCTCAGGGAGATATTTTAAGTGGTCTTTTGTTCACCCTGTATATGAGTAATCATGAACACTTGGTTACACCAAAAGCTCGCATTCTCTCATTTGCTGATATTGTTATTTATTATTCTCACAGTGACGTAGATGTGTGTCGTCGCCATCTATATCAGCTAATGGAACACGTAATTAGGTGGCTTACTTTCCATGGCCTTCAACTTTCCACCTCTAAATGCTGTGCTATGCTTTGTACTTCTAAGCGTAGATTTAATTCTGAGCCACTTGCTTTCGATCATTTCATTTTGTTCCTTTCATAAATACCTCGGCGTACTTTTAGACCACTTCTTATCTAGGAAACGTCATATCATTTGGTTACGTAATTACTCTGATACGCATATTACAATACTCCAATCGGTTACGAGTATGGGGTGCTGATCCGGGTACAGCTAGGTTGTTATACTAGACTACTATCCGCCCTAGACTCGACTACGGTGCGCATGTTATAGATACAGCGTCTGATTCTTCTATTAACCACTTAAATACCTTACGAATTTAAATCCCTAAGAATTTGTGTTGGAGCCTTGTCGTCCACCCCTATTAATGCGCTTCTTGTTGAGACCAGTGAGGTCCCTTTTCCAATTCGTTGTAAAATGATAACATCCAAATATTTAAACTTGGTGTCTTCATCATCATTTCATCCCTTTCACGAGCGCAGGTCGCCTACGGGTGTCAGATCAAAAGACCTGCACCTAGCGAGCCGAACTTGTCCTCGGACACTCTCAGCATTAAAAGCCTCACGCTATTTCATTTCATCTTTTAAATTTGGGTGACAAGTACTTTGTAATGTAAATATACTTGGAAAGTTTCCAAACGTCGGAAGGAGCGAAGTGCTGTTTTCCTTTGTGAAATTAAAGTGACACACTCATTGCCCCACCAGCGTGCGTATTGGATAGATTACGGTCTAATAAAATTGGCCGTTTAGGATGGTATAGATCTAAATAATGAGTAATTAGGAAAGTAAAGATATTATAGGACATACGTTGACAGTCAATACCAGATAACTTGTCCATCAAAAACCGTTGAAGTTTGGTTGTATGAACGTGCAGCATTCTCCTACTCACTTAGACCGGATGTATATCTGCTTGATGACAGTCAGCAAGGGCAATAATAATGAGGAAATGATCACTGGAATGAATGTACTTTACTATCTCCCATTCAACTCTGTGTGCCATTTCACTGTCACATATTTTTAATCAAATGCACTTTTGTTTTGAAAAGGCTACATCACACAAGTGGGCGAACCATAATTTAAGATGCGTAAGTTATACATTGCTGCTAATTTAGTTATTTTATTTCCTTTAGCACAATGTATATTGCATCCCCAGCTATGATGGTGGCAATTGAAGTCGCCTCCGAGGATAAAAGGGTGCGGAAGTTGCGATAAAATATGTTTCCAATTAGTATATGGGCCTTGAATTTTCGGTGGACAGTAGAGAGAAATTACATTGATATTTGCAACGGAAATAACAACCACTTGTGTACCCGAAATTTTATACTGCAAGGGTGTATAATGGAACTGTAGTTGGTTGGATACCAAAATATAGGCCCCGTCATAACCATCGTTATCATGTCGAATACAAATATAGTTTGGAATACCGGTATGAAATTCTTTGGCTGGGGCCACCCAAGTTTCGCTGAGCAAAAATGTGTGGTTTATAGGAATCAATGAGTAAAAATAGTTCGTGTCTCTTACTTAAAACACTATGTGAATTCCACTGCAGAATGATCATGATTTTGGTACAGACAGTGCTAAAGGGTGGAGAAGTGACATGAATTCCCCCTGCATGGTTAGAAGCATGTTAGACCATTTCGAATCATGTTCCGCTGCCTGAATATAGGCAGATAGTTTATTGGAAACAGCGTCAATTATGGCATTGAAAGGGGGAGATACCGGGAAGCGTTCTCTCAAGTGCTATCATCTTTATCAACATTACTAGGAGGAGCCGGTGTTAGATTCCTAGATACAGAAGACATGGGAGTAGGTTCACTCCTGGAGGAGGAAGGCATAGGGAGAATATCACGGTATCCTCGTACATTGAATCCTGGTGAAGGATCGTGTTTAGGCGGTGACGATTGTACAACCGCCATAAATGACATTTTCCTTGGCGTAGGAGATTGTGGAACTTGAGAAGGAGACCGCGGTAGGGGAGAATTTGTTGTGGGGATTTGAGAGGGGTGAATTTAATTTCAACTGGGGCAAATTTAAACGACTGAGAAGTATTAAATTCAATTGCAAGCTTTTTCTTAAACTTCTCTTGTCTTATATGCTCAGAGCAGTGGAGGGACCCCACTTGATGTTCCCCAGAACAGTTTAAACATTGTCGTCGGGAATCAGTACACTCTTGGGCCTCATGAAATTGTGCACAATTGGCACATCTAGGGCTTGTAGCTCTACAGTTATTCCTAGTATGTCCATATATTTGTCATTTTCGGCATATGGTGGGTTGAAAAACAAAGGGTTCAACCTGGGAGCGAACCCTATAGAGAGATACATATTGAGGCAGTGTCTGACTGCGGACGGTGATCTTAATTGTGCCTGTAGGAACGTAGGAGACATTGCCATCCTGCATGGATTGTCTGTTCATACGCCGAGCTCCCATTATCAGGACGGGCGATTCAGCGTATGTTCGAATTTCCTATTCTGTCAAGTCCCTAGCCACCCCTCTGATCACTTCAAACTTATAAATAGAAGCAGTAGGAAAGTTGCCTACATCGCCCATTTTCCTTGTGCCGAAAACCCAAGGTGGCTTTAGGCCTGGCATTGATTACAGGGCTTTGAACCGTAACGTGGTGTTACAATTTGTGCCCCTTCCTGATCTTCACTCTTGTTTTTCGTGGTTTCGCAAGGCTAGATCTTAACCAGGCATGTAATCAAATACTTCTGCCAGAAGAATCCATACATCTAACGGCTTTTTCCACGAATTGGAATCTGTATGAATACAATCGCGTGCCTTTCGTGCTCCCCACGGACGCGGCTGTTCTTACTAGACTGCTGGATAGGGCCTTCTCCGACATCAAATTTGAATATTTTTATCATAATCTCGATCATGTTGTTGTGTTTTCGGAGTCCTTTGGAGAGCACTTAGATCATCTGAAGGAAGTCCTCAATCGCCTTCGTAAGGCTGGGTTGACTGTTATTTTGTCTAAAGTAGCTTTTGCTAAGCCTTCTATGTAGTTCTTAGGGCATATTGTGTTGAATGATGGTGTTTCTATAGACCACTCCAGAACGCAGGTTATTCGTGACTTCAAGCCCCTTAAGGACATCAAAGGAATTGCTAGATTCATAGGCATGGTGAATTTCTTCAAGAAATTTATTCCTAATTTCGCTAATAGGGCGGTGCTCCTGAACTTACTTCGCAGGAAAGGTGTCAAATTTGAATGAGAGCCGTCGCAGCAAGTCGCTTTTGAAGATCTTAAATTAGCTCTTTTTAACGCCCCTTTATTAGCCATGCCCGATTACTCTAAGAAATTCATAGTCCAAACTGATGCCTCTTTATCTGCTATTGCTGCTGACCTTCTTCAGGAAACGGAACTCGGAAGACCGCCCTTCGCCTATGCGTCTAGGACTTTATCGGCTCAAGAAGCCATGTATTCTACCTACGAATTAGAGGGTTTGGCAGTCTTGTTTGTTCTGGAGAAATTCCGCCTTTGTCTGGAACACGTCAAATTTGAATTAGAGGCAGACAACCAAGCTATAAGTTGGGTATTGGCTAGGCCTCGTCGTACTGGACGTATCGCCCGATTGGCTATCAGGATCTCAGCATTCCAATTTGATGTGCGACACATTAGAGGATCAGAAAATGTAGTCGCAGATGGACTAAGCCGTATGTTTTCTAGTGTCTTTGAGACCAGTGAACAGGGAGATAACTCTTCTCTTTCCATGCCCATACCTTCTAGTATTAATGCTATTTTGACGGATGCCCCTATGCTATTTCGTGACACTGAGACATATCAACGAGAAGATCGATTGCTGATCCCTATTATGGAAACCCTTTCTTCGGGGGAACATGTCGTCCCTTATGCGTTGAGGAACGGATTTTTGTGTTGCCCTTCGAGGCACGATCAGAAGATAAAAGTTGTGGTTCCAACTGTTCTTGTGCCCATGATCTTCAAATACTATCATGAGACCCATTAGTGGGGGAGGGCATTTATGCACCTTCAAAACAATGGAAAAATTCAGAGAGATGTTCATTTGGAAGAGTATCGATGGCGAAGTTAAAGAAATGGTTAAAGCATGTAAATCTTGCCTACTTATCTACTAAGCTAAGTGTATTGTCATCGCATCAGGCATCTCGCCCCATGAAGCGTTTGTACATAGTCTACGTCGGACACTTCCATCAATCAAAGGGGAACGGGAATAAATTTATTCTCGTGTGTGTGGACGAATTCACTAGATTTTCATGGTTATTCCCGACTAAACTGGCTACCGCTCAGTCTACAATTTCTTGCCGTAATACTATATTTGCTTCTTTTGGTCCCTGTCAATATATTGTTTCTGATAGTACTCAGTAACTCAGAGTACCCTAGTGTCATGGTGGCGTAATTTGCGGCTCATAATTCCAGGTGTATTGAAGGTGTATAGTACTCTTAGTACGGTCCTGTGTGAAAGCATTGATTTAGTGAAGTGAAAGTGACCTGTGAATGTGTTCGGGCAGTGTATCTAGTTGTAGAAATATTTATTACTTTTAAATCCATAAGTTTCGAAGTTTGGTTAGGTATGGCCGGAAGTAAGAAAAACAGAAGAAATGTGGCGCGATCTTCAGCTGTCCAGGGTCAGGAAGCAGCTATGACTCCCAGATCACGCTTCTCAACTGTTTCCAGACAGCGTTCACAAACACGGTCAACCCTCCACCCTTCTGCCACCGTACCTTCGGCTGATCGCAAGCGCTCTCCCTCGGAGACTAATGGCACCACCACCACCTCGCAGGAAGCAGCGCCATCCCTTCCATCTGGCTCGACCCGGGCCTCACGATCGTCAGCTGTTACTGAGCAGCTGTCCCTCACACCACCAACTAGCGTCAACACCAACATGCCGGACACAGAGCCCTCCTACATCACAGGTAACACTAATTTAACTGATGACAAGATTGTGACCCTAGTGCAAGGTATAGTGGGGAACTTATTACAAAATAGCGACTTCCTTCAAACATTGGTAACAGTTCTCGCACAAAAAGTGTGTGAAGAACTAAAAGAAACAATAGACTTCAATTCTAAAGTTATCAGCGATTTAAGAAATGAGTTAAAATCTCGTGAAAATGAAATTCTGGAGTTAAAGTCTTTATTGAATTATAAAATGGACGAAATTGAACAATACCAAAGGCGAAACATTATTAGAATTTTTGGGTTGCCCGAAGAATCTGGTGAGGATACAACTCACTTAGTGCTCAATGTGGCCCAAAAATTGAAAGTCCCCTTAAGCGCTGAAGATATTGACCGCACGCATAGGGTTGGAGCCCCTGGGTCTGGGAAGTCAAGGGCTATTATATGTAAATTTGTCTCCTACACCAAGAGATCGGCAGTTTTCCGTGCGAAGATGCTGTTACGTGGATCCAAGGTGACGATTCGTGAATATCTTACCTCTACCAGACATCATCTTTTGAAACAGGCAATTTCCATCTTCGGCAAAAAGCAGGTGTGGACTTCTGATGGCACAATTATCGTACTACAAGGGGGTGTTAAACACCGTGTGAGAAATACTGATGAACTTAAAAAGATCTCTCGTCGTTGAAGTTAAATTAGTATGTTCTATTCAGTATTATCTTCTCTACTTTGCTTCACGTAATCTAAAACTGTATGTAATTTTATTAGGACCTATAATTGAATATTAATTTTCTGGAATTTTGTAACCATCCAAATTCATGCATATCTTCTAAACTTAAATCTTCTGAAATTCACAAAATCATTGAAGATCTATCAGAAACCTATCCCTCTGATTTGAAAATAATTCACTTAAATGCACAGTCATTAGTTGATAAGGTACATTTCGATGAGTTTTTTTAACTGCTTTGTTGATACAAATATTAATGTTATTGCTGTAAGTGAGACATTTTTCAAGGAGTCCATTCCGGACTCAGAGATTAACATTCCTGGCTTTAATTTATGTAGAAACGATAGACTAGGCAAGAGAGGAGGAGGGGTGGCTGTGTACGTGAAGAGCAACATCAAATGTAAAATAGTTCACACCTCCCCTGCAGAATATTGTCGTAAGCCAGAGTATATTTTCCTAGAACTTGAATTACCTATGGGTAAAGTATTACTTTCATGCATCTACCGACCTCCGAAAATTGGGCTCATGGAGTCGTTTGTAAAGGCGATGTAGAATTATGTTTTTCATTATAAATATGTTATACTTGCAGGTGATATGAATGGGCATTTTGGATCAGGGTCCTCGAAAACTGTAGTAATCGATGATGCATTTGACTCATGCAATTTGATTAGAATACCATTTGATGACACATACCACACTGCATATTTTCATTCTAATCTGGATACCATAGCTTCAAATTGTAATGATACCCTTCTTAAATTTGGACAGACCCCAGCGAGTGGATTTTCTGGACACGATATGCTATTTGCTGTCTTCTCGATATCAACACCCGAATATGAAAGAAAATGGATCACATTTAGGGATTTCCGCAGTTTTAATCCTGAAGATTTTCGAAAAGACGTAATTTCTGCTCCCTGGTATGAAGAATTTTCTCACCGCAATATCGATGATAAAGTCATCCAATTTAATAGTTTAATTTCCGCGTTGTACGGCAAGCATGCCCCATTAAAACTAATTCGAGACAAACACTCACCTAATCCGTGGATAACGTCTACAATAAAGAAATTAATCTCTGCGCGGGACAAGGCAAAAAAAAGCACATCAAAACCAGGAAACCTGAAGACTTTGAAACCTTTCGCACCTTGCGTAATAAAACCAAACTCGCGATCCGTGATGCTAAAGTCAAACACATGCATTCTTTGTTCAGTAAGAGACCAACTCCGTCTGCTCTCTGAGGAACTATAAAATCACTAGGTATTGCTAAGAAAAATTCGCAACATACTTCCTCATTCATATCTGCAGAATTGCAAAATGATTTCTTAAAAATCTCACCAGTGAACAATTCTCACAGAATATCCGAAATTATTCATAGTTACATGAACACAAATGCACCTCAACATGATCTCTTTCACTTTTCGTACATTTACCCAGAGAATGTAGTCAAAGTATTTAATAGCATGAATACCAAGGCTGTTGAACCAGATGGTATCTCACATCCCCTCCTAATGAACTGTTTAGATATAATCACTCCGGTTATAGCTCACGTGTATAATTTCTGTTTACAATCAGGAGTCTTTCCATCTGTATAGAAAATGGCCAGTGTCAGATCTGTTCCTAAAGTTCCTTCTCCTCAAAAAAATGATGATTTCGGGCCAATCAGTATTTTGTCAGTATTAGGTAAAGGATTAGAAAGGATTGTTTACCAACAACTCACTTCGTATTTAAATACTCATTCTACTCTTAACACATTTCAGTCTGGTTTTAGAACAGGCCACAGTACTACGACGGCACTTCTCAAAGTCACAGATTATATCAAGTTTGCAATGGACAGAAAGGAACAAACAGTTCTGGTACTATTCGATTTAAGCAAGGCATTTGATAGAGTTCATCATGACCTCCTTCTGACTAAATTACATACAATGGGCATATCTCTATCAGCTCTCTCGTGGTTTGAATCGTTCTTGAAAGGGAGATCTCAGCGTGTAGTATTTGACAAACAAAATTTTTCCAAGTGGTCTAGTGTACATTCTGGCGTCCCTCAGGGGTCCGTGTTGGGTCCCGTTTTGTTTTCGCTGTATATAAACGATCTGCCTGGAGTTTTACGCCACACGAGACATCATATGTATGCCAATGATTTACAGATCTATTACCATTTTCCTGTGAATCATGTTGTCGAAAGTATTAGTAAAATAAATCTAGATATAGAAAGACTACATCAATATACACTAAGACATAATTTACTATTAACTGAAAACAAAACCTTAGCTATTTTTCTAGGATATCGAAGAAACTTATCAAATCTTTTCAACAGGGACATTCCTCCAGTAATTGTTAACGGTTCTGTAGTCAAGTATCAGGAATGTGTTAAGAATTTAGGTATTCTAATGGATAACACTCTGTCGTGGAACTGTCATGCCAAGCACTTGGTCAAGAAAGTGTCTGGCATATTGCATCAGTATCGACGAAACTTGCCGTATCTTCCTTTCCCGGTGAGAAAGATGTTAATCCAAACTATGGTATTTCCTATTTTAGATTACCGACCTGTAATTCACAGCGATATCTCCGAGAAATATAATAGCAAACTCCAGCGTATTCAGAATGCCTGTGTTCGATTCGTCTTCAATATTCGTAAAGACTGCCACGTAACATCTTACTACAAAGCCGCAGAGTGGTTGAAACTCAGTGATAGACGATCATACTCAGCTGCTTGTTTACTTCTGAGAATTTTAAAATCTAATGCTCCCTCATATTTGACCAAGTCCTTTGTTCAGATGAGTCAAGTGCATGATCGGGACAATACGTTTACAGCTAACACCCTTCAGGTTCCACAGCATCGTACGGTAAAGTGCAGTAAGTCGTTCATTGTCACTGCCTCTCAATTATACAACGATCTTAAACTATATGAAATTCAGCAAAGTAGTGTGGGAACTCAGAAAAAATCTCTTAAATACCGCTACCTTTCCACTTATTAAGCCATGTGAATGAATGTTCACCAAATTAATAAAATAGTACGAAATATCATAACCCCCTAGATACATTTTAGATGCTCAGTTTTACTCTCAGTTCATCCTCGGCTTTAAAATTCTTAGGTTTCTCTTTCGTCTTCTCTGCCTTGTTAGTATAGTGTATGTTTATAAAATGTTAAAAGTATTATTGTAATCTCCTAGATGTTTAGTTTTTAATCTTATTCTTATATCCTCAGTAGGAAAATGTATCTTACGCTTTTTATGCATTCTTTTATTAGATTTTGTATGTTAGATGATACATTTAAGTTAGTGGCAGTTAGGTACAGCCAAAGGGACCTCTGGTCCTACTTGTAATTAACTCTGGTTGAGCGGGTCAATCGTAGTCTTCGATCTGCTTTGATAGCCTTTCGTCATGAAGATCATTCCAGGTGGGATACTTCTCTGCATTGGTCATCCTTTGCTCTAAATTAGGCCGTTCATGAAGACCACAAGTTCACTCCCACCTCTCTCATGTTTAAATATGTTCCCAACACGGCGCTGTCTAATCTTTGGTCACTCAATGACATATTTCCATAGACAATAGATCCTGATAATATCAGAGACCTATGTAAGAAGGCTAAAAGTTATCTTAAGGCTTCTCATGAAAAGGTTAGAGAGAGATACGATCGTGGACGGAGGCCCACCAAATTTAAAGGTTGGATACCAAGTTATAGTTATGAATTTCTTTCCTGCAGGCAAGCTTGGCCCCAGATATCATGGGCCATGTATTATTTTGGACTTCTCATCTCCTGTCACTCTGTTGGTCAGCAACCCAGCCACTGAGAGGATATTTATAGTCCACCATTAGCAGATTAACCCTGTATAATCTTTTGTTTTGCAGTATAGGCCACTAAGTAATGGCAGTAAGGAACCAGTTATATTTCTTTCGGTTTCAGTTCAGTAACTTAATTTTTTTAAATCAATTTGTAATGCATATGGGGAGGCCTTCTACCCCGTCCATTTCTATCTAAGTGAAGTATCTTGTGTATCTACTTAATACTGTACAACCTTCCCCTCTAGTAAAGTTTATTTTATCCCGTTTCCCGGCTCTCATTACCTTTTCCCCGCCTCCAAACCCAAGCCTGCAATTCACACACTCATCCTCAATGCAGCCACTCTCATGTGAACCTGCTGCTTAGAAAAATAAACAACTCTCGCTCTCCGTAAAAAAGCAAACTCTGTCGCCAAGTAAATGCCTGTTTCAGTGCCCTCTCCGTCACCTGCGGCTGTGTCTCAACATCTGGCGAGTGATGCTGGCGTGGGGTGAGAACCCACTCTGCTCTGGCCCAGCCTCCTGCAAACGGCGTACTGGAACACCATCCTTTCCGGCGAGGGCTGTGGTGCGGTAACTCAACCGCCTACCCATCTTGGAGCAGTATCTCTATATCTGGTCTGTGGTGACCATCACCTTGGCTACCCCTCTCAAGCTAGCGGGAGGGATGTAACAGAGTGTACTTGGGGGGTCCGAAGGACCTCACCCTGGTATCGGCAGCGGGGGCCGCTTTTGCCGTCAAATTTGAACTTTACATCCCAGATTTCTACGGCTTCAGGAAGACTTCAAGATTGGTTTTGACAATTTTTTCTTCTAAATGAACTTTTTCGAGAAAATTTCTGTCTGTAAAGTACAACTTAAAATACTTTTCCTAACAGGCAAAGTTTCCAACTGTAACGGGAGGAGAGGCTTAATGGGGAGACGTCTGTACCGGGAGGTACACCCGCCCCGTTCATTCAAAGGAAGCGCCTTGAGGAATGCCATCTGATGTACGAAGTTTGAAACAACTTGTGCAAGAAATTTGGACTTTTCTTCACAGATGTCTCCACCAAACAAAAACTCATATAATGCCCTCTGGCGTAAAGAGAAACTATTAAAATTGTTAAGTATTGTATTCCTAGTTTTCCTAAACGGAGTTGATTATTCTTTGTTTTTGGTGTATTAGTTTGCTACCCCTTCCCGCCAACTTTAGATGTTGCCAATAAAATGTTTGTGAATGTAATTTTCAACCAATAATTGTTTTCTTGTATCTATTTAATTTTTCGAGCGACTTTGTTTTAGTCATCGTCCAGTCTCCTGTGTGTGTGTTAACAGAGGAGGCGGCGGCGTCTCGCCCATCATCTAGTATTCCATCAGATTAGGGTAATGGCAGGCATTTTATAATTATGTAATAGCCTCTGAAAGCTAGCTCGAGGGGAAGGTTTCTAATTTTAATAATGTAACCTTAAATTTTCGAAAATGTTAATTTCTTCTTGTCATGTAAATTTCAATCAAGTCAATAGAAAGCTGAAATCCGGGAATAGAGTGTGTGTTACCCTCCCGCGTTCCCTATCAACTTGATTTTGAGGTGACTATGGTTTCGTAACTTGTTTCAGTTTGAAACCGTTGTAATTTAAACTATATCTAGTCACCTTGGTAGATTAGGCTTAGCATCTGTAACTTCGGGCCAAAAGCCCAGACAGGGCTTTAATCTTTCAATTGCAAATTTCAAGGAGTGCAAGTGTCTGCCTCCATCTTTTTGATTTTTGGGTCAGTAACTTTAACCTGTAGTTTTTCCACAAAGGCCCGGTAGAATGGGTACTCGATACCCCTGAGCTTAGAAGACAGCTAATACGGTCTTGTTAAATGTAGGTTGGTCCTAGAGAGGCCCAGAAAATGTAAATTTTATTGAGCAAAAATGCTCTGGTTATAAATGTAAAAGTAGAAGTTTGCATTGAGAAGGCTGTAAGGGTATAAGGTTTGGAGCGCAGTCTCCTAGATAAATTCATAGAGCATTCTTGTAGAGGTGTTATTGTTAATAATGAATGGTGCATTTTAGAAGGCGGTAACGTTGTGGTCTTCTAGATAATTCTGTGGAGCAAAAGGTGCTCTTGGAAGATTGTACATTGTGAATATTCTGTAAATGAAATCGGGAGATCTGTCTCCTTGACTATTGAGTGGATGGAGCTGTTACGATGTTTTGTGGACCGGCAGAGGTGAAAGAAGGTGCTGGGATGAATAGGTCTCAACTTACGAAATTAAAGTTAATTTAAAATTTAACAAAGGTTATATTTTCTTTTCAAGATCAAGAAATAACAAGTATAACAGGTACTCAGTAGCATATCAACAAATTGAAAATGTACAATTGCAATTTGTTAATGGATTTGGGCTTCGAGCCCCCAGACACGCAATCCTTGAGCAATGAGCCCAACTTTACCTATGTACAAAGTTCAACAAAGGGGCAGAAAACCCCAATCATGCCAAGGAGCACTAGCTCCCAATTACCCAGTTAAGCCTGCTCGAGGCACACAGAAACCAAATTTAAGAAAGAGCAACCCGCTCTCAAAGTTCAAGCCTATTCAAAGGCCACACCAAACTCCACCTTCAAGCTGCCCTCCAGGCACACAAGAACAGGGGTAAAAATACCCAACCTACTGAGGCCTATTCAGTAAAGAAACAGGACAATTACATGGCCCCAAAATACCAACTTGAGTGGAGGCGTAACTTGCACTCCTAATACACTTTTTTTAAACCTATTTGGCACGAGGCCGCTTATGCAAGGGCTAATCCCATACTACGGAGGTGACACGATAGGAAAAGTTTATTACATTACGAAGAGAAGGGAAACTGTTATGAAAACGTAGTCACCTCAAAACACAATGAGTGGGAGCTCGAGAGGGTTAGGCACTCTCTATCCCAATTTGTAGTTAAAGAGATAGAATTTTATACCAAGTGTCTTTTACATTTTAAAGGAAAGTTACATGATAAAAGTTTCGAACCTGCCCCGAGGGTTAAACTGCTGAGCTAGCGAGTAAAGAAGTTATTAAAAGGCCATTACCTTATGGAAGAACTGCTGCCCGAAGGAAGAGGCGCATCCCGCCCCCTGCTAGATAATCACACTAGGAAAGATGTTACTGAAGTGGCCCGGAGACCAGAAAATCAGCAGTTTAAATACCCTCGTGGAACATTCGAAACCTTTCAAGAATGAGAACCCACAAACCCCCCCCCCCCCAATTTTATTGGCTAGGATCAAGCAACATATCCATATCGGAGAAGACGTACATTATTGGTCAAAAATTAATTAGAGAAATTCGGGATTGGCTAAATTAAAAACAAGCGGAAAGAGAAGGGTTATACTGCCAACCCAAAAAATAACTGAAAGAAATTTAACAAAGAACAAACTTATGACTACAAAATGTCTTCAAAAAGTTCCTTCACTTCGCACTAGGGTGCACAATTGTAGTTCTTAAGTAGTGCCATCTAGAAGAGAATGTTCACACTTCTTACACAAAAGAAAACAAAAACGAATCGAAACTGACATAGTTCAGAACACTTCAAAATTTACAGTAGGGAAAATTTAGAATTAATGTGGTTGTTAAAGTTCAGGCTTCCCCCAGTAGAGGAGTTTCAACTGGCGCAATGTTTGAATTAGCGGCGTGGAGGTGTACCGCCCGTTACAGGCCTCCCCGCCCCCCCCCCCCAAAAAAGTCCTTCCAAAGGGTGACACAGAAGAACACCAAATTTTGATTTAAAACAAGGTCCAAGTTATGATGTTGATATAGAAATTAATTGCAGAAGGATTCACAAAAAGGTTTTCTTAAGGTATTTGATCCAGTTTCAAAATTCTTTGTAGTAACTTATGACTAAATGTCTTTATGCTGTAGTAGTTGAATTCAGAAAGAAAAACTTTTAATTCTTGAAAGGAAAAAAATTTTCTAAGTCCACCAGATGTTGCAGTTGAATCCAAAAATGTAGTAATTGTAGATCTGGAATGTCCATGTTGCTGGATAAGTACATTAGTTGCCTATTACTTGACGGCAAGACCAGCCGCAGCAGCTTGTGTCCAGATGAGGCCGCTCGGACCCCTCAAGTACCCTGAGATACCGCTCACCCGCACTATGAGAGTGGTAGTGGTGGTAAAGCACGCTTGTTTACAGTCCGCGGGCAGTTTGCCGGAGGAGCGCCGCACATCAGCCTTGGCCGGGAGGAGGGCTCCGGCTCGCCGTACACTGGTTGTCCTCACTGGAGTAGATCGGGCCCGTTCTCTACTACAGGAGCGGTACGGCGCCGCACGGCTGCGGGGGCACTGAAACTTTAAGATCTCGGCGGCAGACTTTTGTTCGACCATAATGATTTTAGGGTACAGTCTTTGTGGTGAGGAAGAGGGGCCAGCGGCGTGGAGGTTTTATTTCATTTCAATTAGCCACTGGTGTGTTTGAGCAGGAGACGGGAGCATGGTAATGGCCATGGCGAGGACAGGATAGCAGTTTAACTGGTCGGGGGAGGTTGTACAAATAATTTTTAATACAAGAGACCTAATTCCAGGGGCAGAAGGCCCAAAAATGAAACCAAACAATATAACCTTCCGAATTCTTTCAAAATGTAACAAAAAAATAAAAACCAGCTAAGTTAGCGCGGAAGTTACACAGGTTTCACCTGCGACAGGTGAACCCTAAATATCCTCTCGCTAGCTGCATTGCTTAATAATAAAGTAACGGATGTAAGGGAATCAAGAATAATACATGGCCCATGAAATCTGGGGGCAAGCTTGCCCGCGGGAACAAAATTCTTGACCATAACCTGGTCGCCTACCTTCAAATGAGTGGGTCTCCGTCCACGATCATATCTTTCCCTAACCTTTTCATGAGACACTTTAAGATTGGCTTTAGCCTTCTTCCAAAGATCTTTAATATTATCAGGATCTATTGTCTAAGGTAGAATGTCGCTCAGAGACCAAAGGTTAGAGAGCGGCGTGTTTGGAACAAACTTAACATCAAAGAAGCTGGAGTAAATTTATGGATTCATGAACCGCCGAATTCAAAGCAAAAGATAACCAATGCAGGCATGTGTCCCACCTAGAATGATCGTCGTGATGATAGGCAATAAGGGCCGATCTCAGATTACGGTTGACCCGTTCTGCTAGAGATGGTTGAGGATAGTAAGCAGATGTTGTTACATGCGATATGGACAGATCAAAACAGAATTTACGAAAAAGACTGTATGTGAAAGCTTTAGCATTATCAGACACAATATATTGACACGGACCGAAAGAAGCAAAAATGGAATTTAAACAAATAATGGTGGACTGGGCGGTAGCCAGCTTAGTTGGAAATAACCGAGAAAATCTTGTAAAACCATCTACACATAAAAGGATGAACTTGTAGGCATTCCCCTTTGACTGGGGGAAGGGTCCTACGTAATCGATGTAGAGACGTACCATGGCGCGCGACGCTTGACATGGTAGGTTTACTAAGCCAACATGATTTACAAGAGTTTACCAATTCACGGATTTCTCCGTCCATACCCTTCCAGATGAACATTTCACGAATCTTTTCTCGGGTTTTGGAGATGCCCAAATGGCCCCTAATGGGGTCTCATGATAGTACTTGAAGTTCATTGGTACAAGAACAGCTGGAACTACAACTTTCATTTTTTGATCATGCCTCGACGGGCAACATAAAACACCATTCCTCAATACATAAGGGACGACATGTTCCCCAGAAGAAAGGGTTTCCATAATGGGAGCCAGCACTGGATCATCACGTTGATATTTTTCAATACCCCTAAACAACATGGGAGCATCAGTCAGAATGGCATAAACCTCGGGTCGTATGGACTCGGGAGGTGACGAACTATCGACCAGTTCATGGTTCCCTACATCATTGGAAAACATACGGCTTAGTCCGTCTGCCACAACATTTTCAGTACCTCTGATATGCCTAACGTCAAATTGGAAGGCAGATATTTGGATGGCCCAACGGGCTATACGGCCAGTACGACGCGGCCTACCTAAGACCCAGCTTAAGGCTTGATTATCAGTCTCCAGGTCGAATTTGACGTGTTCCCGATAGAGACGGAACTTTTCTAAGGCAAACAAGCTCATAGATGGAATACTTGGCTTCTTGAGCCGATAGAGTCCTAAAGGCATAGGCGATGCGTCGCCTCCCTAGTTCAGTCTCTTGAAGAAGGACTGCAGCTACCGCCGACGACGACGCGTCGGTTTGGACGATGAATTTCTTTTAGAAATCGGGTATAGCCAGAACGGGGGCATTACACAGAGCTAATTTGAGATCTTCAAAAGCGGCTTGTTGAGAAAGTCCCCACTCAAATTTGACGCCTTTCCTACGTATTAAGTTCAAGGGCGCCGCTCTATTGGCGAAATTTGGAATAAATTTCCTGAAGAAATTCACCATAGCAATGAATCTGGCAATACCGTTGTTGTCCTTGGGAGGCTTGAAATCACGGAAGACCTGTGTTCTACAGTGATCGACTGCAACACCATCGGGCGACACAATATGCCCTAGGAATGACATGGAAGGCTTAGCGAAGGCGTCCCAGCCTTACGAAGGCGATTGAGAACTTCTTTCAGATGATCTAGATGTTCTTCGAAAGTCTCCGAAAATACGACATCATCAAGATAGTGGTACAAGTACTCAAATTTGATGTCGGAGAAGACCCTATATAGCAGTCTCGTAAGTACAGCTGCTCTCGTGGGGAGCCCGAAAGGTACGCGGTTGTATTCATACAAATTCCAATCCGTGGCAAACGCTGTAAGATGTTTAGATTCTTCAGCCAGAGGAATTTGATTATAGGCCTGATTCAGATCCAAGATGGTAAAGAACTTAGCCTTCCGAAACCATGAAAAACAAGAGTGAAGGTCTGGAAGGGGCACAGATTGTAACACCACCTTCCGATTGAGAGCCCTATAATCAATGACAGGCCTGAAGCCACCTTGGGGTTTCGGGACTAGAAAAATAGGCGAAGAATACGCCGACTTAGAGGGCCGAATAATACCATCCTTTAACATTTGATCGATGATTTCTTTGAATGCCTTCATTTTAGGTGGAGATAGCCTATAAGGTGGAAAACGGACAGGAATCGAATCCGTGACCTCAATTTTGTATTCAATAAGGTCAGTAACAGCAAGAGTATCAGAGAACACCTCTGGAAACGACTGACACAGCTTACGAATACTATCAGCCTGCTCCTCAGGTAGATGTCTAAGATCTAACAACATCCCATCCTGGGTAGGCGAAATAAATGAACATGATACAGAACTACACTTTAACAAAGGGATTTTACCATTAGAAGCAAATTTGAATGTGCACGACCTACTCTGAAGGTCGAGCACCAGACCAGTGTGGGACATGAAATCTACTCCCAATATAATGGGGCAGGACAAGTGCTTTGCCACAAACAATTTAACTTTCCAAGTAAATTTAGAAATCCGAATTTCGGCATATAAAAAACCCAAAATTTCTAATGGAGAAGAATTAGCCGAAACATATTGAACTGAAGATGAGCAATAGTCAGGAAGTTTACAAACAGTTTTCAATTTGGAGTACCATTCAGCCGAAATAATAGAACACACACTGCCTGAATCTAATAAAGCTGTTACAGGTTTATTATTTAATTCAATTTTGGGAAAAGGAGCAGGTGCGGGGGGTATCCGCCGCAATCCTAAGACATTCTTTGGGACCTTCAAAAGATAAATTTGAAGACAGAGTTTTCCCTGAAATTTCGACATGATTACTTGGGGCTGAGCCTCGAGAAGAAGGGTTCGCCGACTCAGCCGAAGCCCCTTGTCACTTATTATTATTGGCCTTGTTGGAAGTTGCACCAGAAGTTGAGCAGGAGGGAGTGCTGTTAGCATTAGGGCAGTTCTTGGCAATATGTGAAAACGCGCCGCAATTAAAGCAACCTTGGGATGAACTTGCTCCATTATTTGTCCTACTAGATTTGATCAATGGACATTTATTGCGAAGATGGTCAGGCGACCCGCAAGCGTAACATTTACGGGGTGTATTGGGTCGGCGAGGTGGAGGCCGAAAACTACTAGAGGATGGAGGAGGTTCTTTCGTGACACGCAAGGTATCGGCGTATCTGATTCCTTCGGCTGAGACAGCCATAGCCTCTAACTCAGCGAAAGTTTGCGGACGCGACGCAAAACACAAGTATGATCTGTAAGGTGGTGAAATACCTTCTACAATAGCCTGAACAATTTGATCTTCAGGGAAATGTAGGGCAAACATCCTAGTGTAAAACTTGATGTCTTGGATGAAGTCTACAAAATTCTCATCCAACCGTTGTACTCGGTAGTAGTACTTTTGAGTGAGCGATGACCTAGCTCGAGCGGGGATAAAATTTGCCAACAGATGGGCATGGAAGTCTTCTGTGGATGACTGTTCAGCGATTGCCCTAACTATCTTGTCGGAGAGAACACCAATGGAATAAGGGTAAATTATCTGAAGGATTTGACACGGAGACAGAGAAAAAACAAGGGCATGATCTTGGAATTCAACTAAAAACCTTAAGAAAGCAATGACATCGGATGTGTGGAGTTAACAGAAAACTTGGAAATACCTCTAAGTAACATAGCTAATGGATGGGGTAAACTGCTGAAACCCGGTGACATAGTAGAAAGGGGCCTAAGTGCCGGAGAAGCCGATTCCGAAGGTGCCCTATTTAACACAAAGGGTGGAATGGACGTGCGACGATCGGACTCAGTTTCTAATGGGGGAGTGGTTTTTGAGTAACTGTTGATGTTCCATTTTCTTCTCCTTTGGAAGAAGTTTCCTCGCTAACAGTGTTTACCACCAGGGGCGGGTCAGTTTTGGGAGGCGTTACCCCCGGTAACAAGTGACCAACAGTACTGGACAATTTTGAAATGTTTTCAATGAAGGCACTAGCCTCCTTTCCCTGAATCTCACTCAACTTGAGAGACAATAGATCATTAAGCCTATTATAAAAATAAAATAGTCTAGCTTGCACACGTTTAAGTTGGTTAGGGGATGGGTTCCCTTCTTCATAAAACTAACTACAGATGCTAGCTCAGTAGTATTGTCTTTGATCGTGGAGAGAGCATCGTCAATTTTTTTCTCTCCCAACGTTGGGGTTGTAATAGGCAACTCAAGGGAATCTTTAAGTTTATTAGCATCCAACGCAGCCGTGCCTCCAGATTGAACGTTTCGGAGAGATAGTTCATAAACTAATTCTTCTTTACGCAAATAGAAAGGATGGAGAACCTCGCGAGGGCGGGACATGATGACAGAAAATGTTTAGGAAAAAAAATTCCAGCAACTGAGAAAATTATTAGAGTTCGAATTAAAAACAATGTTCAGCCGTCAAAGGGGGCTAAATTGAGATCCATTCAACCACGCTCTGCTACCACTTGTTACGATGTTTTGTGGACCGGCAGAGGTGAAGGAAGGTGCTGGGATGAATAGGTCTCAACTTACGAAATTAAAGTTAATTTAAAATTTAACAAAGGTTATATTTTCTTTTCAAGATCAAGAAATAAAAAGTATAACAGGTACTCAGTAGCATATCAACAAATTAAGAATGTACAATTGCAATTTGTTAATGGATTTGGGCTTCGAGCCCCCAGACACGCAATCCTTGAGCAATGAGCCCAACTTTACCTATGCACAAAGTTCGACAAAGGGGCAGAAAACCCCATTCATGCCAAGGAGCACTAGCACCCAATTACCCAGTTAAGCCTGCTCGAGGCACACAGAAACCAAATTTAAGAAAGAGCAACCCGCTCTCAAAGTTCAAGCCTATTCAAAGGCCACACCAAACTCCACCTTAAAGCTGCCCTCCAGGCACAAAAGAACAGGGGTAAAAATACCCAACCTACTGAGGCCTATTCAGTAAAGAAACAGGACAATTACATGGCCCCAAAATACCAACTTGAGTGGAGGCGTAACTTGCACTCCTGATACACTTTTTTAAAACCTATTTGGCACTAGGCCGCTTATGCAAGGGCTAATCCCATACTACGGAGGTGACACGATAGGAAAACTTTATTACATTAAGAAGAGAAGGGAAACTGTTATGAAAATGTAGTCACCTCAAAACAATATGAGTGGGAGCTCGAGAGGGTTAGGCACTCTCTATCTCAATTTGTAGTTAAAGAGACAGAATTTATACCAAGTGTCTTTTACATTTTAAAGGAAAGGTACATGATAAAAGTTTCGAACCTGCCCCGAGGGTTAAACTGCTGAGCCAGCGAGAAAAGAAGTTATTAAAAGGCCATTACTTTATGGATGAACTGCTGCCCGAAGAAAGAGGCGCTTCCCGCCCCCTGCTACATAATCACTCTACGATAGATGTTACTGAAGTGGCCCGGAGACCAGAAAATCAGCAGTTTAAATACCCTCGTGGAACATTCGAGACCTTTCAAGAATGAGAACCCACACCCCCTCAATTTTATTGGGTAGCATAAAGCAACACCTCCATATCGGAGAAGACATACGTTATTGGTCAAAAATTAATTAGAGAAATTCGGGATTGGCTAAATTCAAAACAAGCGGAAAGAGAAGGGTTATACTGCCAACCCAAAAAATAACTGAAAGAAATTTAACAAAGAACAAACTTATGACTACAAAATGTCTTCAAAGAAGGTTCCTTCACTTCGCACTAGGGTGCACAATTGTAGTTCTTAAGTAGTGCCATCTAGAAGAGAATATTCACACTTCTTACTACAGAGAAAACAAAAACGAATCGAAACTGACATAGTTGAGAACACTTCAAAATTTACAGTAGGGACATCTTCTGAGAAATCTTAGAATTAACGTGGTTGTTAAAGTTCAGGCTTCCCCCAGTAGAGGAGTTTCAACTGGCGCAATGTTTGAATTAGCAGCGTGGAGGTGTACCGCCCGGTACAGGAGCAATAGTGCTGAAGTAACACTTGTAAAATTGGGAGCTTTAAGCTCAGATTGTTAATTGGGAATTTTTGTTGATTTTTCTGAGTTCTTCAACTTTGTACCTAACCTAACGAGCTAGTTCTGTACCTGAAATCTTGTTCTGTTGCTGAGCGAATTGTTTTGTTAAAATTCAGCATATGAACAAAAACACAGCAGAAAAAGAAATATAGCTCTGATTTTAAAGTTTTAAATTAATCTTCTGATTGCCTCATATAGACCCATTCATGCACGCACCTTCTTTTACCTCTGTCCACCACGGTATCCCCGTAACAGTTAGACCTACCGCACTGGAATTTGTATTGGGCGCAGTGATCCGTGTTGGTGATCCGTCACTCAATATTGTAAGAGGGAACTTATTTATGATGTTCATGATATCACGGCCTTTTCATGCAGCAATAAACACTTCCCCAAATCGGGTCATGGGCATTGTAATCTGCGCTAATAATATTGTACCTTTTTAGGATTAAAATATAAGGAAACTATTGTTAAACGATCTGATATAATTGCAATTGTTTTGACATTTGCATTCTCGTATATTAACTCTCTGACTTGGAAATCTATAGTATTTTGTCGCAATATTGCCATCTAATCTTTTGTCATTGAAACCAGGGACTCGGAAGTGATATTTCCTTTTGTGCCATGTTTCACTAAGTATAACAATTTTGGGATCAAAAGATTGTATAATCTGAATTAATTCATGTTTCTTGTTTAAAATACTCCGACAGTTCCACTACAATATTCTCATATTAGTTAGTTAATAGAGTGATAACATCGTCGTGTAACACTTTATTAAATGACGCCAATGGACATTTTTTCCCATTTGGATCGTTATGAATTTATTTTTTAAAGATAATTCTTCAACTCTTCCCTTCCGACTGATTGCTTATATTAGAATATTCGACCGGCATAGAAACAGAAGCCTCAGTGCCACGGTTTCCCGAACGAACTTGTTCTGTACTCTTTGACCTATTTATTAAGGATACGTTCACAGACTTGGGAAGTAAATGAGATCTGATTTCCGGAATAGATTGTAATTCTCGTTGAGGGTCCCTCATCAAATGGAGGTTATTACTTCAACCGATTCCTGGTCTACAGGATTGTCTGGGTGGTCTATTAACAATAGCGGTAAACTTCCTTTTACGAGGGGGATTTGCTCAGATGTAAAAGGGGCATTATTTGTGGATTCAAATCCTAAGGACCAAAATAATATTTTACCTCAGAAGAAAGGACTTATTCCCAACACTTATAATTCTTTTAATGTCCTTCTCTCGCTGATGTTCGGTACACCTTCCATCCCCTACATTCACAATGGATGCATTTAAAGTGTCTGTGTATATTCCTGAGTGTATGATTAAAAGCACATTTCCCTAGATCTGCGATTTGTCGATGAATGTCTATATCCTTGACATTTTCGAGAAATGATGGGTACAAAAATGAATGCTTATACCTCCAGAATTACGTTAACGATAGAAATTGTCTTAGGTAACATTTGAGATTCAAAAAATACCTTTACTGTACCAGATGGTATATATTCAGTCTTACCATCTTTGGACGATCTTCGATCCGTTCTTTGAGCCTTGATCACCGGGTATGGTGAATCTATGTACTGTAAAAGTTCTGACTCTGATAAAGTGATATCTACCCCCCTCACCCAACCAACTCTATTTACATTTGATGATGGTACGAAAGCTTTTAGTTTTTCTTGAAGAATCGAATTGGAAAGGAAATTATTAGCATAATGTCGAAAGTCGAAAGTGATTCGAATTCTGTTTCTGCTCTTTCTGTGAATGTCTTTCATGTTGGGATTCTTCCTTTAATTAAATGTCTGCCTAATCCATAAGGTGTAGATGAGATGCTCTATTTTTCTATCCGGATCATGCGATTCGACGTATACGGGTATGCGGGAAACTGGGGGTGAGATTTCTAGATCCTAATGGGTGGGTAGGTGATAGGGATCTGCGCTCAGATGGCCTTCACTTAAACCACAGTGGTACATATAAGTTAGGAAATTTGTTTAGAAGGGTTATAGGGAGATACATTCAGGGAAACAGGGTGGCCTAGGGAGCGGTGTTAAGGGAACAGCGAACTGGAAATTAAGTAGGGATGACATAAAAATGTTAGTGCTCAACTGTTGAAGTATTGTAAAGAAAGGAATACAATTAAGTAATTTAATAGATGTATACTCACCAGATATTGTAATAGGAGTTGAATCATGGCTGAGAAATGATATAATGGATGCAGAAATTTTCTCACGGAACTGGAGGGTGTATCGTAGAGATAGGATAGGAATGGTAGGAGGGGAAGTATTCATTCTGATGAAAGAAGAATTTGTAAGCTACGAAAAAGTTAAAGATGGCAAACACTAAATTCTAGGGTTAAGACTAATCTCTAAAGGTAATAGGCAACTTGATGTCTTTGGGGTGCACAGACAGGGTAGCGCAGATGCTGATTCAGAATTATTTGATAAGATAATAAGCTATGTGGGAAACGATAAGGAGAGGAACGTGACTGTAGCGGGTGATCTCAATTTACCAAATGTCAATTGGAAAGGTAATGCGAACGACAGGAAGCATTAACAACAAATGGCAAATAAGTTAATATGGGAAGGGCACCTGATTCAGAAAGTGATGGAACCAACTAGAAGGAAGAATATTCTCGATGTGGTGCTGGTAAAACCAGACGAGCTCTATAGAGAAACCGAAGTAATAGATGGCATTAGTGATCATGAAGCTGTTTTTGTGGTAATTAATTATAAATGTGAAAGAAAGGAAGATGGATTCAGGAGGTCAAATGGACTGTATTGCGATTGACCTGTCTAAGGCATTTGATAGGGTAGATCATGGGAGACTACTGGCAAAAATGAGTGCAATTGGACTTGACAAAATGGGATCGAGACGGCGGTGGCGTTCGCGCAGGAGAAAATCGGAAACCGTTTCCAACTGTTCTTAATCCGCGCATGCGCTCTTGTGCAAATCACAAACATTGCGCCTAGAGACAGCACTGATCATGTCTTCAAATTATTTCGCGCGTGCGCTTCAGCAGCATCTTGTCAGCTGTAAGAGTTTCAGGAAGGGCGGGTGGTCGGAGGGGGGAATGTCTTGTCACCTGTAAGAGCTACAGGAAGGATGGGTGGTCGGTGGGGGAGTGAATGGCTAGTATGATCTGTGAAACTTCAAAATCCCGAACAATGAAATGTCATATAAACTTTACAGCACAGCGCTTACAAAATACACCATACAAATGTAGAGAAAACAATCCTTGTTAAATAATATGTACATTTTTATACTGACAGATTTCGCATACATTGAGCTGAGCACCGAGGGAAGGTTCAAATTCAATGGCAAAAAATTCCTGCTTTACCTATATTGTCCACGTGGAATAATTTTAGCACGTAAATAATAAAATCACGCATGACTCTATATTTGTCTGACTTATATAATTTTAATATACGATTACTGTACGTGCGATAACGATAACGGTACAATTAAAATGAGATGTAAGCCAATCAACTGTCCTAATTAAAACAAACACACACATAAAATGTCTTGAATTTACATTAATATTTACATTTCCTCCTGCGTTGAATATTATGCCTGAAGGACAATGCTTGGAGCAATAGCATTACTTTCCACCAGAGTAGATTTGCACATTTTATTTTTAGGTTTTCCTTTAGATTTCCTTGTAGAAAATAATCTCTGTTTAGATATTCTTTTGTTCCCTGGGCAAGTGACACTACCTATGAATTGCTCTGTATATTCCTTGTTGTTTCTTATAGCCGTCGAAATTGCATGCAGTGGTGCAAAGTGATGTTCTAATGCCTTGATTTCTTCTTCTTCTGTTTCTATTTGATTTATCTCCTCTGTTAGTTGTTTCTGTAGTTTTCCCAGTAATTTCTGCTTTCTGATTTCGAGCGATGTGGATGTTTTTATACTTGAGAGATTCTGTAAGCATTCAAAGTCATTCAGTAACATGGTAGCTTCATCTATCACCAGAGAATCTGTGTTCGCGTTAAACTGAGTCTGATTGGAATCATTATGACAATGGCTCTTCCGGAATTCTCCATCTCTGTTGTGGAGAAGGTCGCGAGTGTATGCATATCTCCCGTAAGTTTTGTACCCTCTGTCCCACCGTCAATTCCGCACAAACATCAAGTACCCACCAAGTAATCATCAAACCACAGGTTCAACAGTCAGCAAGCACGTCATTGCCGAAAACGTCCGGGAAGAACTCTTCTCAGACACATCCGGCTAGGAAGTCCTCCCACACAAGTGCAGGGGAAAGGACTTCCTCAACAAATCCTGCAAAATCTCCTTGCAGCCATCCTCCAACTGGCCCATAAAGGAGGAGAAAAGGAAGCCAAATGCTCCTCTACCTTCTCCAACGAGATCGGCAGTCCCAGGATTCTCCTCCAAAAAGCCCTGGCAAGTTATCTGCCAGCCCTCCGCCAAACTGTTCGAAAACGGTGGGCAGGAGTGAGGAAACGTGATGTTCTCCCAGGAAGAATGTCCACCGCTCACGATCAATGAGATCACCGTCAGCGGAGTGCCCAACCACAGCATATCCCCCTTCTAAGGAGACGATGGAGACTGAAACACTCTTCGTCGTGGACGGTGACGACAATAACGACAAGGACGGTGGAAACTGGCAGGTGGTGAACCGAATGAAGGGAAAGCAATTGTCATAATTTCGTTGCGCTACCTATCCATACAATGACACTATTGCTATCACTGTCACCTATCTGATTTTCGTCAATTGGTATCCGTCTCTGTGGCCCCCATAGTCCGTCTACAGGAATCTCATTTGAGATATGGACACGACACGACTGTGAGAGGATATCGTCTTTATTCTAAAGACAGAGTAGCTGTATATGGCGTTGCAAGTGGGGTCGTTTTAACCCTAGTTCGCTCCGACGTCTTCAGCGACGAAGTACCGCTCCATACTCAGCTAGATGAAGTTGCAGTTCACGCTCCGTTGCCAGTAATGACTACGGTGTGCAACGTGTGCATTCCACCAGACTACCATCTTCAAATACATGCACTACAAGATCCAATCGCTCAGTTACCTCCTCCCTTTCTCATGCTGGAAGACGTGAACACCCGGAACACACTCTGGGGTTCTCCGTATTCCTGTGCTACGGGCAGGATGCTCGAGCGATTGATCAACCAGTTGGATCTTTGTGTGCTAAACACAGGGGAACCGACACATTTCAGCAGCGCACATTCTCACACCTACATGTAACTTTGTGCAGCCGTGTGCTAGTTCCCGTGCTACGGTGGCAAGTACATGATGAACTCTGTGATAGTGACCGTTTCCCAATAATTGTATCTCTCTTGAATCAAAGACAGTTCGAAGTACCCAAGTGCTGGTTACTTCGACGGGCAAATTGACCGGAATTTTCCAGACGCGCAGTCATGGCCGATGGTATGCTGGAGTCTGTTAACGACCACGCTTCTTCCATTACTACTGGAATTTTGGCTGCTGCAGAGGAAACGATTCCTTCCTCGTTCGGTATTCCACATCGGAAACAGGTCCCATGGTGTACCGACGAAATTGCAGCAGCCATACGTGATTGCCAATGGGCTTTTAAGCTTTATCGCCGGAATCGTACGATGGCCAATCATATCACATTTAAGCGTCTGGCCGCCAAGGCCCGTTTTTTGATTCGAGAATGTAAGAATGCGACGTAGGAAAAGTATGTGTCTTCCATGACGGCACATACTCCGTCATCACAAGCGTGGGCAAAACTCGGACGTTTTGTTGGAGTACAGAATGTGCCCTCAGTCCCCGGAATCTCCATTAATGGAGATATAGTTACGATTTCTTCAGTCAATGCAGACCACATCGCGTCATATTTCGCAGATACGTTCAGTTCTGGGAGATACGACTCTGAATTTCTACCAATTAAGCGCGAAGCAGAGGCATTCCATCTCTCTTTCGCCTCTAGTGCTTCGCATCCCTACAACCTGCCTTTCACGGAGTGGGAGTTGCGGAGTGCACTCGCGCTATGCAGAGACACGAGCATTTGAGTGACAGATATCTCAGTGATATCTTCACCCTGTTCAACAGAATATGGAATGAGGGTGTGTTTCATCTCAATGGCGTGAGGTAATTGTGATACCAATTCCCAAGCCAGGTAAAGTTCCCAAACTTCTGGTTACTTATAAGCCAATATGCCTTACAAATGGCCTTTGTAAACTATTTGAAAAGATAGTTAACCGGCGTCTTGTGTGGGCCATGGAAAAGGAAGGTCTCTTGTCTAACTACCAATGAGGTTTTCGCTCTCATCGCTCTGCTACTGATCATCTGGTCAGACTGGAGAGCGCCATTCAGGAAGCTTTTTTCCGGAAAGAACACCTAATCGCCGTGCTTTTTGACCTCGGGAAAGTTTACGATACTACCTGGCGATACGGGATTCTCTCCACACTACTCCAGTCGGGATTTCGGGGAAATTTGCCATCGTTTATTGACAACTTCATGTCCCTCCGGCTCTTTCGAGTCCGAGTAAGGAATGCATTTACTCAATATTACGTTCAGGAAAATGGAGTACCTCAGGGATCGGTACTGAGTGTCACGTTGTTCACAATCGCCATCAACGGCATAGTCGCCGCTGCTGGGCCCGCAGTCATTCCATCACTGTATGCAGACGATTTAGCTCTATATTACAGGTCCGGAAGGGTGGCGTTTGCTGATAAACAACTACAGCAAGCTATTAACCGAGTCGACAGATGGGGCCTGCAATATGGTTTCCGATTTTCAGCGGCGAAAACCTCAGTTGTACACTTCTGTCGACGTCGGCTTGTGCACCATGAACCAGACC
Source organism: Anabrus simplex (assembly GCF_040414725.1). Lineage (NCBI taxonomy): Eukaryota > Metazoa > Arthropoda > Insecta > Orthoptera > Tettigoniidae > Anabrus > Anabrus simplex. Next base: position 178,618,807 of record NC_090269.1, read on the forward strand.
TCCGCTTGCGAAACCGTGTCTTACCACTGGTAGACATCTGCAGATTCCTGTGTCTCCATGTGATAAGAGACTAACGTGACAGTCCCACATCCGTCAGTTGAATGTTGCCTGCATGAAGAGACTTAACATGCTTAAGTTTCTCAACAGCACTTCGTGGGGGACTGGCCGTGCGGTGCTGCTACGTTTTCACACGGCAATGGTCGTCTCCCGAATGGACTATGGTAGTGGGGTTTATGGATCAGTATCAAAATCTACGCTGAGCCTTTTAAACAATGTTCACCATAGTGGAGTTAGGTTGGCAACGGTTGTTTTCCGTACTAGCCCCATGCCCAGCCTGTTCGCTGAAGCGGTAGTTCCATCTTTACGAATAAGGAGGCAGCAGTTACTCCTCACGTACGCTGTCAAAATTCGTGAAATGCCGCTACATCCTACCTATCAATGCATCTTTACTATCCAATACCACCAGAGGTATGAAGACCGGCCGATTGCCACACGGCCGGTCGGGTTTCGAATTGATAGCTTGTGTCGTGATTTAAATATACATGTGGGTGATTGTCTTGAAGAGACGTTTAGCGAGGTACCTCCGTGATTAGTTCCGCGACCGGATATACGTCTAGATCTACTCCGTTGCCCCAAGGTGAACACAGATTCCTTCGCTTATGGGAGGTATTTCCAGGACTTAGTTCACCAATATCCAGCTGCAAGACATATCTTCACGGATGGTTCTAACATCGGAGAAAGTGTTGGTTGCTCTTTCGTCGCCGTCCTAGTGTATGTAGCGTGTATACTGCGAAGATTTACGCCTTCTTATAAGCTCTGCAGTTTGCACTGGGTGACGAAAGGAACCACTTTCTTATGTGTACCGACTCATTAAGTTCTCTGCAATCTATTGAAAGGTGTTTCTCACACCACCCACTGGTGCAGCAGATTCATGACATTCTAACCAGGTTAAGTGATGCTGGCACCAGAATCACTTTTGCGTGGCTTCCAAGCCACGTTGGGATTGCGGGAAACAAACTTGCGAATAAAGCTGCAAAGGAAGCGGTACTTTTACCCCCTAGACCAATTAACGTACCTGCTAAAGATATTTATTCTCAGCTACGTCGAACAATCTTCGCGTCCTGGGAATCGGAGTGGCTAGCTATCCGAACTCCCAATAAGCTGAGAGCAATTAAGAACACAACCTCCGTGTGGCGGTCCTCTTTCCGGCCTTCATGGAGAGAGGCTATAGTATTGTGTAGGCTGAGGATAGGTCATGGACGATTTACGCACTCTTATCTCGTAAAGAGGTAAGACCCCAGTGTGTTCTTGTGGTGCCGACTTCACTGCGGCCCACATCCTTACAGAGTGCGCCGGTCTCTCTGGCCAAAGACGGAGCCTCGGCCTGCAGCAAACACTCGAACGCATACTAGCCGATGACGCGACTGCTGCTGATCTCGTCATCCACTTTATGTGCGACAGTGGATTAATCAAGGGTATGCAAATTACAAGTGTACTGTTACTCAAGGAACGCACGTTCCCTTTCGTTTCGTTAGTAATTTTTCGGCCTTATTCAATAGTTTTTTGTTTTATTTTTTACTGCATTTCCAAATTCCTTCGTTAAATAAATATTTTTATTTTATTTTAAAGTTCTTCTCCACTAATTTTTACAGAGAGAATGATTACCTAGTTGTACTTCCTATTAAAACAAAAATCACCACCACCATTACCATTTATGACACGGCACAAAAGATGAATATGTTTACACATAATCCATTTAATTGCTGAGTCAATACAAGTACATGCGTACTGATGAAAGCATGCTTTACATGCGGCACAATTATTTTGCATTCGCACACTTCTATGATCTTTCTGACATTACACATATCTTTCACCTGGGAAGAAGATATCACATTCCATTAGTCACCGGTTGGTAATTCAACATCGCTTGACATACAAAGGCTTTCTTGTGTCGTTGTTTCAGATGTGAATTTTAGACGTTATTTTCCTTTTATGGAGAATAACTAAGCGATCAGTGAGTTTATCTTGGACGAAAGTCATAATGGCACGTAAATCTTTGTCTAGACGCTCACATTCTTTCCTTGGAGATAGATCTGCTTTATTGTTCCGTGTATTCTTTCGAGATGCATATTTGTATTTAACCCTGTGTGTACTCTGTAGCATTAAGCCCACAACTCTTTCAAGGAACATAGGAATTCTGAAAATAATTTCCGAATTCGGCGGTATCAGGATCTTTATTCATAATTTCATAATTTTTAGTCCTTCATTTAAAAGAACTGAAAATTTGTCAGCTTCCCTTTCCTGCATTATTGTTCGGACGAGTTTGTACATTTCTTCCTACCTGTTTTTTACTTGTCTTTATTTTTGTCAGGTTTTTACGCCACGGCCTGTCTACATACCAGGCACAAAACAATCTTGTCTTGGGAGGCCCCGTAACTTCACACCAAGAACTGTAGAAAGCTTCAGCCATATCCGACATAAACACTTCTGGCGTAATTTTTCCAGTTTGCCGGACTAAAAAACTGTATCAACACAGTTTGATCTGTTCTGTTATAATGCATAAATGTCCAAGGAAATCCTTGTCTCAGGTCATCGAGACCGAGTGTTGTGACCAACTCAAAACCATAACTATTCAAACTATGCGTACTATCCATACACAAACTTCTACAACATACCGCTCTGCGCGTCGTTCATAAGCAACAAGACGAAGTATTCTCTATTAAGTCCTGTATTTTCTTCGCCTTGTGGCTTATAGAATAGCACACAAGAATTAACAGAATCCTGCGTGGCGTGCACCCACGCATTCATACTTGTTCCGTCGTTCTGATGTCGCACTATATTGCAGTTTAGATTAAAACTCCTTTCGATATTCTGTAAATCCTTTTGAGAAAGTAAGTGCAGTTGTAATCGTGCAAGCAAAGAGGAAGGTTGTCCATTGAGTGAGTGCTGACATGGTAATTTCGACTGAACAGTACCGAGTGATAATAGGTCGTTAGCACGGTAGAGGCAGGCCAGCGAGGCATAATATCGAATACGGTGCCGGACAGCAAATATGACTTGTTTCGATTCTGATGGCGGCTTCGGTGATGGCAGTGCTCCTGGTCATTGGAGGGGTAGAGCTGAACCCAGGACCTGGTCCTGCTGGTGCAGTGGGATGGGAAGAGATGGAGAAGATAAGAGACATAGTCAAGGGCCGAGCAGAACAAACAATAGAGCTTCTACGGGAACAAGCCAGTGAACTGAGAGTAATAAAGGACTGTATGAAATAGAAACTAATAAAGATAACAGAACTGGTGGTCCAGAACAATAAGGAAATAGCAATATTGAAGGATTAAGTGATGAGAATGGAAGAAAGGATCAAAGAATTGAGTTGGCAAGAAAAACTCCAGCAGGAAGACATCTTTATACACGGGCTACCGGAGGATCTCAAAGAAGATATTGTAGCTGAAGTACTAGAGCTAATAAATGGAAGTCTGAAAATAAGCTGCAGGGAAGCTTATATAGACTATGTTGAGCGACTGGGAAAGAGAATTGGTAAGCGTCCAGTGAAAGTGAGGCTTCTTACAACCACAATGGCGAAGAAGATCTTGGATAGCACGGGGCACTTGAAAGGTGGGAGAATGTGGATAAAACAGGAAATGGAGAGTGGAGTATTTAGGAACCAAAAACTGCTCCGGTTCCATATCGGTCAAGCTAGGCGTTCTGGTCTCATCGCCTATATACGAGGAAATCTGTTAGTGGTCGGTGATGCAAAGTGGAGTCGCACATGGTCAGTGGATCAGCTAAAAGAGATGAGCGGCAACACCAAGAGGACGATGGCCGAGGAAGAATGCGAACGTAGCGGACGGCTGATCTCAGCGAGTTTAGCAGCGGCACGAGGAAGTGAATCAAACTGCTGACTCGGAGGACATCAGCAGGGAGAACAGCCGTGTCGATCTGCAGCGGGAGGAGAGGACAGAAACTAGAAGTAAGGACGTATCGCCCAAACGTAGACGGGTGAGCCTGAAGGACTTATGGCCAAAGAAAGGTAATTCAAATGAGGAAGTTTGTGGCAGGGAAAGGGTGAGTTCACTAGAGGAGAGTTGTAGTGAACTAGGAGTAACCAGGTTTACGAGGAGTAAGAGTGGCACTCAGAGTGAAAAGCAGGGGGAGGAAACAATAACTACGAGTAGATTTGAAAATAGGGTGTGTGAATATCAAAGGTTTTATGGCTAAGTTAGAGAATACGTATTTTAGAGAATCGATGGGAGGCTTACAGCTACTTGCTTGTGTAGAAAGCTGGATGGCTCCGGGAAGTAAAATAGAAGTAGAAGAATTTACAGTCTATTCCAAGGAAAAACAAAAGAGGTTGCGAATAGGTAGATACCCTGGTGGTATAATGGCTTTGATGAGGGAGGAGGTACACAAAAAATAGAACATATTGATTCGGGAATAGAGGAAAAGGTTCCGTTAAAAACAAAATTTTCTGAAAAAAGTGAGCGAAATTTGTGCATTGGTTTCGTTTACAACCCGCCTGAAGCCCCTTCATCCGCGAAAAAAAGAATTTTTTTGTGAGTTAGCACTGGAAATTAATAGAGTAGAGCCACTCTGTTACCGTGAGCAGCCTCGCGGTCTCAGGCCTCACTGGACGGTGGTCACTGCGTGAGGGGTCCACTATACTTATCATAGACTGTTTAGTACTTATATCGGTAGATAAGATTTATCCATAGGACCAACGGCTCTCCGGCAGTGTGTTGACCGTTTTCCATTTGTTTTCAATTTCTATATGGTTTTGTTTGCTTAGGCTATTATGGATTTGAACTCTGTATGGGGCGAAGGCCTGTAAGGTTTAATAAATCCTCTGTTGCCATAATAGAGTACAGAATATTTTTGAGGACGTAGGCATTGTATTGATGGGAGGCCTCAATGCCAGGGTCGCAGATCAGAGGCCGTTGTTTGACAAAGTTGCAAAGGAAATATATATCCATAAGAGAGTGAGTCAAGATAAGGGATTTAATAAAAATGGTGAAAAATGATTATAATTTTGTGGTATTGAAGAACTATATATTTTAAATGGGTTGTGGTGTGGTGATGAAATGGGGAACCTAACATATATAACAGAGACAGGGGAAGTGCGATTGATATGGTAGTATGTTCACGGAATGCTTTACCTATGATTAAGTGTATAAAGTCCAGGACTGGGGAGAGTTACACCATTCACCAATTATTATTACCATAGAATATACAGAGGGTAATGCTTTAACGAATTGTACGAGAAATTGTAAAGAAAAACAATTGCAAAATACAGGAGGGAGGAGGAGCTAGGGAAAGACTTTATGAATTATTATGAAGGAGAAACATGTAACATAGTGAAAATTGGAATAGACTTCATGATTGAGAATAATCAGACGGGTAGGGCAGTAAAATTACCAGAACACACAATCAAGGTGGCGGGTGAGAAGATGCGGGTAAAGGAGGCGAAGAGGAAAATGGAGAAGGGGTGGTACAATCATGACTGTAGACAGAAAAAAGTTTGAAGTAATGAAAGCGCTAAAAGAGTACAAGAAATAGGGGGGAGACAATAGAGAATGGAATTCTGCATTAAGTTAAAAGAACATAGAGAATCGTTGTATATAGCAAAATCGAATGGCAGCGGCGATGGGTTGCTGAGCTGAATAGGAATATTCTAAACATAACGAAAATAGGAAAGTGTGGAGTACGATTAGGGGGTTATGTGGTAAGCAGGAAGCTGAAATAAGGCACTCTGACTGGGTGGAGTACTATAAAAATTATTAGGAGGTGAAGACAAATGGAGACCGAAAATAGAAGGGAGTGGACTAGCAGGAGGATTGGGATGTACTGTGCCTTCGTCAGAAAAGGGAATATCGGTAGCAGAAGTAAGAGAGGTCTTAGGAGAAAGCTAAGAAAGGGAAAGCAGGAGCTATTTCGGGGGTATCGAACGAATTTTGGAAACAAGTGGCGAAGAACAGACAAATGCAAGAAAGCATTTTTAATAAAACATTTGAAGGGGGATAATTTCCGAAATCTTGGTAAGAGGGAGTGATTTGCCCAATTTATAAGAAGAAAGGAGAAAAATCAAACCCAAATAGTTATAAAGGCATAACATTGCTAGATACCTTAAGTAAAATATACAGGGTGAACAAAAAATGCCGCACGTGGAGGTCGGCACGCGGTTCCTTGTCGAAATTCACGACAAAATTTTATCTTACAAAACCTAGCCCCATCGATAGGTTTAATTGAAATGCGAGTTAAGAAACGAGGCTCTGGCAACGCTGTAACGGCGTGCAGCGTGGCCAAGCGCAGGTAGCATGAACTCGGCGTTCTGCCGGAGCTGTCTCATTAGCTCAGTGAGGCGAGGTAATGCAATAAATGCCGGTTGTGCGGACGCGCCGATGTTCGAGTCGCGTTCTCGCCAATTTTTTCCGTTAATGTATCAAATTGTATCCAATGTACACCTCAACTATGCAATACACTGTGTTCTGTCTTACCGTTACAGTTACCTTTATTTAAACATTCAAACATAACATGAACTTCTTACAGACGTAAACGACCACTTTGTTTCGTGCATGGCACAAATAAAGCCAATACGTAAAACATAATAGTGGATACACTAACATCGTCTCTATCCAATGCTGTACAAGGAAAGACAATACAGCACAGTAGGTAGGCTACACTGGATTGCCCATTACGCTACGCACAATAATTCCATAGTGTAGGTGTGACGTCCAGTCTTATCTTCACAGGGCCGGTACGTACACTTAGGAGCAACGTTCACTTCACAGCATATGTTCAAAGTGACCACCTGGCATTTGCAAACACCTCGCCACTCGCTGGAGCATACTTCGCCGGACCTTACGCAACACACCTGCATCCACCACTGCCGATGCAGCATTCACGCGAGCTATTAGGTGTTGTACATCCATGGGTGGAGTACTATAAATATGTTCCTTTAAGTGTCCCCACAAACAAAAATCTAGTGGATTAAGATCCGGGGAACGTGGAGGCCAGAACAGTGGACCTCCACGAACAGTCCATTTCCTTGGAAACACTTCATTTAAGCAGTTACGCACAGTCATTCCAAAGGGTTGGGGCGCACCATCACGTTGAAACCATAGCTGTCGCCGAACACCAAATGGAAAGTTTTCTAAAGCGTCAGGCAAAGTATTGTTCAGAAACATATGATAGCGGGGCGCATTCAACTTTTTCGGCAATAGGTAAGGGCCTTAAAGCACTCCTCTCACGATTCCAGCCCACGGGTTTATGTCAAAGCGTGCCTGAAAGCCACGTTCACGGGTGACATGTGGGTTGTGGTCAGACCAATAATGGCTGTTGTGTTGGTTGAAAATACCTTCCCGAGTGGAGCAACAATCCATATCACATTCTTTATAAAATGTTCGTTATCTTCAACTTGTTAAAAAAGCCATTCGCAGAACTGTACTCGTTGAATGCGGTCTTATGGCCGCTGGTGTTGAGTTAACGTGTAATGATATGGATGCAGTTTTTCCGCGTGCAACATGTCAACAACCAGTGTTTGAGATACCTGAAACTGCCTTGCAATATCACGGGTACTTCGCCGAGGTGATTGGTGAACGGCTTCAAGAATGTCGTCCCCTGTTTGTGGAGTACGTCTAGTCCTTGGACGACCTCCGTCCAATACTTGTGGACGAAGATTACCGGTTTCTCACAGGAGTTGCTCAAGGCAACGAAAAACATTCTTATCGGGATGGCGCCTTTGAGTGTACCGTACTGCATACTCACGAGCAGCAGCAGAAGCTTGGTTATCGGATTCAGCCAACACTAAAAGCATATCAACGTATTCGCCGTTTGTGTACTCCATCAGGAAGCCACCCTACACGCACTTGACACTGCGTGGTTAGTCGATTCATTCATTCAGTTGAATGGATCACACTGTCATGTGTTCAACTATTGTCATGTGACAACAGGATGTCATGCTTACAAAAGCAGTTACACGACGGGAACTAGGGACCTGACGTCACACACACAAAAAAAAAAACCTGACGTGGATTCGAGCCGTAGCGCCATGGTGCATGTGTGTTTGATAATCCAGCCGTCTACTCAGTGAGCTGCGACGTCGGGTGCGGTAGAACGGTCTGATGCACGTTTCTCTATTACATTCCGATGCGCTGCAGGATGTGACAGTGTTGCCAGCTCCTCGTTTTCGACTTGTTTTTCAACAGCACCAGATCCGATTTGGCTATAGAAACTTTTGTCTTGCAATGGGATGAGGAATCGCATGCCGACCTCCAAGTACGGTATTTTTTTGTTCACCCTGTATACAGGGGTGCTAGCATAAAGGATTATGAAATTGGAGGAATGGGCTCGCTATTGGAGAGACTCCAGTAGGGTTTCAGAGAAGGGATGAGAACATCTGACAATATATGTGTGGTGAGATCAATAATGGATAAATATGTTAAAAAGAAAGGAGGAAAATTGTATATCACTACTATTGATTTGGAAAGAGCTTTTGATTCTGTGAGTAGAGGGGCTGTTTTGGCAAAGATGGGAAGAATAGGGATGTCGCACAAGATGACCAGAGCGGTGGAAAGCATATACTCAAAAGTTATGTGCTCAATTAAAGTTAAGGAGGATAAAGTAATTGGGGAGATACTTTCCAAAGTAGGGCTGAAATAAGGATGTAAGTTTTCCCCTATACTGTGTTTGTTCTTCATAAATGATATATTTCAATCGAAAGGATTTACGTTGGGAGTTTACCCCAAGTCTTGAGAATCAGGATATTCCAGGTCTCATTTTTTCGAACGACATCCTCCTACCCACACTGACTCCTGCGAGTATGCAGAGTAGTATAAATGAAATGATAAATTACTTCAAAAATTGTAATTAAAAAATTAAAACACATAAAACAAAGGTAATGATATGTAAAAAGGCTATAAATAATCAAAGAATGAAAAATGGTGGATGAGTGAGGCAATATTAGAAGTTTTTAAGAAAATAGATTATCTGGAAGTGGAAAATGGTTAGAACAAATAAAAAGAGCAAAACTGAAGGGTATGGGTTCACCGTCAGCTATTAACACGTTAGACAAAAACATGCCAAACACTAATTACAGGGTGCATTAAAATGTATTTAATGCAGTAGTTAAATCAAATGTATTGTACGGAGCAGAGATCTGGGGAGTTGAAGAAAAAGTTTCTACACTGGAGGTAATCACAAGTAAATTTGCTAAAATAATAATGGGCCTACCCAATTGTACAGCCAACTGTGGTGTAAGAATGATATGCATAGATGTAAGTCTTCAGGGAGATATTGTTAAAAAAATAATTAAGTATTGGTTAAGACTGAAGCTGGGAGCAGGAGGCTACCGACATCAAATGAAACATCAGAACCAAGGATACTGTGTGGACGGGTAAGGAATATTTTTGTAACGGTAGGGATGGGGTACTACTGGGAAAGGGCTTGCATAGAGCAGCAAGTAATATGCAAAAATATAGTCTGTAGAGTGAAAGACATTGAAAAGCAAGAAATTGTTTCACAGTGTAAAAATAAAAAAGTCACTAGCGGATTTTTTAATGTAACTGGGAGAATGAGGTTAAATGTAGATAACATAACAAAAAGGGAAATGAGGGGAATTATATGGTGGCTAATGGGAATACACACAAATAAAGCATACAGAAAGAAAAAGGATGATAACACATGTTTATTATGTTCTAAAGAAATGGGATGGGCACACCTTATAAAGAATTATTTGGAGACAAGGGAAATAAGGGAAAAATTTATGGATGAGGAGGATAAGCGGAAAACTGACAATGAAACTCAATTGTATACCGTTGTAAAGTTATTGAACAGAGAGTGGATGCTCCCGGGAAGAATTGCTAAATTATTCAACATTGTTAAGAGAATGTGGAGAAATAGATTGATAGAGATAAGAAGTGATGCGTGCTAAAATATATGTTTACTATGTTTTAAAGAAATGGGATGGGTACACCTTATGAAAGATTGTCCAGATATAAAGCAAATACGAGAGAATTTTATAGATGAGGAGGATGTAAGAAAAATTGATAACGAAAATCAGCTGTATATAATTGTAAAGTTATTGAACAGAGAATGGATGCACCCGGACAGAATCGCAAATTATTTAACATTATTAGTGGAATGTGGATGAGGGAAGGAAATGATGTGATACGTGTCAGCCAGGAACTGAATTGTGCCTAAGGTAATCTAGGCAATATAATTCCGTTGAAGTCTAGAGCCATTAGGTACGTAGATTTAAGGTATAGTAGTATGGAACTACTTTATCGCAGGAGTTCTATTAGTCTGAATGTGCCCTATTTTTGCCTTATTGCCAATAGTCTGACAAGACAATATTAATATCCTTTTTCTTTTTTTCTCAATCGTCTGAAAAGACAATAGGCTATTGAGATTCACTGATGTTTTGTTTGCTTTTCGTATTAATATTGATTGATGTTTCGGTTTTCTTTTAAGTTCCATCTATCAGCACAATTCCAATATTTATTCCAGGTTATTCTTTCTCTGTTCAATTTCTAATCGTCTGTGTTTTGCGTTTAATATTAATATTCATTGAAAGTTCCATTTATTAACACAATTTCAACATTCATTTCAGGTTATTCTTTCTAATACTTGTATACTGCATGTATCACAAATTATGAAACAATTACAATAAACAATACCTTCTCCCAAATCTATGGTAAAGGAGAGTGCATACAAGTCTCTGGTAAGACCCCAACTAGAGTATGGTTCCAATGTATGGGACCCTCACCAGGATTACCTGATTCAAGAACTGGAAACAATCCAAAGAAAAGCAGCTCGATTTGTTCTGGGTGATTTCCGACAAAAGAGTAGCGTTACAAAAATGTTGCAATGTTTGGGTTGGGAAGAATTGAGAGAAAGAAGAAGAGCTGCTCGACTAAGTGGTATGTTCCGAGCTGTCAGCGGAGAGATGGCGTGGAATGACATTAGTAGACGAATAAGTTTGAATGGCATTTATAAAAGTAGGAAAGATCACAATATGAAGATAAAGTTGGAATTCAAGAGGACAAACTGGGGCAAATAATCATTTATATGAAGGGGAGTTAGGGATTGGGATAACTTACCAAGGGAGATGTTCAATAAATTTCCAATTTCTTTGAAATCATTTCGGAAAAGGCTAGGAAAGCAAGAGATAGGGAATCTGCCACCTGGGCGACTGCCCTAAATGCAGATCAGGATTGATTGATTGATTGATTGATTGATTGATTGATTGATTGATTGATTGATTGATTGTTATGGGAGACGGGTATCTTTGACTTTGACAAATTGTGCTTATAGGAATACGGATAGCAATTTTTGATGGAATTTGTTCTCGTTCTTGCTGTGTCAAACGTAAATGGCCTAAGTTACAGTGATGACCTACGTGTGTAGTTATATAATTTACCGTGCACACGACACTTGCTGTCATTCTCCTCTGAATTTTGCAGCTGCCTTGAGTTTTCTGGTGTCTTTCCCCTTTAGACTTCGAATTGTAATTACCAGAACGATTACAGTGGTAAGTGTATGTTTTTATTCCACCCCTGGAAATTTTCACACCTCTGAAGCTTTTGTATCGTTTTCTATCGATTCCTTCCAACATGTGAAGTCTGTGAAAGACGGGAACTGCTTTCCTTCATACCTCAACTTAATACCATGTTGATATTCAAAATGCGTCATAATACACTGACTGACAGAGCAAATGCAACACCAAGAAGGAGTGGTTCGAAAGGGATGAAAGTTAGGGAAAAAACAGAGACGGCACGGACGAATAATTGATGTTTATTTCAAACCGATATGCAGGTTACACAATGCGCACGGCATCGACTCAGTAGGATGTAGGACCACCGCGAGCGGCGATGCACGCAGAAACTCGTCGAGGTACAGAGTCAATAAGAGTGCGGATGGTGTCCTGAGGGATGGTTCTCCATTATCTGTCAACCATTTGCCACAGTTAGTCGTCCGTACGAGGCTGGGGCAGAGTTTGCAAACGGCGTCCAATGAGATCCCACACGTGTTCGATTGGTGAGAGATCCGGAGAGTACGCTGGCCACGGAAGCATCTGTACACCTCGTAGAGCCTGTTGGGAGATGCGAGCAGTGTGTGGGCGGGCATTATCCTGCTGAAACAGAGCATTGGGCAGCCCCTGAAGGTACGGGAGTGCCACCGGCCGCAGCACATGCTGCACGTAGCGGTGGGCATTTAACGTGCCTTGAATACGCACTGGAGGTGACGTGGAATCATACGCAATAGCGCCCCAAACCATGATGCCGCGTTGTCTAGCGGTAGGGCGCTCCACAGTTACTGCCGGATTTGACCTTTCTCCACGCCGACGCCACACTCGTCTGCGGTGACTATCACTGACAGAACAGAAGCGTGACTCATCGGAGAACACGACGTTCCGCTATTCCCTCATCCAAGTCGCTCTAGCCCGGCACCATGCCAGGCGTGCACGTCTATGCTGTGGAGTCAATGGTAGTCTTCTGAGCGGACGCCGGGAGTGCAGGCCTCCTTCAACCAATCGACGGGAAATTGTTCTGGTCGATATTGGAACAGCCAGGGTGTCTTGCACATGCTGAAGAATGGCGGTTGACGTGGCGTGCGGGGCTGCCACCGCTTGGCGGCGGATGCGCCGATCCTCGCGTGCTGACGTCACTCGGGCTGCGCCTGGACCCCTCGCACGTGCCACATGTCCCTGCGCCAACCATCTTCGCCACAGGCGCTGCACCGTGGACACATCCCTATGGGTATCGGCTGCGATTTGACGAAGCGACCAACCTGCCCTTCTCAGCCCGATCACCATACCCCTCGTAAAGTCGTCTGTCTGCTGGAAATGCCTCCGTTGACGGCGGCCTGGCATTCTTAGCTATACACGTGTCCTGTGGCACACGACAACACGTTCTACAATGACTGTCGGCTGAGAAATCACGGTACGAAATGGGCCATTCGCCAACGCCGTGTCCCATTTATCGTTCGCTACGTGCGCAGCACAGCGGCGCATTTCACATCATGAGCATACCTCAGTGACGTCAGTCTACCCTGCAATTGGCATAAAGTTCTGACCACTCCTTCTTGGTGTTGCATTTGCTCTGTCAGTCAGTGTATCTGCCCTCACAGAACTTGCAAACAAAGCTAATGACAACACAATCGATCCATGTTAGCCTAAAATATACCAGTACCTACTACATTCTACGAAAACACCAATAAGTATAACACCACCACTCAAACGCAATGGTAAACAAACACATAATCTATACGGTACCATGTTCAAACACGAATTAATAATTAACCTATAGGTATTTTAAGCTTCCACGTAAAAGCAACTGGCGACACAAATACTACCTTATCAGCATTGAAAGTCACGAAGTACGATCGATCACATGCGTAGTCGAAATACCTATTTCACAATTAATAATATATTGCAGCTAATTTCCATATCCAAAGATTAAACAAAATCATTCTATGCAGAACCTAATTAGAGGGATGTTCCTTCCTACACACCTTAGTACTTGATAACGATCACACTGCTTCCCACATAAAGCACATATGCATCCCTCAGTCGGCGAGTGATACTTTGTCATGTATGTATGTATGGATGAAAACAATGCACAGCTAGCCTTGCTGTTACGTGTCGTAACTCGTAGTTGGCTTCCTTCTATTTGTCGTTGATCATAGCTTCCCTACTATAGAAGTCCAGCCAGATTTCCGATTTCTTTCTCTGATGTCCGCGAAATAAATTTTGATATGCTGGAGTTGATGGGAGAGAGAATTTGTCCCGTATTTCCCCCCAAAACATAATTTCCCTAGTTAGCTCATACACCAGTCTCGAAGAGGTAAATTTCGACAAATATAGGGTTCTCTTTAAAAATATTGCTTTTATCTTCTCCACACCCTTCAAAATTTCTTACTGCAATTATTACTTTAAACTCGTATCCACGATCACGTTTAACCTATGCCTGACCCCCACCCACGGCCATATTGCCATTAATCGAAACCTGCCTTGAGGTCTGTATATTGTAGTTGATCTTGGGAGGATAAGAGAAATAGATGACTCTGTTTTTAATTTAAGGTAAAAAAATGAGTCCACAGAGCTAGTTGAAAATAAAGAATTATGCAGGCACTTTGCTACTTCACAGAGGCTTGAAGACTGAATCCTGAGGCAGAGAGAGAGAAAGAGGAGAGAGAGATTTATTAAATTAAACACAATTAATTTATGATTTACCAGATTTCAGGGGCATATCCAAGGAAAGTCATTGGGGATTACAACACCACCCATGGCATTTTTACAAAAAGAAAATAAACAGAAACTGACAATAAACAGTAAAATAAACACACATTCAGAGACATAATTGTAAAACCAACAGATCTGTTGAATCTATTTTCTAAGAAGCATCGAAAATTGGATATTATATTGTAAACTCAACATACAACTCGCTATAAAACCATATTGTTCTTGTTCTGCATTGTAATGTGATATTTTGTAGTGTAGTCCTACTGCAGTTTGAATATCAACATAATTCACCCGTATCAGTGTCCTTATAATGACAAGTCATGGATGCGCGCACCACTCACGCCCCTTCATTTTGTTGTATCAGCATTTTGTAACTATAAACCCCCAATCGGCGATCATGGCTACGTTACTGCCAGACATAAAAGTTCATCATGACCCAGTATTCTATAAACATTATATAATTATATGTATGTGTTGAAATCTCTCTATTAAATATAAATATAAGTAATAATGACTAATGGAATTTGGGAGCCATAAATATACAAATAAATAATTCTTAAACTTTGCCGGCTGTTGAAACTCATCTTCAGGGTCGTTGCCTTGTGACAAGGAGATCTGAATCACTTGATACCTAAAAAATTAATATTGGAAAAGGAGTCCATCTGGTAATTTCCCCCACCCATAGAAATTAAACAGAATATATATTAATCTCATACAATATACTTAGTCAATTAAACCTGTATTTACCTAGAAATCCGAGCAGAGCTCGTCGTGATACACCCTTGAACATATATCACAAAATAAAGAGAATATTGATATAAATAATAAATGTCTTAATTTATGAAATAACTCTCTCTCAATAACTGGTACTCAGTTTATTCCGCAACGCAAAATATTCACACGCAGTCATGACTCATTTTTCAAGAATGGACTCCACTTTGCTGATGGCGTTGGTATAGTTTGAAAAGGCCCAACACGTTACCTTACGTAGACTCTCCGTAGAATTATATATGGCTAACATTCATAACCATAGAATGTTGTTACACTCTAGCATCTTTCTCCCTGGTTCCTTCAACAGCAGATCTCGAACTCCCAACATGGCATGGGACATCTTCCCACAACTCGTACAAAACACCTCTCCGATTACCACCAGTATCACATCTACACACTGCAAGCTGCAACTTCCAACTCTCGACGCGTGCTTGCACCACACTAGCCCAAGCCAACCCAACAGCATCTTAAAATAGCCCAGTTCCTGGAATTTTCCACCTCAGCTCCGTCAACACGTAAACCCCCGCTCGGAGACTCGTCACGTACACAACCGGGAGATAAACTGAGTGATCGAAACACACTAGTCCCAAATAAAATATAGAGAGTATCCATAATAACGAGAGTTCCAAAAAGAGTTACTAAGCCGCGACGGCTAAATACACACATAAATGAAATATAATAATAATAATAATAATAATAATGACAATAATAATAATAATAATATCTGACCGGGGTTTGTCAGGTTACAATACTCCCCCTTTGTTTTCCAACAGATGCAAATGTTGGCAAAACAACACAAATCAGGTGGCTGATGGCCCAAGGACAGCTCCTCAAACTACCCATCAAATATACAATATACAACATTAGGGATCCCGATGGTATCTCCTCAAATTGAACACATTATAAGTTCCAATACATTTCCTATTAGCATCAATTAAGGAATATGCACACCTCCCTATCCTTCTCGCAACAATAAAAGGACCCTTAAACAATTGAAAAAACTTAGACATGGTCTTATCCTCAGCGTTAGATGGGTGAGGCACTCGCAACAATACTTCATATCCTACCTCACTGACCAAATCCTGACTTTCCGATACCATACTGTCATTAATTCTGATACATGCATTATTAACTTTAACATCGACTTCATCCTCAACAATTTCCTCAATAACCTGAATATGACTACAATGAAGCACAAAACTACTCCTATCCACCTGATAATTAAGCTTAATCGGTTTACGTTCTTCACCAACAAGAAATTTCAAAACAGCAGTATCATAGTCAATCACACACTTGGTTTCAGATAGCCAGTCATTCCCCAGTATAACGGAATATACCAGATTAGGCACAACAAGACAACATTGCAACATGGTCTGACCACCAACCTCAATAGGAACAATAACCTGACTACGAATACGATTACTCTTAGCACCAGCTGCTGTGATAATAAATGTGTTCCTCACAGGAATCTCCTCAATAATCTCACCTCTGCGACGAGCTTCCTCACAAAATTTAAAATTTACACAAGACTTATGACTCCCCGAGTCTACAAGCAATTTCTCCTTCACACCCCATATGGTAGTCTCCATAGCTGGGTTGATCAATAATTCAGACAAACCACCTTCCTTAGCACTATCCTGGTCACACAACAAATCCTTACCAACATCAACCTCAAAAGCCTCCCTGATAACATGGATTTGCACATCAAGTGGGGATCTCCTAACGGACCTATTTAGGACATCCCGTTGGAGTTTAAATTCTGATTCTGCTGATTACCACTATTATTACCTCTCTCATCCCTTCTCCCCCTATCATTCAAATCCCTAGACTGATTACTAGAATTAAAATTCCTACTATCTTGATTCCTGAAATTAATCCTGGTTTCTTCCTGCCTATTCCCATTACCCTGATCCCTTCTGCTATAGTCATTCCCATTCCTACGATTACTTTCAAATGCTACTCCTCTCCTGTGATTATTTTCCCCCACACTCCTATGTCCTACCTGCCTACCCAAAGAATCGAAACGTTGCAACAGCCCTTCCATTCCCTTAATGGTCTTAACCTGCTGGATGCACATGGCCAACTGAATATCTTCATTAAAATGTCTAGCCATCCTCCTAACAATATCCTGCTCTGGCAAACTCTCTTCTAAGTTCTGACTAATAGCCACGTGCACAAGAAAATACTCCGTACGAGAAATACCCTCATTACCCTTATACTTCCCAGCCATAATCCTATCTCTTTCCCTACCCTGAATCTCCTCATCCCAAAACTTATCCATAAACAACTCCCTGAATCCCCTTAAACCCTTAATATGACCTCTATAAACATCATACCAACTCCTAGCTTCACCCGTAAACGCACTTGCTAACATATCATCTACCAAGTCCCACTCTAACACACCTTCTTCCAAGCTCCTAGTAAAACGTTTCTCCACTACCTTGAGAAATTCCAGAGGGTTAAACTGCTTACCATTAAACTTAGGCAGCTCAATTTCCTTAATAATATGCCTTTGTATGCTAGAACTCTGAACATCACCTGAGGACCTGACTGATTGGATCTTTTCGTCAACCCTCTGTAATACATCTGCCTTCCATACATCAATATGACTAGCGTTCTCTCTGACCTGATGTTCAATTACACCTTGTTTACTTATCACATTGTGAATACTGTTAAAGTTATCTAAAATTTTATCCTGACATTTAGAATTATTTTCAACAAGTTTAGCTTCAAGATTATTAGCAACGTTACAAATGACTCGGTTAAATTCACTTTTATTTGATTCAGATATACCCCTAATTTCTTCAATTTGCCTATCATGCTCAGACAATTTACCATTAATTTCTACACATTGATAGTTTAATTCCTTCCTCATCTCCATAATACCTGAATCGACTTTCTCACTTAACCTCTTTACTTGATTATCCATCCTATCACTAATTTCCTGAACTTGTTTTTCAATTTTAGCAACATTAATTTCCATTTTCTGATTATTATCCTCAAGTTTACTTTCAAGTTTCTGTGTTAACTCATCATTCTGCTCTCTAAGTTTACTTTCAAGTTTATTAGTAAATTCACTCAAAATATGAACTAATTGGTCTAGCTGCTGGTCACTATTATCGCTACTCTGCTCTGATAGAGATGATGAAGCATTGTCCCCGGTTACCATCGAATCTAACACAACATTTAAATTATTATCGCCCATTGTGGCTTCACTCTCTGAATTAATCATGTCAACGGTATAGTTTGCTCCCCCTGTACTACAATTAATATGCACTTTCCTTTCCACACTCCTATTTCTTAATTTTAACAGATTAATATTTTCTCTCGTCCAACTCATCACCTTGCGTTTCCCACATACGCAAAATCTCCACAAGACATATTATACACTCCACAGCGAACAAGAAATCTCCACAACAACTGTACATATCATGAAATCTGAGAGCAACTATACCATTTCTGTGTGCATACCCTATCGTGACTCAGATCAGTCTTGCCCCACGTTGCTAGCGACATTGAAATCTCTCTATTAAATATAAATATAAATAATAATGACTAATGGAATTTGGGAGCCATAAATATACAAATAAATAATTCTTAAACTTTGCCGGCTGTTGAAACTCATCTTCAGGGTCGTTGCCTTGTGACAAGGAGATCTGAATCACTTGATACCTAAAAAATTAATATTGGAAAAGGAGTCCATCTGGTAATTTCCCCCACCCATAGAAATTAAACAGAATATATATTAATCTCATACAATATACTTAGTCAATTAAACCTGTATTTACCTAGAAATCCGAGCAGAGCTCGTCGTGATACACCCTTGAACATATATCACAAAATAAAGAGAATATTGATATAAATAATAAATGTCTTAATTTATGAAATAACTCTCTCTCAATAACTGGTACTCAGTTTATTCCGCAACGCAAAATATTCACACGCAGTCATGACTCATTTTTCAAGAATGGACTCCACTTTGCTGATGGCGTTTGTATAGTTTGAAAAGGCCCAACACGTTACCTTACGTAGACTCTCCGTAGAATTATATATGGCTAACATTCATAACCATAGAATGTTGTTACACTCTAGCATCTTTCTCCCTGGTTCCTTCAACAGCAGATCTCGAACTCCCAACATGGCATGGGACATCTTCCCACAACTCGTACAAAACACCTCTCCGATTACCACCAGTATCACATCTGCACACTGCAAGCTGCAACTTCCAACTCTCGACGCGTGCTTGCACCACACTAGCCCAAGCCAACCCAACAGCATCTTAAAATAGCCCAGTTCCTGGAATTTTCCACCTCAGCTCCGTCAACACGTAAACCCCCGCTCGGAGACTCGTCACGTACACAACCGGGAGATAAACTGAGTGATCGAAACACACTAGTCCCAAATAAAATATAGAGAGTATCCATAATAACGAGAGTTCCAAAAAGAGTTACTAAGCCGCGACGGCTAAATACACACATAAATGAAATATAATAATAATAATAATAATAATATCTGACCGGGGTTTGTCAGGTTACAGTGTACCCCTTAGCCCCGTTTTCCGGATAGGAGATCAGGGATGTGGTGAGATGGAATTATATGGCATGTTTTAAAGGCTCCCTTCCTCATGCTAGCCTTAGTTGAAGAGATAATGAAGATGAAATTAATGATGGTGAATGAGATTAGATAAAGAGGTGGAAGGAATCAGCTGTGGCCTATGAACAGAAGCTGTCTTTGGATTTGCCTGGAAGTGAAAACGGGAAACTATAGAAAGCCATTCCCAGAACAGCGAACGGTGGGGTTCGAGTGTGATTGACCTATCTAAGGCATTAGATATGGTAGATGATGGAAGACTACTGGCAAAATTGAGTGCAATTGGACTAGAAAAAAAGTGACTGAATGGGTGGCTATATTTCTAGGAAATAGAACTCAGAGAATTAGAGTAGGCGAAGCTTTATCCAACCCTGTAATAATTAAGAGGGGATTTCCTCAAGGCAGTATTATTGGACCTTTATGTTTTCTTATATATATAAATAAATGATATGTGTAAAGAAGTGGAATCAGAGATAAGGCAGTTTGCAGATGATGTTATTCTGTACAGAGTAATAAATAAGTTACAAGATTGTGAGCGGCTGCAGGGTGACCTCAATAGTGATGTGAGATAGACGGTGGGCAATGGTATGATGATAAACGGGGTTAAAAGTCAGGTTGTGAGTTTCACAAATAGGAAAAGTCCTCTCAGTTTTAATTACTGCGTTGATGGGGTGAAAGTTCCTTTTGGGGATCGTTGTAAGTACCTAGGTGTTAATGTAAGAAAAGACCTTAATTGGGGTAATCACATAAATATGATAGTTAATAAAGGGTACAGATCTCTGCACATGGTTATGAGGGTATTTAGGGGTTGTTGTAAGGATGTAAAGGAGAGGGCGTATAAGTCTCTGGTAAAACCCCAACTAGAGTATGGTTTCAGTGTATAGGACCCTCACCAGGATTACTTGATTCAAGAACTGAAAAAACCAAAGAAAAGCAGCTCATTTTGTTCTGAGTGATTTCCGACAAAAGAGTAGCGTTACAAAAATGTTGCATAGTTTGGCCTGGGAAGACTTGGGAGAACGGAGACGAGCTGCTCGATTAAGTGGTATGTTTGGAGCTGTCAGTGGAGAGATAGCGTGAAAGGACATAAATTTGAGTGGTGTCTTTAAAAGTACGAAAGATCACAATATGAAGATAAAGTTGGAATTCAAGAGGACAAATTGAGGCAAATATTCGTTTATAGGAAGGGTAGTTATGGATTGGAATAACTTACCAAGGGAGATGTTCAATAATTTTCCAGTTTCGTTGTGATCATTTAAGAAAAGGCTAGGAAAACAACAGGTAGGGAATCTGCCGCCTGGGCGACTGCCCTAAATGCAGATCAATACTGATTGATTGATTGATTGATTGATTGATTGATTGATTGATTGATTGATTGATTGATTGATTGATTGATTGATTGATTGATTGATTGATTGATTGATTGATTGATTGATTGATTGATTGATTGATTGATTGAACCCATTTGGCCTCCGAGTGCATAGCTTGGCTTCATAGCCATAGCGCGTTAACTCACATAGTCACTCCGTTCGGACATAAATACTATAATGTATGAAGTAATATACAGTATTGTATTTATGAATTCATCTCTCCACCTTGAAAACATCCTGGATATGCACATGTAACCTATGACTTAATAAAGATGATGGAGTATTAGAGGTTCTTAGACAAACTCAAGTCCCAAGGACTAATGAACTCATCTGTTGTTACTAAAAGGAAATTACAACAAAGCTCTCATTAAAAACACAGTGCGTGTAGATTGGTGAAACAGACCTGTGTCAGCTGCATCGTCAAAGTAATGGTCCAACTGGGCTGCCTGTTCCTCCACCAGGAGGAACATGCGCTTCATCTTGCCCGATGAGAAAGCTGGGGACAATTTGGCACGGACATCCTTCCAGTACTGGCCCTTAAGGGAAAAGAGCGCCTCTCCAAACAGTGGGTCATTTTTACTGCCAGTAAAGCCTTTGTCTGGGAAGTAGGAGAAGTCCTTGAGCAATAGGTTCTTTATTAGATCCCTCAGCAGCAATACAGGACGGTCGAATGAGAACATACCCACATAGGGCAAACCCCTGGACCTGGGAATAGTAAAATATATCTCACTCTTATATTCTTAAGTTATATTATATGGAATGTCTGCATACACAATATTTCTTACAAGAAAAATTGGATTTACTCATAATTTTCAAGAATGGGAATATACCATTATTACATTCTTCACAGTTATAATAATTATCTATCAGTTAGAAGAATGAGCTCATCCTAAGAAGAATTTTTCTTCAGCTGCTCTAAGTTGTTGTTGCAATGCAACCCCCTTACTATGGAGAAGGATGTGTATTATTGAGGTAGTTATCTCATTTTATAAGGAAACTTCCACATCGTTCAGCCGCCGACCAACTTCCATACCCCGAACATGTATCATGCTTGTGGCAGGGAGCGTGTTCCATTACCACCGGGAAATCAAAATATTTATGAACTACAGAATAAAATAAACCCACGATTTATAATAGTATTATTAAAATTAATACTGTACATGTATACAGATTTATTAACCACCAAAGTGGCGCCGGAAAGGGCATCTGACCGTAAAACTAGGCTCTGTGTAGTTAGGACCCTCCATGAGGTTAGGCGTGCTCTCTTATGCGAATCCCCATTGCCCTACTACTCAAGATGGCGTCGGCAAATCCGAGAATCCCCATTGCCCTACTACTCAAGATGGCGTCGGGAAGGACATATGGCCGTAAAAGTGAGGTTAGGCCCCTCCAAGATGGCGAATATTGACGTCGGGAGGGGCATCTGACCATAAAAGTGAGGTTAGGCCCCTCCACGGTGGCGACTGAGAGGCTAGGCTTACTCTCTTACGCAAAATCCGCGGCGGGAAGGGCATCTGACCGTAAAAGTTAGGTTAGGCCCCTACAAGATGGCTTCTGTGAGGTTAGGCTTGCTCTCTTACGGAAAATCCGCGAATCCCCATAGCTCCACTACTATACTACGGGTCAATGACCTCGGGTCAGAACCCCCGTAGGTACACTATAAGGGGTCATTAACCTCGTGGGAAAATGCTGATTCAGGACCGATTGTTTTAGAACATACCTTGCTCCACTATTCTCCATGACGACTTTGCTTAGTTGTAGCAGAACTCGGTAGATGTGACACTACGTCACTGACATGTAGTGTGTCTTGCTGCTTTATAATCATCATGCTGACTGAATAAAGAAGTGGCACATCATAAGAATATAATTATAACGAATGACCTAACAACAAGTAAACAGTTCGTAAATCGCTGCTGGCAAGAGAGGTCGTGTACAGAAAGGTGAAACGATATCCTGAGATTGTGAAGAAGAAAACTAAGACTGTTGGATGTAAAAAAGCTGTAAAGTCTGCGGGAAAAACTATTCGAGGAGAATACCATCCACGAGTAGCTATTAATAAAGCACTACGTGCAGCTAGAGCGAGAGTTTCTCCTAAGAGTAAAGCAATGTTTAGCAATCGCGCTCGAAATATTCCTGTACCGAAACGAGGTGGATGCCTTCCAGCGTTATTTGCAGGACTAGCGGCTTTAGGATCTCTGCTAGGTGGCGCCAGTGCTGTAGCAAGAATTTTTAAGGTTGTAGAAGAGGGGAAGCAGCAGTTGGAAAAACGTGAGCGTCATAATAATACGATAGATGTAATTGCATTGCGAAGTAAAGGTGTGCACATGAATAAAGGGCTTGGTATTTACATATCGCCAAAAAAGTCTACTGAATGCACTGCCACATCGAGCTCTAACCCACGAAGAAGTTCATACTTATGCCAAACAACTAGGAATTCATGATTTTCGTGGTATATATATATATATATATGTGTGTGTGAGATCAGCTACCAGCATGCCCACGTAGCTCACAAACTTCAGCTTAAATCAATATGAAACATATCTATAAAACACGGTGTACATCGAGGAACATGCCACATGTTTTCGAGGAGTTATCGAATTAACAAGTGTGCATAGGCAGATTCTCTATGATCTATGATCTAGGTTATACGCTATTACTACAATAATGTGGAAGAGATGCTAGAGATCATGAACACAGTAGAAACTCAAGAATGTGAAGTACGAAGTGAGTTCCATTCTTATCAACATTTTACGTTTGGACTTAATAACAATGATGAAATTAACATAATTATCAGTCAGCAAGATATATACACCCTACCTCATGAAGCCATTTCTATATCGAAGGACGAATAGATAAGGCTGATGGGAGTGGGCCGAGGACATCTCAACTAAACAACCATCGTCTAGCTTTTCTCTTTTCGGAGACGCGTTATCAAGTAAATAGTGTTGAAATAGATATATCGAAGAATGCTGGTATTACAAGCGCAATTAAATTCTGCCCTTCTTTTAATATTCAAGAAAATAATATTTCACGGACGACAGGATGGTGTCCAAAAGCTACCAACAACTGGATGATTAATGAGGACGTTACATTTACAGGTATGTTATCATTGAAACATATTTTTGGCTTCACTGAAGACTACAGACGTATTATAATCAACGCAAAACAACAGGTATTCTGATCTGTGATCGCAGTGATTACAATACCCATAAAGCAGCAGCGACACCTGTACACTCAAAATTTACCCTTCAACGTATCCTGTGGAGGATTCCACATGTAACATTATCTTATCGAGAAAAGCTTCGATTACTCAAGATTGTAGAAAATGATACACCATTACCAATACGGTTCGATGTTGGAAGCTGCATTAGTATCCTGTGTTACCACCTACAAGCAAGCATAGCTGGGCAGTAAAAACATCACGTTTCACTGAAAAACCTCTGTACATGATTTATGGATTTCAAACGGATCGTAAATTCAACCATGAAAAAGATAGCTCTCAGGTTGAGCACTGCAAATTAAGAAATATCAGACTATACCTCAACGGAGTTAGTTACCCCTAAGAAAACATGGATGTTAATTTCGAGAAAAATAAATTTGGCTTGCTCTACAGCATGTTTTGTAAATTTCAATCATCATATTACCAGAAAATGGATCGCTCGCTATTTTCTCCTGAAGAATTTAAAAATAAAGCACCGATTGTTATTATAGACTGCTCTTATCATGTTCTATAAACATCGTCACCGGCATTAGTCTAGAATTTGAGGCATCTGAAAATATTCCAGCTAACACTACAGCCTATTGTCTTATTATTCACATGACTGATGTCACTTACCATCCACTATCGAATATCGTCACAAGACTATAAAAAGAATACAGTATTTCTACTTCATTACTATTAGTGTGTGTGTGTGCTTATATATCGAGGATCATAGACAGGAAAGAGGAAAGCAGATACGATGAAGTAAGAAAAATTTGTTTGTGCAAACCTTGCATTGAACCTTCATTAGGTTCATACTCTAGTAAGTGGGGCTCTTACAGCTTTCTGTAAACATAAACGCTTACGCTGTATGCCACAGCATTTGATTATGCATTTACCGTCTGGTTTTCTATCAATGTACGCTGCTTACGATATACATTCCGCTCGGGGAATGCTACTTCTCCAATGTAAGATGTCATTAGAAGTAGCCGCATGCAGACGTTGCCAGCAACACTACAAGAATCGAGGTAAAAACGGCAATACCGATTGGATGGATTAGATCCAATGATTAAGGACTGTAGACTGTGTATGCGTGAGTTAAGCAAAGTATTTTAAAGCTATGTACTTCTAAAGCTGTATTTCAGATGTGTTAATATATATGTGATAAACTAAAACAAACGCTATTTATTTCAATAAGCCTACCCCTTTATTCACCACTCCTAATACCGCAATCTACTTTCTACTTTCATCAATGAACTTATGGACAGCTATCCAGTATAATTATTTGTGCAACGTGCTACGGGTAAGTATTATTTATGTTCCAGTTACATGTCATGGAAATATCGTCAGTATATATCAGGTAAGTCTTAACCTCTCTTGTTAGGTACACGGTAAGTAGCGCACAACAGTTTTCGGATCTGTGATGTCAACAATATTGTAAGCTACTGTACGTCTCAAGAGTTCAAATATATAAGCTCTAAAGTTCAAATCAAAAACTGAGTGTTCCAGATACAAAAAACGAACAACGCTTTACGCGTCAGCACAGGCACCATCTTATTCCAAGTTCAGTTCCAAGCTCCCTTAAGTCGCTTTCGAACGTTACGCCCTCTATGAATAAAGCATATGTATTAAGCCTAGCTCCCCAGTCCCGTGCCACAATTTTCTTCCGAGTTCAGCTACAAGCCCCTGAGGGTCCCTTTCAATATTGCGCCCCTTATGAATAAAGCATATGTATTCAGTCGTACACCATCTCCATAGTCCTATTAGTTCAACCTGTAGCCGCTAAGCTAGTGTATAGAAGGGCTTCCGGTTAGGTTAATCCCTAGTCAGCGTGAGGTTAAGTCTGCAAAATTAGGTAGGGTGTAAGGAAGGGCAACCGGTTAGTTTTACGCCTGGTCGGTGTAAGGTTAAGCCAGCACTTTTATGCAGTTAGTCCGGGCATGGAACTTAAATTCTGTTAAGTTAAGCCTACACTCATTTTGCGGTTAACCTGAGAGGTCAGGTTCAGATCCGGGCCCCAAAGATGCTTCCCAAATGTTACGCCCCCTATGAATAAAGTACATGTATTATGCCTTACACCATCTCCTTAGTCCCACGTGTAGCCATCATCTTGTTCCTAGTTCATCTCTGAGCCCCCGAAGTCACCTACCGATATTACGCCCCTATGAATAAAGCATCGTAATTAAGCTTTATAGCCACCATCTTGTTCAAAGTTCGGCTCCAAGCTCCCTTAAGTCGCTTTCCAATGTTACACCCCTATTAAAAAAGCATACGTAAAGCCTTATAGCCACCTTGTTATTCCAAGTTCAAATCAAAGTCCGGGGAGGTTAAG
Source organism: Anabrus simplex (assembly GCF_040414725.1). Taxonomy (NCBI): domain Eukaryota; kingdom Metazoa; phylum Arthropoda; class Insecta; order Orthoptera; family Tettigoniidae; genus Anabrus; species Anabrus simplex. The sequence goes on from NC_090269.1 coordinate 178,645,302, forward strand.
TTAGGTTAACGCGTGGTCAGCGTAACGTTAGGTCTGCAGTTTTATGCAGTTAGCCCGGGTATCGAACTTGAAGTCAGTTAGATTAAGCTTACACTCGTGTTCGGTTAGCCTGGTTTAGGTTAGGTTAACGCGTGGTTAGCGTAACGTTAGACATGCCGTTAGCCCAGGTATCGAACTTGAAGAATGTTAGGTTAATCTTCCACTCTTATGCGGTTAGCCCGAGTGTTGAACTTTGAGTCTCTTAGGTTAAAGCTTGTACTCTTAGGCTTCGGACTAGGGTCTGTACGGTTAACGCCCTTAGGCCTGGAATCGAACCCTGAATCTGCGAGGTTAAGTCAAGACACGTCATGTCTGTTAGGTTAAGCTTGCCCTCGTAGCCATAATCACGTTGGCTGTTAGGGTAAGTTTGCACATTTTTGGCATCGAACTTGGGTCCGTAAGGTTAACGCCCTTAAGCCTGGGGTCCAGCCTGGGTTCTGTAAGGTTAAGGATGAACACGTAGCCAGCGTAATCTCATTTGAGGTTAAGAGCGTGCTCTTAGCCAACCGCCCTAGTGAGGTCATATGAGGTTAAGCACGCACTCTTTGTCAGCACATTCAAAGATGTGGAAGTCTCTCTCCAGGGACAGTTGGAGGTGGAGGCCGCAGAACTGTTAGATTAACAGCTGGGTTAACGTGTGGACCTGCAGGCCTAACGTTACGCTGACCACACGTTAACGTTATGATAGTCACATTATTTTGCTTACGGCATTATTTGGGATGAATGAACGATCAATTACCGTAGTGTGAGTTCATACAAAAGATAAAACCAGCGATATCCATAGCATTATTAGCTATGTACACAACACACTGAAAAAGTGACGTTTCTTTAAGTTGTTCTTGGAAAAACATCAACCCCATATTCACAGAACTTCCTCAACACCTACACATTTTTATAAGTTCCTTTTCTTATTAAATAGCTGTGTGCATCAAGTATTATTAAAATTAACTTATTCCAACTAGTCATTCCTTTGCTAAGTGGGTATTTTTTACTATTTATAATCTTGAATGGCCTATTTTATGACCCTCTCAGGAAGGGCGTTGAATCAAATTGCTTTTACCAACAATTATCCAGTTTACTTTTGTCTGTTCAATGTCTCCTTCCTCCAATATAATTAAGCTGTTATGGGAACAGATAATGCTTACCAAAAACCTGACTGACCAAAATTGCAGTGAAATTTGATTATGTAATTTTTTACCACTATTACTGAAATATTTCTACTTGCATTACCATTTAAATACCGTACTTTATTTCACCCTCCTCCTGCATCGAAGAGCAGGTTTTATTCTTTCTAAATGTTTGTGAGTCGACTACCTGTTGTATATATCCTGCAGTTCTTCTCCCATGCATTTTCTGAAGAGCACGGCATTCTTCAGGTTGCCTATGACTGGCCATGTTCCTGGTAATGCAGGCACACCTTTCTTGCGCCAGTAAGAGAAGTGTCGGGTTGCATATAGGTAAATGGCTAGCAGAAGTGTAGCCAGCACTGCTAGTACATCCCACAACCACCACGAGAAGAGCATGGCCATAAGAGCTGTGAGGAAAGGAATATATAATTAGCAGAAGGCTCAAGAAACAAACCTCTGAAAGGAGATCTAGAGAATTACAATTTGCGAGAAAAGACTCAAAAGTGCCATCAAACCAAACCAAATCCAATCTCACCACCATGACACATACAACTTAAAGGGTCCAGGGGAAACAATCCGAGTCACATTTCTTACTATAGAGTTATTTAGTAAACAAAATTGAAGACTCCCTCACAACAGGACTACGCATTACGCAATCTTGAAGTTAGACATACAAATTTCTGAGGATTATACAAATTACTTTCCGTTAAGCATAAATGCCACCCTTTATGTTTAATGTTATAATAGTCACGTTATTTTGCTTACCACATTATTTGGGATGACAAAACGATCAATTACCGTAGCGCGAGTTCATATAAAGATAAAACTAGCGATGTCCATAGCATTATTAGATATGTACACAACACAATGAAAAAATGACATTTCTTTAAGATGTAGTTGATGGAAAAACATCAACTCCATCTTCTGCAGCATTGCACGTGGCTAGTACCGTAACCGGTATCTGTGGTATCTGTAGTAACTCTCTTTCTAGAATTCTATTGTAGTAATTAGGGTAGACTTAATTGCAGTTTAGAATTTTGTAATTCTTGTGAATTATTCTCTGTTTCCAGCAATTTTCTTCCTGTTGAGGTATTGTAGGATTAAAAGATCGTACAACTAAGTAGTATTGTAGTGTAGTAGTAGCCTATATTAATGATCTTAGTAGTATAATTGGACAGTTCTGCGGCCACCACCACAGCCAGAGGCCTCCTAGAGGCCTCCTCCACCACCACCACAGCCAGAGGCCTCCCAGAGGTCTCCTCCACCACCCGCGGGAAATTTGAATTTGTAAACAAAGCCACGTGCTTTTCGACAGCTATCATCGACAACAACGCATCGCTAACCTCAGTACTGCCATCTCGACGGGCCTAAACCTCAGTAGTACCAGCTTAACCTAACTAGCGCGAGATTTGAACTGGTAAACAAATCCATGTGTTTTTGACAGCCACGTGCTTTTTGACAGACAACAACGCATCGCTAACGTCAGTACTGCCATCTTGACAGGCCTAAACCTCAGTAGTACCAACTTAACCTAACTAGCGTGAGATAAACAAATCCACGTGCTTTTTTGACACCTGTCATCCGCCATCTTTAAACTACAGAGCACCGTGCTGCCCTCTTTATCGCAGTAGCTGCAAATTCGTCACCTGTCATCGGCAGTGCTGCCATCTTGGCGGGCTTAAACCTTAGTGCTACCAACTTAACCTCACTAGCGTGAGATAAACAAATTCTACGTGCTTTTTTGACAGCTGTCATCCGCCATCTTTAATCTATAGAGCACAGTGCTGCCCTCTTTAGCTACTTACCTTTGAAATGTGGTGGCGGATAATTTGAAAAATGCTTTTTGACAGCAGCCATCTTTGAGCACCGTGCTGCCCTCTTTGGCTAGATACCTTTGAAATGTGGTGGCAGGCAATTCCACATGACAGCAGCCATCTTTAATCAAGAGAGCACCATGCTGCCCTCTATGTGGTGGCGGCAATTTGAAAAATTCTACATGCCCTTGTTTGGAAACAAACTCACGCGCTTTTTTGACAGCCGTCATCCGCCATCTTTAATCAACAGAGCACAGTGCTGTCCTCTTTAGCTAGATACCTTTGAAATGTGGTGGTGGCAAATTCCACGTGCTCTTGTTTGGAAACAAAGCCATGTGCTTTTTTGACAGATGTCATCCGCCATCTTCAATCAACAGAGCACCGTGCTACTATCATGCGGGCAATTTCGTCAACTGTCATCCGCCATCTTTAATCCACAGAACACCGTGCTGCCCTCTTTATGGCTACTACCTTAAGCATGTAGTAGCGGGCAATTTGAAAAGTTCTGTTAGTATCATCCGCCATCTTTAATCAAGAGAGCACCGTACTGCCATCTTTAGCTAGATACCTTTGAAATGTGGTGGCGGCAAATTGAAAAATTCCACGTGCTCTTGTTTGGAAACAAACTCACGTGCTTTTTTGACAGCTACCATCCGCCATCTTTAATCAACAGAGCACCGTGCTGCCCTCTGTAGTTGAAATGTGGTGGCGGTAAATTCCACGTGCTCTTGTTTGGAAACAAAGCCATGTGCTTTTTTGACAGGTGTCATCTGCCATCTTTAATCAACAGAGCACCGTGCTGCTATCATGCGGGTAATTTCGTCAGCTGTCATCCGCCATCTTTAATCTACCGAGCACCGTGCTGCCCTCTGTAGTAGCGGGCAATTTGAAAAGTTCTGTTAGCTGTCATTCGCCATCTTTAATCAAGAGAGCACCGTGCTGCCATCTTTAGCTAGATACATTTGAAATGTGGTGGTGGATAATTTAAAAAGAAAAATTCTACAGCAGCCATCTCTCGACGCTAATTGCATAAGATGGTGGCTATACATGACTCCTTAAGGGTGCTTACGCAAGATGGCTGGTATACATAGGTTCTTATGAAACGCCCTTGGAATGCTTGCGCAAGATGACAGTTATACATGACTCCTTATGAGATGCCCTAGGGATGCTTGCTCAAGATAGCGGCTGCCCTTATAGGACGGCTTAAGGGCCCTTGCACAAGATGGCTTGAGACGCCCTAAGGATGCTTGCGCAAGATGGCGGGCACAAGATGGCGGCTATACACAACGTGGATTTGTTTATCTCACGCTAGTTAGGTTAAGTTGGTACTACTGAGGTTTAGGCCTGTCAAGATGGCAGTACTGACGTTAGCGATGCGTTGTTGTCTGTCAAAAAGCACGTGGCTGTCAAAAACACGTGGATTTGTTTACCAATTCAAATCTCGCGCTAGTTAGGTTAAGTTGGTACTACTGAGGTTTAGGCCCGTCAAGATGGCAGTACTGAGGTTAGCGATGCGTTGTTGTCGATGATAGCTGTCAAAAAGCACGTGGCTTTGTTTACAAATTCAAATTTCCCGCGGGTGGTGGAGGAGACCTCTGGGAGGCCTCTGGCTGTGGTGGTGGTGGAGGAGGCCTCTAGGAGGCCTCTGGCTGTGGTGGTGGTGGAGGTGGCCTCTGGGAGCCCGCGGTGGTGGTGGCCGCAGAACTGTCCAATTATACTACTGACCTTATTGTCGTGTGATCTTTGTGAATTATCCTAGACAATATTTCTTTCCTTTCATTTTTATTTTGCACAGAATAAGTTACCTAATTTTTCCTTTCCATTTCATTATTCAGTAAAGAATGGATAAGGAGTGCAAGCGTAGGAACTGTGGGTGTGGCCAGGCAGTAAGAAGGAGTATGAGGTAGGAATTAGAGAGTTTGAGGGAGATAATTAGGATTCTCTCAGAGGACAGGAAGGAAAGTAGGCTTCCCTCAAACAATGTACAGGATACAGTAGGTGTTAAAGAGGGATGGGAAGGAAAGTGGGGAATTGTAGAAGACAGGTGGTCTAATGTTTTAAGGGGAAGGAGATTGCCTGCTAAGGGCTCCATTCAGGTTCAGAATTCAGGACAGGTGTCTGTGAGAAACCGGTAGAACAACCGAGGGAAGATGAGCAACAGAGAAAGGGAATATATAGGAAATGGAAATCTGGAGCAGTGGATAGGAAAAGTCAGGTGGAACAGGGTCATGGGATGGAGAAAAGGGAGGGGAAGTAGCTTCTGCAGCTGTCAGGAAAGGCAGGACTGACCAGGAGGGGAGGGGATCAAATGAGGTGGGTAGGGTTAACGCTGTGGTCATGGAGGATTCCATCGTTAGACATGTGGGGAAAGTATGTGGAGGAATGGGTACCAGGGTAGAGTGTTATCCAGGAATTAGGTTAAGGCAGATGTTGAGGAAAGTAGAAGGGAAGGAGGAGGAAAAGGAGAAGGTGGTTGTGTTTCACGTTGGTACTAACAACATAAGACAAGCAGATATAAGTACCAACATAGTTGGGGATGTATGGGACCTGGTAAATGCAGCATGGGTGAAGTTTCAGGAAGCGGAGATTGTTATCAGTGGAATACTGTGTAGGAGGGATACTGACTGGAAGGTGATTGGGGATTTAAATGAGACTGGAGTGGGTATGTGGGAAACTAGGAGTAAGATTTCTAGATCCTAATGGGTGGGTAGGAGATAGGGATCTCCGCTCAGATGGCCTCCACTTAAACCGCAGTGGAATATATAAGTTAGGAAATTTGTTTAGAAGGGTTATAGGGAGGTACATTCAGTGAAACGGGGTGGCCTAGGGAGCGGTGATAAGGGAACAGGGAACTGGAAATCAAGTAGGGAAGAAATATTAATGTTAGTGCTCAACAACAGAAGTATTGTATGGAAAGGAATAGAATTAAACAATTTAATAGATGTATACTTACCAGATATTGTAATAGGAGTTGAATTATGGATGAGAATTGATATAAAAGATACAGACATTTTCTCACGGAACTGGAGGGTGTATAGTAGAGATAGGATAGGAATGGTAGGAGGCGGAGTATTCATTCTTATGAAAGAAGAATATGTAAGCTACGAAAAAGTTTAAGATGACAAACATGAAATTCTAGGTGTAAGACTAATCTCTAAAGGTAATAGGCAACTTGATGTCTTTGGGGTGCACAGACAGGGTAGGTGTAAGGCTCATCTCTGAAGATAATAGGCAACTTGATATCTTTGGATTGCGAAGAGCGGGAAAGGGTATCGCAGACGCTGATGCAGAATTATTTGATAAGATAATCAGGTATGTGGGAAACGATAAGGAAAGCAACGTGATTGTAGCGGGCGATCTCAATTTACCAAATGTCAATTGGTAAGGTAAAGCGAACGACAGGAAACTTGAACATCAAATTGCAAATAAGTTACTATGGGAAGAGAATCTGATTCAGAAAGTGATGGAACCAACTAGAGGGAAGAATATTCTGGACGTGGTGGTGGTAAAACCAAATGAGATCTATACAGAAACCAAAGTAATAGATGGTATTAGTGATCACGAAGCTGTTTTTGTGGTAGTTGAAATGAATGTGAAAGAAAGGAATATATTAAAATTAGTGCTGTTAGGCAGTACCATATGGCTGATAAAACAGGCATGAGGGAGATTTTAACAAGTGACAATGATCGGTGGAAAATGGTAAATGAAAATGTAAACAGACTCTGGGATGGGTTTAAAGCAATTGTTGAGGAATGTGAAAATAGGTTTGTGCCTTTAAATGTGGTAAGGAATGATAAAGATCCACTATATTATAACAGAGATGTAAAGAGACTAAGAAGGAGGTGCAGGTTGGAAAGAAATAGATTTATAAATATCTGTAGAAGTAAGGAGAAATGAAGGAACTTACTGGGAAATTGAGTCTAGCAAAGAAGTCAGCTAAGGATAATACGATAGCAAGCACAATTGGCGGTCATACAAATTTTAGTAAAAAATGGAAGGGTATGTATATGTAATTTAAATCAGAAACAGGTTCCAAGAAGGAAATTCCAGGAATCATTAATGAACAAGGGAAGTGTGCATGCGAGGATCTTCAAAAGTCAGAAGTATTCAGTCAACAGTTTGTAAAGATTGTTGGTTACAAGGATAATGTCGAGGTAGAGGAAGTGACTAACACTAAAGAAGTATTAAAATTTATCTATGATTACAATGACATTCACAGTAAGACAAAAGTTGAAAACTAGAAAAGCAGCTGGAATTGATAAGATTTCGGGGGATATACTAAAGACAATGTCTAGGATAGTACACAGAGATCACACGTCAATAAACTAATTAATATACTACTACACTACAATACTATTTAGTTGTACTATATTTTGGTCTTACAACACCCTAAGAGGATGAAAACTGCCGTTAATTACTGAATACGGAAAGGAACACACAAGAATTACAGATTCTAAACTGCAGTTAAGCCTATCCTAATTCTAGTAAGAGGGTTTCTAGTGATAACAGAATAAGCACGCTATTTTCTAATACGATACCGGTACTACCATAAACCACAATATTTCTAAAATACGTTCAGTCGTATCCTAATTACAATAGATTATTGTTGAGCACAAACAAAAATAGAAATTTCAAATTAAGTTTGAAATTCGCAAGAACTACTCGAGGATTACCAACAAAGTTAAATGCGTAGACAGATTTTATTAATACTATTTTATCGTACTATACTCTAATAGAAACGAAAACTGTCGTTCGGTTAAATGCTGAAGTATCGAAAGGGTTACCGTACGCAAAGATAGGACCTATACACACGAATACGGCAGGCAAGATAGGTACCGGTACTATCTAATATACCGTATCTAAACTAAAATATTCTCAACTGATATGTGGTTATGTGAGTATTACAGCTGGTGGATTTCTATTATTTTCTCTACTCCGCGGAAGGGAGATTGAAAGTGTCCTTAAATGCAGAAAAATAAGTGATTGTCAAGAATAATTGATCAAAAAACCTCTGTCAAAAGTACGCCGGGGTCTTGGATTTACAATTTCGGGATATAGGTGTACCGGGTGGTACACCTCCACGCCGCTAATTCAAATATTGCGCCAGTTGAAACCTCTCTACAGGAGATAGCCTGAACTTTAACCAACTGTATTAACTCAACGGTTTCTCGGAAGATGTCACTACTGTAAATTTGGTAATCTTGAAGTGTTCTGAGCTGTGTCTATTTTGATTTGTGTTTGTTTGCTCCGTATCAAGAAGTTTGAACATTCTCTAACAGATGTCGCTACCCAAAACTATGGTAAGACACTCTGGTGCAATGGAATGAACTTTCTTGTAGAAATATTGTATTCATAAGTTTTATTTTTACTATATTTTGTTCTGTGGTTTGTGGGTTGGCAATATAAATCCTTTCCTTCCGCCAGTTTTGAAATTAGCCAATCATAAATTTCTGTAATTAATTTCCCACCAATAAGGTGTTTCTTCATCGTCTTGCGTATTAGTTTTTGCTGGTAGCCAATAAAAGTTTGTGGGCGGGTTGTTATCATTCATGAAAGGTCTCGAATGTTCCACGAGGGTATATAAACTGCTGATGTTCTTGTCTCGGTGCCTCTTCAGTAACATCTTTCTCAGTGTGTGAATATATAGCAGGGGGCGGGAAGCGCCTCTTTCTTCAAGCAGCAGCTCATCTACAAGGTAATGGCCTGTTAACATCTTCATTTCTTGCTAGCTCAGCAGTCTACTCTCGGGTAGGGTTCGAAACCTTTAATATGTAACTAATTCCTTTAAAATGTAAATTAACTTTCTGTGTAAAAACTTCACATCTCTTTTAATGTAAAGCGGGGATAGAGAGTGCTTCACCCTCTCGAGCTCCCCTTCATTTTGAAATTGAGGTGACTACGTTTTCATAACCGTTTCTTCTCTTCCTTATGCATTAAAGTTTTCTCATACGTGTCACCTCCCTAGCTTGGGATTAGCCCCTGTATATCGGCCTAGAGCCACTTAGGTTTTAAAAAGTGTATTAGGAGTGCAAACCACGCCTCCAGTCAATTTGGTATTTTGGGCCATGTAATTAACCTGTTTCTTTTCTGAGTAGGCCCAGTAGGTTGGGTACATGATACCCCTGTGTAAATTTGTAAGTTGTGCCTGCAGGCAAGCGATTGTAAAAGTCGAGAATGCCTTAAATAGGCGTGTGTAACTGGGAGCCGGTTCGCTCGTTTAAAATTAGGTTTGGAGTGCCTCTTGAAGGCCGCAATGTATTTGGTGAGAGCAAGTCCTCTTTGATTTCAGGGGAATTCTGCCCCAGGTGGTCTGATTGAATATTGGTAAAGTGGAGCTTGGAGCTCATTAATTATTCACCCGGGGCTTGAACCTCAGCGATGTAATTTATTAACTTGTTTTCCTACTACTTGGTACCTGTTTCTCTGTTGTTGTTATTTGTTGATTTTGAAAAGAAAATATAACCTTTGTTAAAGTTTTAAATTAACTTTAATTTTGTAGTTGAAACCTATTCCCGCCCGCACCTTCTTTCACCTCTAACTACCAGGGATAACTCCGTAACAATAGGAATGTGATTATTATTAGCTAACCGCTCTTAATACTGAAAGATCCAGGGTGCGAAGTATAAACTACGGACACTTGAACTACGGTACCTTCTCAGAAGTACAAATGATCGGAATGCAGGAATCAGCTGAATTTTATTTATGTTTTCTTGACTACACTATTCATTTTGTTCACGACTCTAGCCAACAATGCAAGATTTGAATACGAAGACCCACAACAATCTATAACAATACAACGACTGCCATCTATTTCACCCGTTAAATACTGATATTCTGTTGAAATCCTTTCTTTAAACAAAATTTACAACCATGCGTTAATTAAAGAAATTAAATTATTTCCTTCGTAATTAGTGGGACAGTTGAGCTGCTATTTGAAATACGCTGACAGTTGTCTGCACTAATATACGGTAACCACTGTGGAAGTTACAACTCATTTTAATATTCCGTCTTTGTAAGTATCCTATCAACAAACCTACCGATATTTAAACAATAATTCAACTAAGCGGCACGAACAACGCAGCGCTTCATTTTGTTTCAAAACTGAAATTTATTTTAAATTTATGACACTTTTATGACACTAATCCACTATCTATATATAAAAAATAAGAGTTTTTTCTGTACATTGCTCAGAATTTGAAAATAATGGTATTTCTGTATCAGTCATGTCCATAGTAAAAAGAAATACACGCATCACAAGAAAACGGTTGAAGAGAATTTAATGAAAATCGGTATGTGAAGTCAGGGGATGAGCCTCTACAATCTAGGCTATAAATCATTTTACTCACGCTGAGTGAAATGGTAGTTTAGGGTGTACCGGGCGGTACACCTCCACGCCGCTAATTCAAACCGTGCGCCAGTTGAAACTCCCCTTCTGGAATAAGTCTGAACTTTGTCTTATGTGTTAATTTTCAAGTTACCCTGAAGATGTCACTACTTGGAAATTTTGAAGTTTCTGAACTGTGTTGTTTTCGACATATTTTTGTTTGGCTTGTAGTAAGAAGTGTGAACATTCTCTTCTAGAGGACACTACTGAAGATCAACAATAGTGCACCCTAGTGCGAAGTGAAAGAACAGTTTTTTGGAGAAATTTTTATTTCAAAAGTTTGTTTCTTGTTAAATTTCTTTCTGTTATTGTTTAAGTTGGCTGTATACCCCTTTCTTTCCCCTTGTTTTGTATTTAGCCAATCCCGAATTTTTAAAATTAATTTCTAACCAAACAGGTGTATCTTCTCCAAAGGGGATATGTTGCTGTACCCTAGCCAATAAATGATTGTGGGCGGGTGTTTTTCTTCTTGAAACGCCTCGAACTTTCTGCGAGAGTATATAAACTGCTGATTTTAGGGCCTCTGCGCCACTTCTGTACCATCTTTCAGTGTGTAAAGTACGTAGCAGGGGGCGGGAAGCGCCTCTTTCTTCGGGCAGCAGCTCAATAACCAGGTAATGGCCTTTTAATAACTTATTTTCTTGCTAGCTCAGCAGTTTAACTCTCGGGGCGGGTCCGAAGCGATTCCACCATGTAACCTTTTCCTAAAATGTAACTACTCTTAGCACCTATTCTCTTTTAAAGCTACATATTGGGATAGAGAGTGCTTAACCCTCTCGAGCTCCCACTCATATTGCTTTGAGGTGAACTTATTTCTCACAACCGATTCTTCCTTAATGTAAGGTAAATTGTTCTTTTCTAAAGTCACCTCTGTAGTATGGGATTAGCCCTTGCATTAGCGGCCTAGAGCCAGATTAGGTTTTAAGCAAAATGTATTAGGAGCGCAGATCGCCTCCTCTCAAGTGGTTATTTTTGAGGTCATGTAATTAACCTTTTTCTTACTTAATAGGCCTCAGTAGGTTGGGTATTTTACCCCTGTATCTATGTCCTTAGAGGACAACTTGAAGGTGGAGTTTGGTGTGGCCTTTAATAGGCTTAATGTTGAGAGCGAGTGGCTCTTTCTCGAAAATTGAGTGTTGTATGCCTCGAGGAGGCTTTACTGTGTAATTCGGAGCAAGTGCTCCGGGGCACGATTGGGGTCTTTTGCCCCTTTGTTGAATTTCTGTATATCGTAAGATTGAGCTAATTGTTCATGTATTGTGGGTTTGGCTCTCGGAGCCCATCCTGTAACTCTGTAATTGTACATTCTCGAATAGTGGCTTTGCTACTCTGTACCTGCCATGCTTGTTATTTCTTAATTTTGAAAAGAAAATATAACCTTGTTAAATTTTAAATTCACTTTAATTTCGTAGCCTGAGACCTGTTCACCCCCCCCCCCGCACCTTCTTTCACCTCTAACTACCACGGAAAACTCCGTAACAAGTGGTAGCAGAGCGTGGTTGAATGGGTCTCAATTTAGCCCCTTTTGACGGCTAAACATTGCCTTGATTCGAAATCTAACAATTGTCTCAGTTGCTGGAATTTTTTAAATTTTCCTTTTTCAAAATTGTTCTGTCATCATGCCCGGCCCTCGCGATGTTCTCCATCTTAACTATTTGCGCAAGGAGGAGTTGATCTATGAGTTAACTATCAGAAATGTGCAATCTGGAGGCACGGTTGCAGTAGACACAAACAGGCTTAGAGAGTCCCTTGATTTGCCCATTTCTATCCCCACTTTGGGAGAGAAAGAAATTGACGACTCTCTTTCCACGATCCTCGAGAATATTACTGGGCTAGCATCTGTAGTTAGGTTTTTTGACGAAAATGATCCTTCTCCTAATCAAATTAAGCGTGTGCAAGCCAGGCTGTTTCATTTTTCAAATAGAGTTAACGATCTGTTGTCTCTGAAGTTGAATGACGTTCAGAGGAAGGAAGCTAGTACGTTGCTTGAAAGTATTTCTGAATTATCCAGTAAGGTTACCCAATTGTTAACTGGGGAAGTTCCTCCCAAAACTGATCAACCCACTACGGTGGATGGAGGTAGTGAGGAAGAGCCTCCTAAGGGAGGCGTTAATAGGAAAACCGTTGCGGCTCAAACAACCTCTGCCCCATTGGACGACGAGTCTGAACGCCGTAACTCATTGAATAATGTACGTTCTGAATTAACGTCCTTGCCACTGAAACCTTTACCTATTATGTCACGTGGGTTCAGCAGCTTGCCTCATCCATTGGCAATGTTGCTCAGAGGTATCTCGAAGTTTTCGGTTAACACTACCAGTGAAGTTATTTCTTTCTTAAGGTTTTTAGTTGAATTTCAGGATCATGCCCTTGTTTTTTCTCTTTCCCCATGTTAGATTTTGCAAATCATCTATCCCTATGCAATAGGTATTCTCTCAGACAAAATAGTTAGAGCCATTGCCGAGCAATCATTGATCGAAGATTTCCACGCCCACTTGCTAGCTAACTTCATCCCGGCTAGGGCAAGGTCCTCCCTTATTCAGAAGTACTATTATCGGGTACAGCGCTTGGATGAAAACTTGGCAGATTTCATCCAAGATATTAAATTCTATACTAGGGTGTTTGCTCTTCACTTCCCTGAGGATCAAATTGTACAAGCTATTGTGGAAGGCATTTCACCATCCTATAGGTCATATTTGTGTTTCGCGGCGTGCCCGCAAACTTTCTCTGAACTTGAAGCATTGGCCGTCTCAGCGGAAGGAGTTAGATACGCCGATTCCTTGCGTGTCGCGAAAGAACCCCCGCCTTCTTTTAGTAATACTTGGCCTCCACCTCGCCGATCAGTCATACCTCGTGAATGTTATGCTTGCGGGTCGCCTGACCACCTTCGCAATAAGTGCCCATCAATCAAGTCTAGTGGGACAAGGAATGGAGCTGGTTCATCACAAGGCTGTTTTAAATGTGGGGCTTTCTCACATATCACCAAGAATTGCCCAAATTCAAATAGCACCCCCTCCTGCTCAACCTCTGGTGCAAATTCCACCAATGCCAATAATAAAAAGTGACTAGTGGCTTCGGCTGAGTCGACTAATCCATCTTTCGGAGGCTCAGCCACTGGTAAACAGATCGAAAATTCAGGGACCGTTCAATCTGCAAATCCGTCTTTTGAATGCCCCAAAGTGTGTCTTAGGATTGCGGCGGATACCCCCGCACCGGCCCCTTTTCTCAAAATTGAGATAAATAATGAGCCTATAACAGCTCTATTAGATTCAGGCAGTGTTTGTTCCATTATTTCGGCTGAATGGTATTCAAAATTGAAATCTGTTTGTAAACTACCTGTCTATGGCTCATCTCCTGTTCAATACGTTTCGGCTAATTCATCTCCATTAGAAATTCTCGGTTCTGTAAATGTCAAAATTCGTATTTTTAAATTTACATGGAAAATCAAATTGTTTGTGGCTAAGTACTTGTCTTGCCCCATTGGGAGCTGACTTCATTTCTTACACTGGTCTTGTGCTCGATCTTCAGAGTAGGTCGTGCACTTTCAAATTTGCTTCCAATTGTAAAATCCCCTTGTTAAAATGTAATTCTGCATCATGCTCATCTATTTCGCCTACCCAGGATGAGATGTTGTTAGACCTTAGACATCTACCTGAGGAGCAGGCTGATAGTATTCGTAAGTTGTGTCAGTCATTTCCAGAGGTGTTCTCCGATACTCTTGGTGTTACTGACCTTATTGAATACAAAATTGAGGTCACGGATTCGATTCCTGTCCGTTTTCCACCTTATAGGCTATCTCCACCTAAGATGAAGGCTCTGAAAGAAATCATCGATCAGATGTTGAAGGATGGTATTATTAGGCCCTCTAAGTCGGCGTATTCTTCGCCTATTTTTCTAGTCCCGAAACCACAAGGGGGCTTCAGGCCTGTCATTGATTATAGGGCTCTCAATCGGAAGGTGGTGTTACAATCTGTGCCCCTTCCTGATCTTCATTCTTGTTTTTCATGGTTTCGTAAGGCCAAGTTCTTTACTATCTTGGACCTGAATCAGGCCTACAATCGAATTCCCCTTGCGGAAGAGTCTAAACATCTTACAGCGTTTGCCACGGATTGGAATTTGTATGAATACAACCGCGTGCCTTTCGGGCTCCCCACGGGAGCAGCTGTACTCACTAGGCTACTAGATAGGGTCTTCTCCGACATCAAATTTGAGTACTTATATCACTACTTGGATGATGTCGTCGTATTTTCGGAGACCTTTGAAGAACATCTAGATCATCTGCGAGAAGTTCTCAATCGCCTTCGTAAGGCTGGGTTAACTGTCAAGTTGTCCAAGGTTGCCTTTGCTAAGCCCTCTATGTCATTCCTAGGGCATATTGTGTCACCTGATGGTGTTGCCGTCGATCATTCCAGAACACAGGCCATCCGTGATTTTAAACCTCCCAAGGACGTTAAAGGTATCGCCAGGTTCATTGGTATGGTGAATTTCTTCAGGAAGTTTATTCCTAACTTCGCTAATAGAGCGGCGCCCTTGAACCTTCTTCGTAGGAAAGGCATCAAATTCGAGTGGGGACCTTCCCAATAAGCCGCTTTTGAAGATCTTAAATTAGCTCTCTGTAATGCCCCTGTACTTGCTATGCCTGATTTCTCAAAGAAATTCATCGTCCAAACTGACGCGTCGTCGTCAGCAGTAGCTGCAGTCCTTCTTCAAGAGACTGAACTAGGGAGGCGACCCATCGCCTATGCATCTAGGACTCTATCGGCTCAAGAAGCCAAGTATTCCATCTATGAGCTCGAAGGGTTGGCAGTCTTATTTGCCTTAGAAAAGTTCCGTCTCTATCTGGAACATGTCAAATTCGACCTGGAGACAGATAATCAAGCCTTATGCTGGGTCTTAGGTAGGCCGCGTCGTACTGGTCGTATAGCCCGTTGGGCCATCCGTATTTCTGCCTTCCAATTTGATGTTAGGCATATCCGAGGTACCGAAAATGTTGTTGCTGATGGACTCAGCCGTATGTTTTCAGAAGACGTTGAGAACCATGATCCGGTCGATAGTTCTTCACCTCCCGAGTCCATGCTATCTGATGTTAATGCCATCTTAACAGATGCTCCCATGCTCTTTAGGGATATCGAGAAATACCAACGTGAAGATCCGACGCTGGCTCCGATAATGGAAACCCCTTCTTCTGGGGAACATGTCGTCCCTTATGTTCTGAGGAATGGTGTTTTATGTTGCCCATCGAGGCATAATAAGATGATGAAAGTTGTCGTTCCAGCTGTTCTTGTACCTATGATCTTCAAGTATTATCATGAGACCCCATTAGGGGGGCATCTTGGAATCTTTAAAACCCGTGAAAAGATTCGTGAAATGTTCATCTGGAAGGGTATGGACGGTGAAATCCGTGAACTAGTAAAAGCTTGTAAATCTTTTTTGCTTAGTAAACCAACCATGTCCACCAAGGTAGGCCTTCTGTCTTCGCATCAAGCGTAGCGCCCCATGGAACGCTTGTATATTGATTATGTAGGACCCTTCCCCCAGTCGAAGGGAAATGCCAACAAGTTCATCTTTGTATGCGTAGATGGCTTTACAAGATTTTCCTGGTTATTTCCGACTAAGCTGGCTACCGCTCAGTCCACCATTACTTGTCTAAATTCTATTTTTGCTTCTTTTGGTCCGTGTCAATATATTGTGTCTGATAATGCTAAGGCGTTTACATCTAATCTATTTCGTAAATTCTGCTTTGACCTGTCCATCTCTCATGTGACTACTTCTGCTTATTACCCTCAACCATCTCTGGCTGAACGGGTTAACCGTAATCTCAGGTCCGCGCTTATTGCCTATCATCATGAAGATCATTCCAGGTGGGACATGTCCCTGCATTGGTTAGCTTTTGCTTTGAATTCGGCGGTTCATGAATCACATAAATTTACTCCAGCCTCGTTGATGTTCAAGTTTGTTCCCAACACGCCGCTCTCTAACCTCTGGTCTCTGAGTGACATTCTACCCGAGACAATAGATCCGGATAATATCAAATATCTTTGGAAGAAAGCTAAAGCCAATCTTAAAGTGTCTCATGAAAAGGTTAGGGAAAGATATGATCGTGGACGGAGACCCACCAATTTGAAGGTAGGCGACCAAGTGATGGTCAAGAATTTTGTTCCCGCGGGCAAGCTTGCCCCCAGATTTCATGGGCCGTGCATAATTCTCGATTTCCTTACGCCGGTTACGTTGTTATTAAGTAATCCAGCCACCGAGAGGATATTTAGGGTTCACCTGTCCCAGGTGAAACCGGTGTAAATTTTGTGTTAACTTGCTTCATGTAATTTGAAAGGAATACGAAGGTTACACTTTTTTTTGAAGGTTTTCACTTTTAAGGCTTTCTGCCCCTTCTATAAAATTTTGTTTTATATGTAAGCATTTTTGTAAAACCTGCCCCGAACCATTAAACTGCCATTCTGTCCTTACCACGGCCATTACCACGCTCCCGTCTCCTGCTACACTACACACAGTGGCTTATGGGAATTAAATAAATATCTCCACGCCGCTGGCCCCTCAACCTCACCACAATGAATATACCCTAAAATCATTTTGGTCCAACAGAAATTCTGCCGCCGAGCTTTAATGTTTCAGTGCCCCCGCAGCCGTACGGCGCCGTACCGCTACTGGAATAGAGGAAGGGCCCCCTCTCCTCCAGCGAGGTCGACCAGTGTACGGCGAGCCGGAGCCCTCCTCCCGGCCAAGGCTGATGTGCGGCGCACGACCTGCTACTTGCCCGCAGCCTGTATATGTTTACCGCGGGCGCGGCGTGCTTCAACACCACTACTCCTCCCATAGTGCGGGCGAGCAGTATCTCAGGGTACTTGAGGGGTCCGAGCGGCCTCCTCTGGACACAAGCTGCAGCGGCTGGTCTGGCCATCCTATTTAATCAACTACATGGACATTTACTATCAGCAATTACTACACTTGGGAATTCTACTGCAATATTTGGTGGACTTAGAAAATTTTTCCTCAACTTTAAAAACTAAAGATTTCCTTCTGAATTCAACTTCTACAAACATAAAGACATTACTTCAGCAGTTACTACAAGAATTTTGAAACGGGATCAGACCAAATTTAGAAAATTCTTATAAATACTTCTGCAATTAATCTCCATATCAACATCATATCTTGGACCTTGTTTTTAACGAATTTCATGTGTCACCCCTGGATGGGACTTTTGGGGGGGGGGAGGTCTGTACCGGGCGGTACATCTCCACGCCGCGAATCAAACCTTGCGCCAGTTGAAACTCCCCTTCTGGAATAAGTCTGAACTTTGTCTTATGTGTTAATTTTCAAGTTACCCTGAAGATGTCACTACTTGGAAATTTTGAAGTTTCTGAACTGTTATGTTTTCGACGTATTTTTGTTTTGCTTGTAGTAAGAAGTGTGAACATTCTCTTCTAGAGGACACTACTGAAGATCAACAATAGTGCACCCTAGTGCGAAGTGAAAGAACTGTTTTTTGGAGAAATTTTTTATTTCAAAAGTTTGTTTCTTGTTAAATTTCTTTCTGTTATTGTTTAAGTTGGCTGTATACCCCTTTCTTTCCCCTTGTTTTATATTTAGCCAATCCCGAATTTTTAAAATAAATTTCTAACCAAACAGGTGTATCTTCTCCAAAGGGGATATGTTGCTGTACCCTAGCCAATAAATGATTGTGGGCGGGTGTTTTTCTTCCTGAAACGCCTCGAACTTTCTGCGAGAGTATATAAACTGCTGATTTTAGGGTCTCTGCGCCACTTCTGTACCATCTTTCAGTGTGTTAAGTACGTAGCAGGGGGCGGAAAGCGCCTCTTTCTTCGGGCAGCAGCTCAATAACCAGGTAATGGCCTTTTAATAACTTATTTTCTTGCTAGCTGAGCAGTTTAACTCTCGGGGCGGGTCCGAAGCGATTCCACCATGTAACCTTTTCCTAAAATGTAACTACTCTTAGCACCTATTCTCTTTTAAAGCTACATATTGGGATAGAGAGTGCTTAACCCTCTCGAGCTCCCACTCATATTGCTTTGAGGTGAACTTATTTCTCACAACCGATTCTTCCTTAATGTAAGGTAAATTGTTCTTTTCTAAAGTCACCTCTGTAGTATGGGATTAGCCTTTGCATTAGCGGCCTAGAGCCAGATTAGGTTTTAAACAAAATGTATTAGGAGCGCAGATCGCCTCCTCTCAAGTGGTTATTTTTGAGGTCATGTAATTAACCTTTTTCTTACTTAATAGGCCTCAGTAGGTTGGGTATTTTACCCCTGTATCTATGTCCTTAGAGGACAACTTGAAGGTGGAGTTTGGTGTGGCCTTTAATAGGCTTAATGTTGAGAGCGAGTGGCTCTTTCTCGAAAATTGAGTGTTGTATGCCTCGAGGAGGCTTTACTGTGTAATTCGGAGCAAGTGCTCCGGGGCATGATTGGGGTCTTCTGCCCCTTTGTTGAATTTCTGTATATCGTAAGATTGAGCTAATTGTTCATGTATTGTGGGTTTGGCTCTCGGAGCCCATCCTGTAACTCTGTAATTGTACATTCTCGAATAGTGGCTTTGCTACTCTGTACCTGCCATGCTTGTTATTTCTTAATTTTGAAAAGAAAATATAACCTTGTTAAATTTTAAATTCACTTTAATTTCGTAGCCTGAGACCTGTTCACCCCCCGCACCTTCTTTCACCTCTAACTACCACGGAAAACTCCGTAACATAGGGGAAGGCCTAAAATTGAATTCTCAACTATTTATGTTATTTGTGGTCGTATTTTAAAGAAAATGGGTATGCAAAGTTAGGGAATTAGTTGCTACAATCTAGGCTATTAATAATTGTATTCACGCTGAGAAAAATGGTAGTTTAGGAGAAGGCCTAAAATATAATTTTCAAATATTGATGTTATTAGTAGTCCTATCTTGACGAAAATCGGTATGCAAAGTCAGGAAATAAGTCGCTATAGTCTAGGCTGTAAATTATTTTATTCACGCTGAGTGAAATGGTAGTTTAGGGGAAGGCCTAAAATGTAATTCTCAAATATTTCTTATTAGAGGTGTAATCGATGAATGCTACATAACTAGGGTTATATAGTATTAAATTTACTATTATTCATGTCTTATACACTGTTACCGTACTGGCTATGATGTCAAAGATATTAATGATTTTGGATTTTTGTTACTAAGTCCATTAAGCGCCGAGTAACCAGAAATGGGTAAACAGTACTTAATGAAAATCGGTATGTAAAGTCGGAGAATAAGAAACTACAGTTTATGGTATAAAATATTTTACAAATCACAGAGTCGAAAGGAAACTAAATGTGAAGGCCTACAATATAGAAAGCTCATAACATTGATCAACAATAACATTACATTGACTATTGTTTGTCGTGATGTGCTTTGTGTCATCTGTTGCCCTTCATCTCCGATAGATAGGATTACTGCTGCGTACAGAGTATTTTTATTTGATTTACGTCGCACCGACATAGATAGGTTTTATGGCGACGATGGGATAAGAAAGGGCTAAGAGTGCCTTAGGCCTTAATTAAGGTACAGGCCCAGCATTTGACTGGTGTGAAAGTGGGGAAACCACGGAATACCGTCATCAGCGCTGCCGACAATGGGGTTCGAATCCACTATCTGTCGGATGCAAGCTCACAGCTGCGGACCGCTAACCACACGGTCAACTCGCCCAGTCGTACAGAGTGTAACAGCCTGCCTGAATATTGATGGAAAGTATCTGGGGAGTTAGATAACTTTCTTCTTTAGCATGCCATTCCCCTGGTTTATAAATTTTCTGATACTACTGGTACGTAACACACTGGATCATCATAGCATTCGGGCTATTCAATCCCTACTCTGAGTCACTGATTGGAATGAACAGTGTGCATATTTAGCGGAATAATGGCAGATGAGTGTTCATGGCAATCTGCGGCCTGGTCATCCCAGCTCTGGAACTTTGGACTATTAGATTGGCACCGCAATCTAACCGCAGCACTGTTCGTTAAAAGTGATAAAACGGCTTTCCATTTGATCGAGTATTTTATATGATAGCATTGCTTTTAATCGCTACATTCATACTTACGTTTTTGTAATGACCTATGTTGATTTCAGGTTAAGAAAACCACAAAGTCAGTCTTTCTGAGAATCCCGTAGCGAAGCACGAGTACATCAGCTAGTCTTATGATATAATAATGTGGTACGGTCTCATCTAAGTGTCTAACAATGAAAAGAAAAGACGATTATAAAGTAATTGAGCAAATTAAGCCAGAGATGCTCATTTCAAGGATATATTGAGTAAGCTCATGAAAGTAATGCACTTCTGTTTTGATGTTATACACTTCGCACTTTCAACTCACAGACCTCGGAGGCGATCTCGGGGACCTCTGGTCGCATATTTAAAAGCCTGTATGCCACCTCTTGCATCAATGACGACATTCAACCTTTCAGGCATGTTCCTAAATAATGCGGTAATGTCCTGTTGAGGAATCATCTCCTATTCTTCCAGGAGGGCGTTTCGTAGGTCCTTTAGGGTCTCTGGATAGTGCTGACGGGCTAATCTCTCCAGCTGGTCCCAAACATGCTCAATAGGATTCAAATCAGGGCTTCGAGCAGGCCAAGCCATAGCACGAATCCCTGTTTCATCCAAGAACTCTTGCACAATTCTTGCAGCATGTGGGGGTGCATTGTCGTACATTAGTGTAAAATCATCATCAATAAATGGAGCGAAAAGCACAACATGCTCCAGAAGGATTTACTTCACATACCGATGTGAGGTAAGTCTCCCATTCTCCACAAAGACCAAATCCGTCCTTGTAGCTGTATTGATTCCTGCCCACACCATCACAGAGCCACCCTGATTATGCATCCTGAATGAAAAAGTGCAAGGCGAATACTTTTACCCTGGTCTTCTCCAGACTCTCTCTCTCTTCCGTCAGATGATCGGAGGCCTGATCGCGACTCATCGGTGAACAACACTTGATCCTATTGTTGTACTGTCTAGACAAAATGTTCCTTTGCGAAACGTAGTCAAGCTGTGCGATGCTCTCTGGAGAGTTCCTGCCCTGTAGCAGGTCGTTTGGACTTAAGATTGGCTTCTTCCAGTCTTCTTCGAACTGTTTTCTCACTAACATTGACCCCTCGAACTTGCTGGAGTCGATTTCGTGCTTCAACGGTGGTAGTGTGACGGTTGTGGAGAACTTGAAGTTGTAAGAAGTCATCTTTCTCCGTTGTTGCTCTTCTCGGGCCTGATCCTGATCTCCTTGCAAAGCCTCCAGTTTCCCTGTAAGTTCGTACGGTACTGGTAATCGTGGAAGGTGTAGTCCTCAACACTTCTGCAACGTAATGTATGCTGCGGCCATCTTCTACCAAAGCAACAGCTTTCGCAGCTTGTGCAGGGCTTAACTGCATTTTTCCCCCCAGAAAGCTGATTAAGACAATCACAGAAAGATCCTAGAAACACGTGCGACTGAAAGTGGAACATTTAAATGTAAAACAATAGGCGCTACAAGAGCGGGGAAACATTACTGGCTCACATCCAGCTATGTGTTTTCTAGGTTGCGCGGGAAGAAAACAATTGAGGTTAATGCAATAAACAATCAACACTTCATTGTTTGCTCGCAAGCAACGCCAATAACATAGCCCGTCATAAAAAATTGGCTGAAGTGCTTTACTTGATTAAATAGATAATTACACAATAATTACACATAATATATTATTGCTTTTTTCGTGTGGCTCACTGTATTAAAATAATATATTTCTTCTTTTACGCAATCCTAACCTTCAACTTGTAATCTAGCGAATGCTTACGGAACTACTTAGTGTTAAAATGTAAATAAATACCACTAATCTCAATTACTACACACAAACAAACACTAAATACCAATATTTGTGGAACTAAATCTAACACACACACACAAAATTAGCTAAATTTCTACAAGTTTTAACTACTCCATCACTAAGATGGTACAGAGCTCTTGGAACAGCCACCTTCAATTATGGTAGTACCCAAACCCGTTTAAACAAGCATGATTAAAACTTCCTTAACCCCTTCAAGTATGGGCGTATCCAAACCTCTTTACCAATCCAAACCAAATTCCATGGCGCAACAGCCGCGAAGGGCCCAGGCCTACCAAGCGACCGCAGTTCAGCCCGCAGGCCTGCAGATTACGAGGTGTCCTGTGATCAGCACAATTGCAATCACGTAGGCTGAGAAGACCTCGAACCAGCGCCCAGATTCAGGTAAAAATCCCTGACCTGACCGGGGAATGAATTCGGAGCCTCCAGGTAAGAGGCAGGTATGCCACCCCTACACCACAGGGCCGGCAAGCTTTAAACATACATAATTAAACTTCAGTAATCCATTTCAATTGTGACTGTACCAAAACCTCTTTAAACATACATAATTAAACCTTCTGCAACCCACTCCAGTTAATGCTGTACCCAGACATATTTAAATACACTTCCGTACTAACCCACTTCAGTTATGGTCGTACCCAACTCTCTTTAAACATACATCATTAAACCTTCCGTAACCACTTCGATTAAGGCAGTGCCAGAACCTGCTTAAACATACATAATAAAACATTATGTAACCTATTCAATTATGGCTGTACCCAATTCTGTTAAGCACACAGAACTAAACCTCCCGTAACCACGTCAATTAAGGCAGTACCCAAACGTGTTTAAACATACATAATAATTAAATCTTCTGTAACCTACTTCAATTATGGCCGTACACAAACCTGTTTAAACACACAGAATTAAACCTTCGGTAACCACTTCAATTAAGGCGGTACGCACACCTGTTTAAACATATAGAATTAAACCTTCTGTAACTCACTTGAATTATAGTCGTACCCAAACCTGTTTAAAAATGCATAAGAAAGCCTTCTATAACCTACTTCAACTAAGGCAATACCCAAACCTGTTGCAATATACTTGATTAATCCTCCTGCAAACTATCTCAATTATGATCGTACCCAAACCTGTTTAAACATACAGAATTAAATCTTCCGTAACCACTTCAACCTCCTCTGCGAACCATGTGACCTTGCCGCGGTGGGGAGGCTTGCGTGTCCCAATGATGCAGATAGCCGAGCCGCAGGTGCAACCATACCGGATGGGTATCTGTTGAGAGACCAGACTAACGAATGGTTCATCGAAAGGGGGGTAGCAGCCTTTCGGTAGTTGCAAGGGCGGCAGTCTAGATGATTGACTGATACGGCCTTGTAATAATACTCAACATGGCTTAGCTGTGTTGATACTGCTACACGGCTGAAAGCAACGGGAAACTACAGCCGTAACCACCTCCCGAGGACATGCAGCTCGCTCTGTATGAATGATGTACTGATGATGGCTTCCTCCCGGGTAAAATATTCCGGAGGTAAACTAGTCCCCACCGGGCGAGTTGGCCGTGCGCGTAGAGGCGCGCGGCTGTGAGCTTGCATCCGGGAGATAGTAGGTTCGAATCCCACTATCGGCAGCCCTGAAGATGGTTTTCCGTGGTTTCCCATTTTCACACCAGGCAAATGCTGGGGCTGTACCTTAATTAAGGCCACGGCCGCTTCCTTCCAACTCCTAGGCCTTTCCTATCCCATCGTCGCCATAAGACCTATCTGTGTCGGTGCGACGTAAAGCCCCTAGCAAAAAAAAAAAAAAAAAAAAAACTAGTCCCCCATTCGGATCTCCGGGTGGGGACTACACGAGAGGGGGCGATCATCAGGAAGATGGATACTGACATTCTGCGAGTCGGAGCGTGGAATGTTAGAAGTTTGAATCGTTGTGGTAGGTTAGATAATCTGAAAAGGGAGATGGATAGGCTAAAGTTAGATGTAGTTGGTAAGTGAAGTACGTTGGCAGGAAGAACAGGATTTTTGGTCAGGCGATTACCGAATTATCAACACGAAATCAAACAGGGGTAATGCAGGAGTTGGTTTAATAATGAATAAGAAAATAGGGCAGCGGATAAGCTACTACGACCAGCATAGTGAAAGAATTATTGTCGCCAAGATAGACACCAAACCAATGCCCACCACAATAGTGCAGGTCTATATGCCTACTAGTTCAGCGGATGATGAAGAAATTGAAAGAATATATGAGGAGATAGAAGATTTAATACAATATGTCAAAGGTGACGAGAATCTAATTGTGATGGGAGACTGGAACGCAGTGGTAGGCCAAGGAAGAGAAGGTAGCACAGTAGGAGAATTTGGATTGGGACAAAGGAACGAAAGAGGAAGTCGGCTGGTTGAATTCTGCACTGACCATAATTTAGTCCTCGCCAATACTTGGTTCAAACACCACAAACGACGGCTGTATACGTGGACGAGACCTGGAGACACTGGAAGGTATCAAATAGACTTCATTATGATTAGGCAGAGATTCAGAAACCAGGTGTTGGATTGCAAAACTTTCCCAGGAGCAGACGTGGACTCTGACCACAACTTGTTGGTCATGAAATGCCATCTGAAATTGAAGAAATTGAAGAAAGGAAAGAATGCAAAAAGATGGGATCTAGACAAGTTGAAAGAAAAGAGTGTGATGGATTGTTTCAAGGAACATGTTGCACAAGGACTAAATGAAAAGTCCGAAGGAAACACAGTAGAGGAAGAGTGGAGAGTCATGAAAAATGAAGTCAGTAGGGCTGCTGAAGAAATGTTAGGAAGGAAGAAAAGATCAACTAAGAATCAGTGGATAACTCAGGAGATACTAGACCTGATTGATGAACGACGAAAATACAAGAATGCTAGAAATGAAGAGGGCAGAAAAGAATACAGGCGATTAAAGAATGAAGTGGATAGAAAGTGCAAGGTAGCTAAGGAAGAATGGCTGAAGGAGAAGTGCAAGGATGTCGAAGGCTGTATGGTCCTGGGAAAGGTAGATGCTGCATACAGGAAAATCAAGGAAACCTTTGGAGAAAGGAAATCTAGGTGCATGAATATTAAGAGCTCAGATGGAAAGCCACTTCTAGGGAAAGAAGACAAAGCAGAAAGATGGCAGGAGCATATCCAACAGTTGTATCAAGGTAACGATGTAGATAATTTCGTTTTGGAACATGAAGAGGCTGTTGATGCTGATGAAATGGGAGACCCAATTTTGAGGTCAGAGTTTGACAGAGCTGTGAGTGACCTAAATAGGAACAAGGCACCTGGAATTGATGATATTCCCGCTGAATTACTGACTGCCTTAGGAGAAACCAGCATGGTAAGGTTATTTCATTTAGTGTGCAAGATGTATGAGACAGGAGAAGTCCCATCCGATTTTCAGCAGAATGTTGTTATACCTATTCCCAAGAAAGCCGGTGCTGACAGGTGTGAAAACTACCGCACTATTAGTTTAGTATCTCATGCCTGCAAAATTTTAACACGTATTATTTACAGAAGAATGGAAAAACAAGTTGAAGCTGAGTTGGGGGAAGATCAATTTGGCTTCAGAAGAAATGTAGGAACACGTGAAGCAATCCTGACTTTGCGTCTGATCTTAGAGGATCGAATCAAGAAGGACAAGCCCACGTACATGGCATTCGTAGATCTAGAAAAGGCATTCGATAATGTTGATTGGACCAGGCTATTTATGATTCTGAAGATGATAGGGATCAGATACCGAGAACGAAGAATTATCTACAACCTGTATAAAAATCAGTCTGCAGTGATAAGAATCGAGGGCTTTGAAAAAGAAGCAGCAATCCAGAAAGGAGTGAGGCAAGGCTGCAGTTTGTCCCCTCTCCTTTTCAATGTTTACATAGAACAGGCAGTAAAGGAAATCAAAGAGAAATTTGGAAAGGGAATCACAGTCCAAGGAGAGGAAATCAAAACCTTGAGATTTGCCGATGATATTGTTATTTTATCTGAGACTGCAGAAGATCTCGAGAAGTTGCTGAATGGTATGGATGAAGTCTTAGGTAAGGAGTACAAGATGAAAATAAATAAGTCCAAAACAAAAGTAGTGGAGTGCAGTCGAACGAAGGCAGGTGATGTAGGGAATATTAGATTAGGAAACGAAGTCTTAAAGGAAGTAGATGAATATTGTTATTTGGGTAGTAAAATAACCAACGATGGCAGAAGTAAGGAGGACATAAAATGCAGACTAGCACAAGCAAGGAAGAGCTTTCTTAAGAAAAGAAATTTGCTCACTTCAAACATTGATATCGGAATTAGAAAGATGTTTTTGAAGACTTTTGTGTGGAGCGTGGCATTGTATGGAAGTGAAACATGGACGATAACTAGCTCAGAAAGAAAGAGAATAGAAGCTTTTGAAATGTGGTGTTACAGAAGAATGCTGAAGGTGAGATGGATAGATCGAATCACGAACGAAGAGATACTGAATCGAATTGGTGAGAGGAGATCGATTTGGCTAAATTTGACGAGAAGAAGAGATAGAATGATAGGACACATCTTAAGACACCCAGGACTTGTTCAGTTGGTTTTTGAAGGAAGTGTAGGTGGCAAGAACGGTAGGGGTAGACCAAGGTATGAATATGACAAACAGATTAGAGCAGATGTAGGATGCAATAGCTACGTAGAAATGAAAAGGTTAGCACAGGATAGGGTGGCATGGAGAGCTGCATCAAACCAGTCTATGGACTGATGACTCAAACAACACAACCACTTCAATTAAGCCTGTGCCCAAAGCTGTTTAAAAATACAAACTGGTAATTAAAACTTCTGCAACCCACTTCCATTAAGGCCGTACCCAACTTGCTTGAACATATATAATTAAACTTTATGTAACCCACTCCAATTAAGGCAGTACGCAAACCTGTTTCAATATACATAATTAAAGTTACTGTAATCAATACTGTACTGGGAGTTACACCTCAACCCCGCGCATTTAAATGAAGCGCCTTGAAGAACGCTATCTATCATATAAAAATTGAAACTACTGGTACAAGAAGTTGGGAGGTTGATCAACAGATGTCATTACTAAAGTGATAGAGTAATGTGTTATTTTAAGGTTTCCAAAACTGGCTGGATGTCCTTTTTTTTTGGTGTGTCACAGTTTGCAACAACTATTTCAAAAAGTGTGAACATTTCTTCATAGATGTCTCTATTAAAGAACTAATGACCGGGCGAGTTGGCTGTGCGGTTAGAGGCGCGCAGCTGTGAGCTCACATCCGGGAGATAGTGGGTTCGAATCCCACAGTCGGAAACCCTGTAGATGGTTTTCCGTGGTTTCCCATTTTCACACTAGGCAAATGCTGGGGCTGTACCTTAATTAAGGCCACGGCCGTTTCCTTACAACTCCTAGGCCTTTCCTATCCAATCGCCCCCATAAGACCTATCTGTGTCGGTAAAACGTAAAACCACTAGAAAAAAAGAACTTATGTCATACACTTTGCTGCAAAGTGGAATAACTAGAAATTTAAAGAAATTTTGTGTTCATTGGTTTTTTGAACTGAATTGACTTTCCATGTTTTTGATACTTCAAGGTTTGTAACACTTCTTTCTTATACCGCCAACTTGGGATCTCAATCAATAGAGAATTTCGTGTATTTATTTTTTTGTCAATCATAGGCTTCTTGTAACCTTTCGACGGTCCAATAAAAAAGAGAGGGTGTGTCCGGATTTAGTCCAGAGCCTTGTCGAACCTTCCTCTCGAGTATAAAAGCTCACGCATTTTCGAGCTAACATGTCTTACTGATCGTCATGTTATTGAGTGTGTGTGCTAAGACAGGACACGAGGGCCTCATTCATCGGCAGGCAGAACACCAGCAAAGGTAATGGCTATCATATTTCTATCTCAGTAGTTATCTCCGCACGCTGACTCGAGGGGAAGGTTCCAATCTTTAACTATGTAACAGTCACTTTCCTAAAACGTAAGCTTTCTTCCTTCTCATGTAAAAGTTCAAGTAAGTCGTAAGTACTTAAACTGAAAACCGGGGATAGAGAGTGCGTTACCCTCTCGAATTCCCTTTCAATTAATTTTGAGGTGACTATGATTTTGTAACCGTTTTTGCTTGTAAATGGTAACTTAACTTGTCCATCTAGTCACCTCAGTAATTTAGGATTATGCTCTGCGTCGTCGGGCCACAAGGCCAAGTAGGGTTTTAACCTCTTGATTTCAAGGAGCGCAAGTGTCCACCTCAATACTGTGCCGTTTCACAGTTCTTTATAAGAGTTGTAGGAACAAAGATGGAGTCTCTGCGATCAAAATGTTAAATAAAATGCATTTAACGTCAGTAAGAGCCGAAATGTAAGTATTTTCATCAGTCGGTTACGGAAATAACCATGTATAGAAGGCGCAGGAAAAGAATGACAAATGAACATTATTTAAACCTATTATTCAAGAGAAAAATTTGCTCATCTCCTACTATATAATCTGACCTCGAAGCAGTAAGAAGACGCAAGACTAGATTGAAAAGGATTATCCAGCTGAACTAAATATTGTAATTTGGAAACGAAATATAATTCGCGACTACACGCCAAACAGCTTTTATCAAGATTTAATCGCTGCGCGGAAGATTAAATACGTTAAAAAGGAAATAAACAGATTACAATAGAACTACGTCACGAAGTGGCGCAGAGCTTCAATAAATTTGCCCGATACCGCTTAATAGGGAAGGAAACTTACTGATCAGCTGTTGAGTGCATTCATAACCAACAAAAATATAGAGGCAAGAAATTCATTTTCAAATTGGATTAAATATTTAACATCTATATTAGTCGATTTGGAGCTAGTTTATTGGATTAACTGTACCATAACGAAATCCATACAATCTGAGCTTCACAAGAGATATATTAGTTGAAGAATGACAGCAATGAATCACATATTTTGTTATTATTCTGTTACATACGTACGAGATTCCACTATGAGCCTGTAAAGAAGCAAGGCAACGCTATTTGGATCCTGATGAGGCGATACGATGTTGGCTATCCCGGATGACCAGTAATCAGTGTTGAGGGGTTACGATGTACCCGATCACTTGTGGAGGAACCAGATGACGAGATCCTAATCTCAGATGACCGGAGATGAGAAGACATCGAGACCACCTTGAGCAAAGCTAAGTCCATTATCTAAGTCGTTTTCGTAAGTAAGAGAATACTATCTTTTATTATTGTATGTTGATATGTGTGTTTTGTGCGAAGACAGTGCGTAGATAAACGTCTAGCTGAGATGATTGGAAGTAGGTATTCATCTATATGAAATGTCAATTCCATTAGTAGGCGTGGTCACCAAGTGATATTCCGATCGTAATGTTTCCAGTGATATGTGAGGATAGATAGTTAGAGTTATTATTATTATTATTATCAGTGAAGAGTAAAGAGTTAAGTTGGCATTAATACAGTGTGTCCTATTTTAATCAAAGTCACTCGGTGTGAGATCGTATATAGGAAGTGTTTTATGAAGGAATAAGGCAGTAGACTACTCAGAGTTATGATGTTAAATTTGGCACTATGACACTAGGAAGTAAAGTATGCATTTTATGAATGTCACGGCACGTTGATGTGCGGTTTAAGGAAGTGATTTGAATATGATGAAGTGAGAGATTTGTTATACGTGAAATGTGTGTAATAATTAACGCGTTATAGATATGGTATAAGGATGATAGTGATTTATGATGGTCATATTTATTAGTTTCTTCGAGAGAGATAGTCATAGTTGTGCGAAGTGAGATCTCGTGATTTCAAATGATGTTTCTGAGAGTGTCAGTGAATTCTCGCCAATTCCATGTGATAATTGTTGATCCTATGCATTTTTACATAGCTTAGGATATGATCTCGAGACTGGTAGAGCGATGTTTTTATCCATGCTAGGATTGCCTAGAGAGTCATATATGTAGTCATGATAAGATTTAAGCCTTCACTGATTTATTTAGGATGATCTTGAAAACTCTCACGGTGTATAACATTATTCTGGACAAAATTCAACCTACTAGACTAATCACTGGTGACATAGATATTCAACAGAGAATTATTTTTAGTCGGAGGTAGTGTCTTCTGACCAAGTAGATTTTTCGTTAGTAGTATGTGTGATGATAACTACATAGGATATGTGTGGTGACGTTTCTTGCAACCAAATACGCACGTAGACTAATACTTATCACTAAAATTAAGGTCACATTACCTTAAGTTCATAAGTTAAATCTTACGATAACGATACTTAAATGGTGATTACGACTTACAAGGGACGTAGCTTAGCTTATGGTGTGACACAGGGAAATATGAGTAACTAAGAAGCAATTAAGCATGTGAAAGTGAATATTTAAACTGTGAAACATACAAGAGAGTACTTGTCAATTCAAAGTCAAGAAAATTCTGTGATGATTTTTATTGAGAATTTTAAACCTGCATCGAGACAGACAGTTAGTGAAAATTAAATAATGTGTCAGTTTAAAGAGTAAGGAATAGGTGGTAACGAACAGAATTTCATATTTATTCCAAGAATAACTGATATTCAGACAACTTGAACTCCAATTCTTAACTGAACATTAACTCGACGATTCCACAAGCGTTCTTTATTTCTTAATAGAGTATAGTCAGAGATATTGTAAATAGTAATTGATACAATTTTTATTTTTCTTCTTAACGGATGCATCCTATACTTTTAGTATTCTTGATTTTAATGTTTATTTTCTTGCCAGTACGGCTCATGAAAATATAATTAATTTCATTCACATTAATTTAATTCGTTATCGCCCAACTTCGTAAGTGAGTTGCATACGGATGAAAACACATGTTTCGCAATAGTTCTCAAATGTTACATAATACTTATTCTAATATTATATGATTTTGAGAGATCAATGGTCTTATGAAGTGAAATAATGTAATCCGAGAAGGCATTTATTTATGATGAATTCGGAAGACGTAATTTTTCTGAAATGTTGATGACGGATATAGACTGTAGGAATGATAATGATTCACTCACTTCAAGTATTCATTGGTAAAATTTGAGATAATTTTTATTAAAGTCTGATTTAATATTTGAATAAATATGGGATAGTGAAACCTCAACATTCTTTCTATGTGTTCCTAGAATAAGTATTAGTTGTAAGACTATAGTAGTTTCAGTTGACGACAACTTCTCTAAGAGCTAGTAAGAGTATGGTATCTAACTAGTTACGGGTATGAGACGTCATTCAACGTTAGTTAGAATCTACAATTAACCGACCTGTACGTTTTTCTATTACGGAACTCGCACCCATAAAACTTAGTCATCGGACCAATTGAATTTAGAGCTAGTCAGGATCTCTTTTGTCCATGCCTGGACGCGGGAACGGCGCAATACATTTTGTTTTTAGGGCCAGTAGTTAAACCTGTTGATTTCCATAAATGCCCAGTAGAATGGGTACTTGATACACCTGTGTAAACTTAAACAGCAATTGATATGGTCTTGTAAATTGTAGGTTGTGCCTAGAGAGGCCTCAAAGTGTATTTTTATTGAACGAAGACGTCCTAATCTCTAGTGTAAAAGGTAAAAGTCGCCTTGAGTAGGCGGTTAGTGTTTGGGAGTGCAGTCTCCCTGGTTGAATTATAGAGCATAGAGGGCCCTTTCTTGTAATGTGTACCGGGAGGTACACCTCAACCTCGCACATTTAAAAGAAGCGCCTTAAGGAATACTATCTATCGAACAAATCTGATTGGATTTATTTGTTTTGTTTTGTTGTACATCAAGAAGTTTGAACTTTTCTCCATAGATGTCTCTACAAAAATACTGAGGTCACGCACTCTGGTGCAAAGTGGAATTGTTACGGATATCTCCGTGGTAGTTAGAGGTGAAAGAAGGTGCGGGCTGGAATAGGTCTCAACTACAAGATTAAAGTTAATTTAAAACTTTAACAAAGGTTATATTTTCTTTTCAAAATCAACAAATAACAGAGTATAACAGGTACCAAGTAGCAGATCAACCATTAACAAATTACAGCTCATTACAAAATTTGGGCTTCGAGCCCCAAGTTTACTTTCTGAGCTCTCAGCTCACGATCACAATTGCTAAAGGGCAGAAAACCCCTAAGTACAAGGAGCACTTGCTCCTAATTACAATGTTAAGGAAAAGAGCAGACCCGCTCTCAATTTGACAAGCCTCTCAAAGGCCGCAACAACTTTCACTTCAGGCTACCCTCGAGGCACACCAGGAAACAGGGGTATTAGATACCCAACCTACAGGGCCTTTTACATGAGGAAAAAAAAACATCAGGTTAAGTTACTAGCCCATAGTGCAAAATAGAATGGAGGCGATAACTTGCACTCCTACACAACGTTTTTGTCTAAAAACCTATGTGGCGCTAGGCCGATAATACAGGGGCTAATCCCAATGTATGGAGGTGACTAGTCGGCAAAATAAGTTTAAGACTTTAAGAAGGAAGAGAAAAACGGTTACGAAAACATAGTCACCTCAAATTCACAATGAAGGGGAGTTCGAGAGGGTGAAGCACTCTCTATCCCCGCTTTATAGTAAAAGAGATTTGAAGTTTTTACATACACAGAAAGGAAATTTACATTTTAAAGGAATAGGTTACATATTAAAGGCTTCGAACCCTCCCCGAGAGTTAAACAGCTGAGCTAGCGAGAAATAAAGATGTTAACAGGCCAGTACCTTGTTGAAGAACTTCTGCTTGAAGAAAATGGCGCTTCCCGCCCCCTGCTACATATTCACACACTAAGAGAGATGTTACTGAAGTGGCACCGAGACAAGAAAATCAGCAGTTTTTTACCCTCGCGGAGAATTCGAGGCCTTTCAGGAATAAGTAGACACACCCACACGATTTTATTGGGTAGCTAATAGCAGCATATCCATATCGACGATGACATTCATGATTGGCTGAAAATTAATTAAATAATTTCGGGATTGGCTGAGTTCAAAACTGGCGGACAGAAGGATTAATACTGCCAACCCAAACAATAAAAGAAAGAAATTTAACAAAGAACAACTTATGAATACAAAGTTTCTTCAAGAACAGTCCCTTTACTTCGCACCAGGGTACACAATCGTACTCTTTTCTCTGTAGAGACATCTAGAAGAGAATGTCCACACTTCTTGATACGGAATAAACAAACACAAATCGAAATAGACACAGTTCAGAACACTTCAAAATTACCAAATTTACAATAGTGACATCTTCCGAGAAACCGTTGAGTTAATACAGTTTGTTGAAGTTCAGGCTTTCTCCTGTAGAGGAGTTTTTCAACTGGCACAGTATTTAAATTTGCGGGGTCGGGGTGTACCAACCGGTACAGGAATAATCAGTGTTTGGAAGAAGTTTTGTGTTTATAGGTTTCCTCAACTAAATTAACTTTCATTTATTTTAGTACTTCAAGGTTTGCAACACTTCTTTCTCATCCCGCCAGCTTTGGAGTCTGGCCAATAACAAATTTTCTGTAAATATTTTTCAGCCTATCACTGGCTTCTTATAGGTTTTTGGTTTATCCAATAAAAATGAGAGAGTGTGTCTGGATTTAGTCCAGAGCCTTCTCGAACCCTCCCCTCAGGTATATAAGCAGAGGCTTTTTCGAACTACCTTGTCTTATTTATCGTCGAATTACTGGGTGTGTGTGTTAGACAGGAGGCAGTGCGCCTCATTCTTCGACAGGCAGAACATCAGCCCAGGTAATGGCCACCAGTTTTCTATCTCTGTAGCTATCTCTGCAAACTAACCCGAGGGGAAGGTTCTAATCTCTCACTGTGTAACCAGCTGCAGTCGCTTAAGTGC
This sequence comes from Anabrus simplex, assembly GCF_040414725.1. Lineage (NCBI taxonomy): Eukaryota > Metazoa > Arthropoda > Insecta > Orthoptera > Tettigoniidae > Anabrus > Anabrus simplex. Next base: position 178,679,310 of record NC_090269.1, read on the forward strand.
GGCCAGTATCCAGTATTCGGGAGAACGTGGGTTCTAACCGCTCTGTCGGCAGCCCTGAAGATGGTTTCCCGTGGTTTCCCATTTTCACACCAGGCAAATTTTGGGACTGTACATTAATCAAGGCCACGGCCGTTTCCTTCCCAGTCCTAGCCCATTCCTATCTGTGTCTATGCGACGTAAACAACTTCTAAAAATTGAAGCACAGATAAACCAAAAAAGTGATACATAAGTTAAACCAATGGCAAAAAATTTCTGTAATTATTTTTCAGCCAATTACAGGCTTCTTGTAGGTTTTTGGTTTAGCCAATAAAAATTAGAGGGTGTGTCCGGCTTTGGTACGGAACCATCTCGAACCCTCCTCTCGGGTATAAAAGCTGCAGCTTTTTCAATCTACCTTGTCTTATAGATCGTCGAGTTATTGAGTGTGTGGGTTAAGACAGGACGCGCGGTGCCTCATTATTCGGCAGGCAGAACATCAGCCCAGGTAATAGCCACCAGTTTTACATCTCTGTAGCTATATCCGAAAATTTACCCGAGAGGAAGGTTCTAATTTCTAACTATGTAACCATCCGTTTCCTAAAAATGTAAACTACTTCTTGCTAATATAAAATTTCATAAAGACTTAAAATGTAAATCGGGATAGAGAATCCGTTACCCTTTTGAGTTCCCCTTCAATTTATCTTGAGGTGACTACGATTTTGTAACTGTTTCTCTTCCTGTAATGCATTAATTAACCTTTCTTTCTAGTCACCTCAGTAGTGTGGGATTAGCCTCTGTAAAATCGGGCCACTAGCCCAAGTAGGGTTTTAAAACTTGTTTTTTCAGGAGCGCATATGTACCCCTCTATAAATTTTGAGATTGGACCAGTTATTTAACCTGTTCTTCTTTTTCACGAAGACCCAGTAGTATGGGTACTAGATACCCCTGTGTTAACTAAATTGTAAATTGTTCCTAAAGAGGCCAGAAATTGTAAGGTTGGTGTAATGTTCCCTTGAGTAGGTTGTAAGAAATTGGGAGCCAGCCTCCTTGGTAAAATTTGGAGAGCATGTAAGCTATTTTTGAGATTTGTGTAATAATGAGTGGTGCCTTTCGAAGGCCGTAAATTGTAAAGGTTGGAGCAAAAAGCTCTGGAAAAAAATATTTATTAGGAGATATCCCTCCCTATATAACTAAACGCTACATTCGCGACGTTGTAAAATTATAAATTTGAGCATGAAGCTCAAAGAACTTGTAAATAATCTATTCTCAGGTTTTCTATTCTGGTGTCAAAATTGCCATTGTACCTGATCCCGTGTTCTTTCACAATTTGATTTTCTGAAAAGAAATATATTCTTTATTTCAAAGTTTTAAAAGAATCTTTGATTTTCGTAGATAGACCCATTCAGCCCGCACCTTCTTTCGCCTATCTGCGATCCACAGGTAACCCCAGAACATAATGTAATAGATATTTGTGTAATATCGAGTGGTGCCTTTGGATGGCCGTAACTTGTTACCGTTGGAGCAAAGTGCTCTTCAAAATTGTGATTTAGAATTTCTTGTGAAAGAAATTGGGAGATTTGTCTATTTGCCTATGTAATAAACTTAATATTAGCGATGTTGGGACCTTTGCAAATTATGAGCTTGAAGCTCAATGTGTAACTTACCAATTCTTGGTTTTCCTGTTTTTCGATTGTGTACCAAACTAGCTCTGTACCTGAAATCTTGTTCTTTTTAACAAGTGAATAGTCTTGTTAAAATTGAATATCTGAAAAGAAATATAACCTTTATTTTAAGGTTTTAAATTAATCTTTGACTATCGTAGATAGACCCATTCCCACCAACACCCTCTTTCACCTCTGCGTCCCACAGAAAACCACGGAACAAAGACCACACCCAGACCTATTTAAATACACTTATGTATTGTATTTTATTTCATCCATCTGATCATACAGTGATATGGAACACGTCAATAATCATATTTACAGTAACAAAGGATAAAGCAGTAATATACATGTTATGGGAAATATACAGTCCACTAATGAAGCACAGACTGAGCTCGATAGCTGCAATCGCTTAAGTGCGGCCAGTATCCAATATTCGGGAGATAGTGGGTTCAAACCCCACTGTCGTCAGCTCCAAAGAAGGTTTACTATGGTTTTCCATTTTCACGCCAGGCCTGTACCTTAATTAAGACCACACCCACATCCTTGCCACTCCTAGCCCTTTGCTATCCCATCGTCGCCATAACACCTATCTGTGTCGATGCGACGTAAAACAACTTCAAAAAAATGGAGCCCAGATAAACCAATAAAATGATACATAAGTTACTTTTCAAGAGCTAAGTATTCTTCAATAGAATAAAAACAATGGGTAGGAACAAATTTGAATAATTATTTCTTAAATTTTGAACATAGTTTTATATGCTTAATGAAGTCTGGCAATTTATTAAACAAATACGCTCCTGCATAACTCAAACGTAATTCATAAAGCTTAGTTTTGTGTGGGTCAATGTGCAGATTGTGTCTATCTGTAGTATTATACCTATGTACATCTGAGTTTATGATGAAACTGATTACATTCTCTTTCATATATAAAAGTGTTTGGAAGATATAAGGAATATGCAATGGTAAAATAGAATGAAGTTTAAAATATTTATTGCAGCTTGTCGTCTTGCCGACACCGGCCATTCCACTAATTATTTTCTTTAATAACTTCTCTATATCATGAATATCGTGAAAATGGAAAACCATAGAAAACCGTCTTCGGAGCTGACGACAGTGGGGTTTGAACCCACTATCTCCCGAATATTGGACACTGGCCGCACTTAAGCGATTGCAGCTATAGAGCTCAGTCTGTGCTTCATTAGTGGACTGCATATTTCTCATAGCATGTATATTACTGCTTTATCCTTATACCATAGTATAGTACGGGATGGACATATACAAAATGCATTATTTGACAAGCCTGTAAATTAAAACTATTTTTCAAAGATATTATCATGAAATAAATTCTACTAAGTTTCTGTCCCTACAAACTCTGTATGTTTTTACCAGATTAGTGATTCATCCATCCACAAGCCAAGAAACTTCGTTGATGATGAGTACTGAACTATGGTCTCTCCAAATGATATTGGACAAATTTCTATATTTGGATTAATATTATGGTGAAATCTAATCACAGAAGTTTTCTGTTTACTTAAGATTAATTTATTATCTTCAAGTCAGCTCAACATATTACTCACTATATTGTCTGCCTTTAATTCTAACCTTTCAGAACTTTCACCAGTTACAAAAACAGTAATATCATCTGCAAACTAAGTTAATTGCACTCCTTGCATATTATCGACAATTTGGACTGCATCATTAATAAATACTAAAAATAATAATGGTCCTAAAACTGACCCCTATGGAACGCCATGATCTATGTTTCTGGCACAGGAATACATATTCTTAATTTCATTTTTGCTCAAATCAGTACCAGTATATGATATTTCAACAACCTGTTTTCTATCCTCTAAAAATGATCTGAACCAGTTATAGACCAATCCTCGAACTCCATACATGTATAACTCTTCTAAAAGCAAGTTATGGTCAAATATATCAAAAGCTTATGTTAAGTCTAAGAAAATACCTAAGCATGCACCCTTCCCATCTAGTGTGTAATATATACGTTCAATAAAGTTAATGAATGCTGCGGTAGTAGATCAATTTTTATGAAAGCCATTTTGGCAACCAGCTAATATATTATGCTTCTCTAAGAATGATAGTAGTCTATCATACATAATTCTTTCCAGTATATTGGAGAATTCAGATGGGAGGCAGAGAGGTCTATAGTTATCAGCATCTTCTTCACTACCCTTTTTATGTATCGGGACAAGTTTAGTTACCGGTACCTTGAATTTGTCTGGAAATTTACCAGTGGTTAGTGACAAATTTATCAAATAACAGAGAAGCATGATTATGCAATGGTAATAGCATTTAATAAGGTAGTTTGAATAACCATCTAAACCAGAAGATTTCTTATTACCCATTTGTTTTTTTATTTTCTCTATATCTTGCTCAGTCGCAGGAGTAATAAACAAGGATGGCATATTCCCATGAACTGTATTAAAGTTTGTTCTTATTACCGATGTTTGAAAGTTTGTCCTAAAACTCAAAACTGCTTCTAGAAAATAGTTACTAAAGATTTGTGCAACTTCTTCTGGACCACTTTCTTCCTTCCCCACATTTTTCGTTGGAACTAGAGTACCTTTCTCCCTTTTTATAATGTCCCACATGCATTTAGACCTGCTTTTAGAATTGTTTAACTCATTCTAATTACGCAATCTTTTGGCAGCCTTCAAAACTTCTCGATACATGTTCTTATGTTTCTCAGTTCTCGAATGTCAGGCTAATAAAACTAATAGGTCATAAGTTACAAGTTGTGAGCCCCTGAGGTAGCTCTCTAATTAGGTCTATACAAATAGAGTATAGCAGCCATCTTGTCTAGCAGCCCTTGCCTCAGTCTTGAACGTCAGGTTGATAAAACGAATAGGTCGTAAGTTACAAGTTGTGAACCCCTGAGGTACCTCTCCAGAGTAAGGCCTATAAGAACAGTGTATCACCATTAGCTCGTGGTCCATCTCCTTAAGGACAGTCTCTTAGCGGCCATATTGCCTCGGGAGCCCTAGCACTGCTCTCCTCGGTTAGTCCCCTAAGAGCTCATGTATAGCGGCCATCTTGCCCATTAAACCCTGGGCCAGCTTCCCCTTATTCTCCCTACTACATTCCGTAACCCACTTCAATTATAGTCGAATCCAAACATCTTTCAATATAGATAATTAAACCTACTGGAAACAACTTCATTTAAAAGTAAAATATACAGAATCTTGAGAATTGATTAGTAAGTCGATCCATGAGGAACCTCTGTTGTGGGCTCCTAGTTCTTGTGATGTTACAAGCTACTGTACAGGACCTTCTATATATGTAATTAAATAATTGCATACATTAGCCCGCCTGGTGGCTATGATCGTTAAGGCGTTGAAGTCTAAACGGTCTGACACCGAGGTTAGCCGGTTCGAGTCCCGTTGATCGAAAAAATGTTCACCATCAGAATGTTGGCCGGTAGGGTAGGAGAGGTGGTGGTATACAATTTCTAATCACTAGATTGCGGGCCAAAAGCCTGGATTAAATTCCAAACCTCTCCGCAGTGCTCATATGGAGTAAGGGCATATGACACTGTTGGTAGTGATTCGTACGTCAGATAAGGACGTCAAGCCTTGAGCACACCCCTTGGTGCTATTCGACAGGAGTAGGCTACGTGCCAGCACCGGGTTTAACCCTCTCCCTTCCTAGTACCATATATCATGTCATTCATTTCATCTCATTAACTCCTCTAATTAGGTTGACGTCAGGAAGGGCATCCGGTCATAAAAACCCACCACGACAGATTCATCTCACGTCACCTTATACCCGACCCCGTAGAGAAACGAGACAAGGGTTGGACAAACAAACAAATCATTACATACATTCATTAATGCTTTTGTTTCTGCGTCCGACCTAGTTATTTTACGGTCTTTAGAGACGGTGACGTTCCTAAAATGTTACCCCGCAAAAGATCTTTTAAGTGCTCTTTGATCTATGAACACGCTATTATGTGTTAAATGTTGCGCTAACTCATGTAAAAGGGTTAAGACTGGGAAGGTAGTGGCCCTGATCTTAATTTTACAATACAGCGATAAAAACGTAGTTTGTTGTGAAAATAGGAAACCACGGCAACCATATTTTAGCTGCCGACTGAGCGAGTGGCTGTGTGGTTTGGGTCACGTAGCTGTCAGCTTGCATTCGGGAGTTAGCAGGCTCGAATCCCACTGTCGGCAGCCCAGAAGATGTTTTTTGCGTAGTTTTCGGTTTTCACACCTTAATTAAGACCACGGTCACTTCATGCACGATCCTAGCCCTTTCCTATCCCATCGTCGCCATAAGACCTATCTGTGTCGGTACAGCCCCAGCATTTGTCTGGTGTGAAAATAGGGAACTACGGAAAACCATCTTCAGGACCACCATCGGTGGGATTTAAAAACCCACCATCTCTCAATGCAAGCTCACAGCTACACGACCCTAACCGTACGGCCAACTTGCTCGTTGTTATTGTTATTAACATAGTATATTTTAGGGGCCGCCACAAAATACACATGGGTTGTCACAATATTAATTTCTTAAATTAAGAAACGAAAAGAAATGAAAAGGGATTGCCGTACATAGTATCCCATACCGCCTAATACAGCAGCTCATATTATTGTTCTTGCTTCTGACTTGGGTGTTAGTATCAGCGTTGCCAACTGTATGACCTGGATCGTACATGTACGGTAATTCGATGCTGTGTACTGTCGTACGATCCAGTCCGCAGATTGTACGCCTATTGTACGATCCTATGACGAATCGTGGAATTTGTCTTGTTTTCCCTTTAAGATGCGTATAATTTTGTTCCTTCTTTTATTCGTGCTAGTTATGTTTTATTATACATGACAAGTTCGAAAGGGATAGAGAGACTTTTCGAATTTACCAAGAATGGGCTCTTTTCTTTCTGAGTTACTTCACGGTCTCTCGGCTGTACCATAATCGGTGGATCATAGTATTCGCCTTCAGCAGATTGACGATGACTGGAGGAAATTACCCTTTGCCAGTGTCAATGATGATATTAAAGCCTGCTCTGAAGTAGATTAATTTTGGGCTAAGTTACAGGATGTGAAAAACACGTTTGGTGAATGTGATTTTCTCGCACCTACCAGAATTTTATACTCTCTTTTTTTTTTTTTTTTTGTCACTCCCTCACTCGAAAGCTGATTGTGAAAGAATATTCTGTAAAATGAATCTCATTAAAGTCATAAACAGAAATAGGCTCTCACCTTGACAGCTGTCAAAAAGCACGTGGTCATGCACGTGGCTTGGTTTACAATGTGACGTCACGGTCACGTGGTCATGACGTCATGAGGTCAATGCCCTCGGATGTAACCCGATACCCGTGTGAAAATGCTGACGCAGCTCCCATTTTCAGAACCCCCACAGCTCCTCTACTATAGATGATTCTGCCGTAACTCCATAACGAAAGAGGAGGCCGATTTCAGCGCTTACTATTGGAAACAATTGGAATTTGCAATCTGAGCGGAAAACCGAATGCAAACGGAGACAATCGGTTGTAACGGTAGATGACGACTCTCGAATAATTCGGTAGTTTTCATTCGATAGTCTTGTCACTAGTATAGAGTGTTGCTGCAGAGCACTTGATAGCTGGCAAGGCAATATTCATGAGAAGGTACTTCGGACGGCCAGCAGAGCTATTTCTACTCGTAGTCCAGCCTCATGTTGTAGGCGTGGCGTTCCTGCCTCTTTTCCTGAAGCTCCGGGTTCGATTACCGGCCAGTCCAAGGATTTCAGCTCTGGACTGAAAGTTAGAAGAGGACCACGTAAGCCAGTACGACTAAGGATGTCGTCAAGCAACACTGGGCTTGGTAAGCCAAAGACGCCTGATGGGGGGCTGTTGTGCTCATTGCTGTTTCCGACTGAAAAGGAACAACCGAGTTCGATAGGTGCAGTCGCATAAGTGCGGCCAGTATCCAGTATTCGGGAGATAGTTGGTTCGAACCCCACTGTCGGCAGCCCTGAAGATGATTTTCTGTGGTTTCCCATTTTCACATCAGGCTGTACCTTAATTAAGGCCACGGCCGCTTCCTTCCCAGTCCTAGAGCATTCCTGTCCCATCGTCGCCATAAGACCTATCTGTGTCGGTGCGACGTAAAGCCAATAGCAGAAAAGGAACAAGTAAATGAATTCACATCATATGAAATAACTAGCTGATGTACCCGTGTTTCGCTACGGGATTCTTAGAGACACTGTCTTTGTGCTTTTCCTAACTGAAGTCAACATAGATAATTACAAAAACGTCAGTAGGAATTTAGAGATTGAAAGCAATACTATCATATCAAGTGCCTACACGATCAAATGAAAAACTGCACGTTTTCTCACTTTTAACGAACCGTACTATGGTGTTGATCTAACAGTCCAAAGTTCCAGAGCTGGAGTGACAAGGTCGAAGATAGCCGTGAACACTCCTCTGCCGTTATTCTGTTAAATATGCACACTGCTCATTCCAATGAGTGCCTCATAGTAGGGACTGAATACCTCGAATGCTACGATGAACCAGTGTGTTACGTACCAGTAGCACCAGAAAATTTATGAACCAGAGGAATGGCATGCTAAAGAAGAAAGTTACCTAACTCCCCATCTACTTCCCGCCAATATTCAGGCAGGCTGTTACACTCGGTACGACTGGGCTAGATGGCCGTGTGGTTAGGGGCACGCAGCTGTGATCTTGCATCCGGGAGATAGTGGATTCGAACCCCACTGTCCACTGTCCGCAGCCCTGAAGATGGTTTTCCGTGGTTTCCCATTTTCACACCAGGCAAATGTTGGGGCTGTACCTTAATTAAGGCCAAGGCCGCTTCCTTCACACTCCTAGCCCTCCTATCCCATCGTCGCCATAATACCTATCTGTGTCGGTGCGACGTAAAGCAAATTTTAAAAAAAACTCGCTACGCAGCAGTAATCCTACCTATCGGAGATGAGTAGCAGCAGAAGACACAAAGCGCATCACAACAAACAATGGTCAATATAATGTTATTGTTGATCAATTTTATGAGCTTTCTATATTGTAGGCCTTAACATTTAGTTTTCTTTCAACTCTGTGATATTAGGGCGCCTTATAAAATTATTTATAGCGTAGTGTGTAGTTCCTTATTCTCAGACTTTACAAACCGGTTTTCATTATCTTGGCGCTGATATGGACTTACTAACAAAAATCAAAATTCTTGAATATATCTGTGATCATAGCCGGTGCGGTAAAAATGTATAAGACATAAATGATCGTAAATTTAATACTGTATTACTTTGGTTACGTAATATTTATCGATACGACCACTAATAACATAAATATTTGAGAATTAAATTTTAGGCCTTCTCCTAAACGAACATATCACTCTGCGTGAATAACATTATTTATGGCCTAGATTGGCGACTCATTCCCCGTTTTTGCGTACCGGTTTTCATTAAGATAGGACGACTAATGACATTTAATTAACAAATATTTAACATGTTAATTAAATTTTAGGTCTTCCCCTAAACTACCATTCCTCTCAGCGCGAGTAAAATTATTTATAGCCTAGATTGCAGCAACTCATTCCCCGACTTTGCATACCGATTTTCATTAAGTTCTCTTCAGCCATTTTCTGATGATGCATGTACAATGTACGTACGTACATACATACATACATACATACATACATACATACATACATACATACATACATACATACATACATACATACATACATACATACATACATACATACATACATACGTACTGTACATACAGATAGCTGGACAGAAATTACAGAAAATTAAATAGTGCATTTCCTTGTTGCTGTGTACAATACCGATATAGAAATACCATACTTTTTAAATTCTGAACAATGTACAGACAAAACTCTTATTTTATATATATATATTATGCCCGGTTCCTTGGCTTCGTGCCGTGCTGAGTGGTTCGAACGATTGAGGCGCTGACCTTCTGACCCTAACTTGGCAGGTTCGATCCTGGCTCAGTCCGGTGGTATTTGAAGATGCTCAAATACGTCAGTCTCGTGTCGGTAGATTTACTGGCACGTAAAAGAACTCTTGCAGGACTAAATTATGGCACCTCGGCGTATCCGTAAACCGTAGTTAGTAGAACGTAAAACAAATAACATTATTATTATTATTATTATTATTATTATTATTATTATTATTATTATTATTATTATTATTATTATTATTATTATTATTATTATTGGCTTCGTCGGCGCTTGATTCAGAGGTTCAATTCTGACTATGGATAGGGATATTTGCCGCATTCGGTTAATTCCTCCAGTTCGGAGGGTGGGTGATTTTGTTCATTTTAATACGCATCCTCAAATACATACAACACAACTCACTATCGACCACCATAGAAACAGGCAATGATGCTGGCGTCAGAAAGGGCATTTGGCCGTAAAATTTGGCTTAATCCACATTAGTGTCGACCCCAGTTAATTGAAAAACAGAAAGAAGAAGGATATGAAATAAATTCACTTTTATTTCGTCAATATTTTCAAAATATTCATTAATCCGGAGAATCTATAGGCTACGTAAAACTTTTAACTCAATGTAGGAATTGTTCACAAGTTACAAAATCATTATCCGATAAGTTACATTGCTGTGCTTCATGATATGTTAAGATATCAGTTATGTTTGGTTGTCTTTTTGACTTTAGGGGAAGAGCCACGAAATTCTTCAAATGAAGAACGTCGTATAAATTAGAAAAGTGTGTTCAGGACGTCATTGTAACCACTACATGATACACTATTCAGTAGCCATTCTCGGATATTTTGAATCGTTTTAGTAACCCAATTGTGGGTCAGATTAGATGTACTAAGTAGTCATGAAAATAACAAATGTCAACGCTAAGAGCAAAATACTAATAAAAATGACCAAAATTATCCTGTCTTTTAAAAATATTTTCGCTGGATTTCAGAGCATTTCGGATGAGAGTGCAGTTCCATCGGGGGTTAGGTGAACGAATATGTGTCCCAAATGGAAGATAATAATTGCTTTTACTCAAATAAAGTGTAAAATCTGCTGTAAATTAAGAAATAGTACGAAATATTTTACTTGTAGAGAATAATATGGATACATACTTTACTACCTTACAACTATTTTTTCTGCTACGTTGGACCGCTTCCGTATGTATTTTGTTTGTCTAACACTTTCGTGTGTGATGTCTTTGTTGTTTGAATGAATTAGGTGTCGTTTTCTTCATGTTGCTCATTCGTTTTGTGCCCTAATTCATTCATTAAGTGATATTATTGGTCTAGGGATCACGTTATTTTCCTTTTAACAAAACATTAATATATTTATTGATCCAGGGACCATGCTCTTTTGCAGTTTGAACTGCCCGCGTCGGTAATATGGACAAACATAATGATAATTCACAGACATATCACTCCCATTTGTCGGTGCTAGATCTGGACCTCAAGAAAGGAGCAAAAGACAGCACGAGCAGCGGAATGCAACATAAGGGGAGCACTGCCTACAGCCCGTATATATTTCTCTACACATTTCTCTTGTAAAGACACTTTCTTAATTTACCACAGATTTTACACTTTATTTGAGTAAAAGTAACTATCATCTTCCATTTGGAACAAATATTACAGTGACATTTCGTGGATCGGATTCATTCACATAACCCCGTCGGGCATTAGCCTCATTGCTGTAGAGTGACCTTTCGTAACTGATCTGAAAAAACCATCTTACCGTAACCGCGACGTTGACTCCTGCGTGTCCAGTAAGCCTGTGAACCTCACGACCTCTGCCGGTGGACTGACAGTTCAAAATCAAGATGAAACCGCTCACATCGAGGTCAGTTCCCAAGCTTGTTCACTAGATAAGAGGATGTCCTTCGTTTGGAGGATCCCAGCACTGCCGCTCCCCCCGCCCCCCTCTTAAAATGATCTGTATGATATACGTATTAATGTTTCATTTTACTATGCCGCAAAACAATTATATTATCGGTCCGTCTTAAAGAATAATAATAATAATAATAATAATAATAATAATAATAATAATAATAATAATAATAATAATAATAATAATAATAGCCTAATTGTTACTGTGGTTTAGTGGATCGGCAGAGGTGAAAGAAGGTGCCGGGATGAATGGCTCTAACTACAAGGCCGATATATGAATTTAAATTGCATTAAAGGTTATATTTTCGAAAATAGCAAAACTTAACAATTTTTACATAGAATTTTAAAATTTAACAAATAACAACCAGTCAACAAATAACCGACAATCAGGTACAAGACCAGGAAAGCCAAGATTTAGAGACAAATTAACAATCTGGGCTTCAAGCCCCAATTTATACAGTTTTCTGAGCTCTCAGCTCACAACCACATATTTACCAAAGGGCAGAAATCCCCTCCTTACATGGAGCACTTACTCCCAACTTTGAATATCAAGCCTCTCTGAGGCACTTTTACCACAAATAAAAGAGCTGATCCACTCTCAATTCTCTGAACCTATCAAAGGCCACAACAGACTTTAGCATTAATTGCCCTCAAGGCAACACTTACAAGGAAACGGGGGTATCTTGTACCCAACCTACTGGGCCTTAGCAGAAAAGAACACGTTAAGTAAATGGCCCGCAACACCAAGTAGAATGGAGGCGTGTACTCGCATTCCTACATGAAACCTTTTAAAACCTAAGAGGCACTAGGCCGATGAAACAGGGGCTATTCCCAAACTATGGAGGTGACTCGTATAAGAAAATGTTAAGACATTACAGAAAGGAAGAAAACCAGTTACAAAACGTAGTCACCTCAAACCAATATGAAGGGGAGCTCGAGAGGGAAAAGGACTCTCTATCCCCGAATTGCAGTTAGTGATTTTAATGAAGTTTTTTTAAAACAAACGGCAAAGAAATATTACATGTCGGAAAGATAGTTTACATTGTAAAGGGGATTCGGAACTTTCCCGGGGGTTAAACTGCTGAGCTAGCAAGAAATAAGGATGTTAAATGGCCATTACCTTATTGAAGAGCTGCTGCCTGATGAAAGAGGCGCTTCCCGCCTCCTGCTACATGTCCATACACTAAGTTAGAAGTTGATGAAATGGCCCAGAGACAAGAAAATCAGCAGTTTTTATACCCTCGGGGAAGATTCGAGACCTTTCATGAATAATTAAGACACACCCACAGGCGTTTATTGGCTACAGTACACAGTTACACACAAAATCGAAGAAGAAAGACACGATTGGTCAAAAATGAATTAAAGAAATAATTGATTGGCTAGCTTCAAAACTGGCGGAAAGAAAAGATTAATATTGCCAACCCACAAATGAAAGAACGAAATTTAGTAATAAGAAAGCTTGTGAGTACAAAATATCTTCAAGAAAGTTCCCTTACTTCGCACCAGGGTGCATGATCATAGTTTTTTAGTAGAGACATCTATGAGACAATGTTCAAACTTCTTGATCAGTGGAAAACAAAACAAGTTGAAATCCACACAGTATTGACAACTTTGTAATCACAAAATTTACTGTAGTGACATCTTCTGAGAAACTTATGAGTTGATCCTGTTTTTAAAGTTCAGAGTTTCTCCTGTAGAGGAGGATTTATTGGCGCAAGATTTAAAACAGCGGCGTAGGGGTGTACCGCCCGGTACAATAATAATAATTGTTACGCTGTTTTGGTGGATCAGCAGAAGTGAAAGAAGGTGCGGGCTGGAATTGGTTAAACTACAAGGCCGAAAGATGAATTAAAATTTCAATAAAGGTTATATTTTCAAAACTTAACAATTTTCACATAAACATTTCTGATTTTAACAAATAACAACAAGTCAAATCAGGTACAAGATCAAGAAAGTCGAAATTTAGAGAGACTTTAATAATATGGGCCACAAGCCTTAATTTTTATAATTCCTGAGCTCTCAGCTCACAACCACATATTACCAAAGGGCAGAAATACCCTTATAACATGGAGCCCTGCTGGCGGATGAGAGAGGCGCTTCCCGCCTCCTGCTATACTTCCATACACTAAGCTAGAAGTTGTACGAGTGGCCAAGAGACAAGAAAATCAGCAGTTTTTATACTCTCGTGGAAGATTCGAGACCTTTCATGAATAATTAAGACACACCCACATGCGTTTATTGGTCGGCTAAAGTTTACACATCAAATGTGAAGAAGGACACGATTGGTCCAAAATTAATTAAAGAAATTCGGGATTAGCTAAGTTCAAAACTGGCGGAAAGAAAGATTAATATTGCCAACCCACAAATGAGAAAACAAAATTTAGCAAAGACCAAAACTTCTGAATACAAAATTTCTTCAAAAAGTTCCTGCACTTCGCATTAGGGTGCATGATCATAGTTTTTTGGTAGAGACATCTGTGAGAGAATGTCCACACTTCTTGATAATTAGTAAACAAAAACAATTCGAAATCAACACAGTGACATCTTCTGATAAACGGTTGAATTAATTCAGTTTTAAAGTTCAGAGTTTTAGCTGTAGAGGAGTACTATACGGCGGAAAATGCAAATGTGCGGCGTATAGGTGTACCAACCGGTACAATAATTGTTACCGTGTTTTGGTGGTAGTTATGCATGAAAGAAGGTGCTGGGTGGTGAATGGGTCTCAAGCTACTAAAGTGAAATTAATTTTAAAATTTAACAAGGTTATATTTTCTTTTCAAAATTAGGTAACAACAAATAGAACAGGTACTTCGTAGCCGAAACACGATTGACAAATACATTTACATAGGTACCCCATTTGGGGCTTCAAAAGCCAGAAACATATTTCTTGAGCAATGAGCCCAACCTTACAGTGAACACCATACAACAAAGGGGCCGAAAACCCCCAAACATGCCAGAAATATCTGCTTCCAATTACATCCAAAAGCCTCCTTGAGGCAGAAACACAATTTTCAAAAAGGGCAACTTCCCCCTAAAATACAAGCCTATCATAGGCCACTCCGAACTCCACTTTTAAGCTGTCCTCCAAGGACGTATACACAGGGGTAAAATACCCAACCTACTGAGGTCTGTTAAATGACAGAAAGGTTAATACATGACCTCTAAAATACAATTTGAGAGGAGGCGAACTTGCACTCCTAATACACTTTGCTTAAGACCTACTTGGCACTAGGCCATTAATACAAGGGCTAATCCCATACTACAGAGGTGACTTAATAGCAATTTACATTACATTACGGAAGAATTGGTTGAGAAAAATAAGTTCACCTCAAGACGATGTGAGTGGGAGCTCGAGAGGGTTAAGCACTCTCTATCCCGATATGTCGTTTGAAAACTAGAATAGATACCAGTAGCTTTTACATTTTAAAGGAAAGTTACATGGTGGAAGGCCTAGAACCCGCCCCGAAAGTTAAACTGCTGAGCCAGCAAAGAAAGAAGTTATTAATCGGCCATTACCTTATGTTGAACGGCTGGCGAAGAAAGAGGCGCTTCCCGCCCCCTGCTATGTACTTAACACACTGAAAGATGGAACACAAGTGGCTCGGAGACCCAAAAATCAGCAGTTTATATCCTCTCGCGGAAGGTTCTAGGCGTTAGGGGAAAGAAAACACCCTCCCACAAACTCTTTATTGGGTAGGACCCCGCAACAGATTCAAGTTGGGGGAAGATACATCTGATTGGATAGAAATTAATTGAAGAAATTCGGGATTGGATACATTCATAACAAGGGGAAGAAAGGGGTAACTATTGCCAACTTAAACAATGATAGAAAGAAATTTAACAAAGAACAAACTCTTGAAATTAAATTTTCTCCAAAAAAATAGTTCTTTGACTCCGCACTAGGTTGCACTATTGTTGATCTTCAGTAGTGTCCTCTAGAAGAGAAAGTTCACACTTCTTACTTCAAGCGAAACAAAAACACATCAAAAGTGACACAGTTCTAAAACTCCAAAATTTACAGGTAGTGACATCTTCTGAGAAGGTAGAGAATTAATAACGTCAATAAAGTTCAGACTTCCTCCAGCAGAGGAGTTTTAACTGGCGCGCATTTAAATTAGCGGCGTGGAGGTGTACCACCCGGTACAGACCTCCCCCCCCAAAAGTTCCTCCAAGGGGTAACACAGAAGAACATAAACTTTTGTTTGAAAATAAGGTCCAAGTTTTGATGTTGATATTAAAATAAATTGCAGAAGTATTTGAGAAATTTCTTAATTCAGTTCCAAAATTTTTGTTGTAATTGGTAACGTAAGGTATTTATGTTTGTAGAAGGCGAATTTCTGAAGATAATCTTTTAAAAGGTGATGAAAAATTTTGCAATGTCCACCAAATTTGTTGTTGAATTCCCAAGTGTAGTCATCTCTTATAGTGACTGTCCATGTAGTTGATGTAGGCTAAGTTGGATGGCCAGACCGGCCGTTGCAGCTTGCGTCCAAAGGAGGCCGCTCGGACCCCTCAAGTACCCTGAGATACCGCTCGCCCGCACTATGAGGGGAGCAGAGGTGTTGAAGCACGCCGCGCCCGCGGTGAACATATACAGGCTGCGGGCAAGTAGCAGATCGTGCGCCGCACATCAGCCTAGGCCGGGAGGAGAGCTCCGGCTCGCCGAGCACATGTCGTCCTCGCTGGGGCCGAGGGCGCCCGTCCTCGAACCCAGCCGCGGGACAGCGCCGCGCGGCTGCGGGGGCACTGAAACATTAAAGCTAGGCGGCAGAACTGTGTTGGACTATCATCTTCTTTGAGGGTACAGGCTTGTGGAGAGGTTGAGGGGCCAGCGGCGTGCAAATATCCATGGCATAAGTTAAGCCACTGTGTAAGGTGGAGCAGGAGACGGGAGCGTGGTAATGGCCGAGGCAAGGACAGAATGGCAGTTTAACGGATCGGGGAAGGTTTTACAAGAGGCTTACATATAAGACAAAATATTATAGAAGGGGCAGAAAGCCTTAAAAGTTGAACTCAAAAAAAAATATAACCTTCATATTCCTTTCAAATTATATGAAGCAAGTTGACACAAAATTTACACTGGTTTCACCTGTGACAGGTGAACCCTAAATATCCTCTCGGTGGCTGGATTGCTTAATAACAACGTAACCGGGGTGAGGAAATCGAGAATTATACAAGGCCCATGAAATCTGGGGGCAAGCTTGCCCGCGGGAACAAAATTTTTGACCATTACTTGGTCACCTACCTTTAAAGGGGTGGGTCTCCGTCCACGATCATACCTTTCCCTAACCTTTTCATGAGATACTTTAAGATTAGCTTTAGCCTTCTTCCAAAGATCTTTAATGTTGTCCGGATCTATTGTCTCGGGCAGAATGTCACTCAGAGACCAGAGGTTAGAGAGCGGCGTGTTGGGAACAAACTTAAACATCAAAGAAGCTGGAGTAAACTTGTGAGATTCATGAACCGCCGAATTCAAAGCAAAAGCTATCCAATGCAGGGACGTGTCCCACCTGGAATGATCTTCATGATGATAGGCAATAAGTGCGGACCTGAGATTACGGTTAACCCGTTCAGCCAGGGATGGTTGAGGGTAATAAGCAGAAGTCGTTACATGAGAGATGGACAAGTCAAAACAGAATTTACGAAAAAGATTAGATGTAAAAGCCTTAGCATTATCAGATACAATATATTGGCACGGACCAAAAGAAGCAAAAATAGAATTTAAGCAAGTAATTGTAGACTGAGCGGTAGCCAGCTTAGCCGGAAATAACCACGAAAATCTTGTAAAACCATCTACACATACAAAGATGAATTTGTTGGCATTTCCCTTCGACTGGGGGAAGGGTCCTACATAATCAATATACAGGCGTTCCATGGGGCGCGATGCTTGATGCGAAGACAAGAGGCCTACCTTGGTGGACATGGTTGGTTTACTGAGCAAACAAGATTTACAAGCTTTTACAAGTTCACGAATTTCGCCGTCCATACCTTTCCAGATGAACATTTCACGAATCTTTTCACGGGTTTTAAAGATTCCAAGATGCCCTCCTAATGGGGTCTCATGATAATACTTGAAGATCATAGGTACAAGAACCGCTGGAACAACAACTTTCATCAACTTATCATGCCTCGAAGGGCAACATAGAACACCATTCCTCAGAACATAAGGGACAGCATGTTCCCCAGAAGAAAGGGTTTCCATTATCGGAGCCAGCGTCGGATCTTCACGTTGGTATTTCTCAATATCCCTAAAAAGCATGGGAGCATCTGTTAAGATGGCATTAACACCAGATAGTATGGACTCGGAAGGTGATGAACTATCGACCGGTTCGTGGGTCTCGACGTCGTTATGAAACATACGTCTGAGTCCATCAGCAACAACATTTTCGGTACCTCTGATATGTCTAACATCAAACTGGAAGGCGGAAATACGAATAGCCCAGCGGGCTATACGACCAGTACGACGTGGCCTATCTAAGACCCAGCTTAGGGCTTGATTATCTGTTTCCAGGTCGAATTTGACATGTTCCAGATAGAGACGGAACTTTTCTAAGGCAAATAAGACTGCCAACCCTTCGAGCTCATAGATGGAATACTTGGCTTCTTGAGCCGATAGAGTCCTAGATGCATAGGCGATGGGTCGCCTCCCTAGTTCAGTCTCTTGAAGAAGGACTGCATCTACAGCTGACGATGACGCGTCCGTTTGGACGATGAATTTCTTTGAGAAATCAGGCATAGCAAGGACAGGGGCATTACAGAGAGCTAATTTCAGATCTTCAAAAGCGGCTTGTTGAGAAGGTCCCCACTCGAATTTGATGCCTTTCCTACGAAGAAGGTTTAAGGGCGCCGCTCTATTAGCAAAGTTAGGAATGAACTTTCTGAAGAAATTCACCATACCAATGAACCTGGCGATACCTTTAATGTCCTTGGGAGGTTTAAAATCACGGATGGCCTGTGTTCTAGAATGATCGACTGCTACACCATCGGGTGACACAATATGCCCTAGGAATGACATAGAAGGCTTAGCAAAGGCAACCTTGGACAACTTAACAGTTAACCCAGCCTTACGAAGGCGATCGAGAACTTCTCGCAGATGATCTAGATGTTCTTCAAAAGTCTCTGAAAATACGACGACATCATCTAAATAGTGATATAAGTACTCGAATTTGATGTCGGAGAAGACCCTATCTAGTAGCCTAGTGAGCACAGCTGCTCCCGTAGGGAGCCCGAAAGGCACGCGGTTGTATTCATATAAATTCCAGTCCGTGGCAAACGCTCTAAGGTGTTTAGACTCTTCGGCAAGGGGAATTTGATTATAGGCCTGATTTAAGTCCAAGATGGTGAAGAACTTGGTCTTACGAAACCATGAAAAACAAGAATGAAGGTCAGGAAGGGGCACAGATTGCAACACCACCTTCCGATTGAGAGCCCTGTAATCAATGACAGGCCTGAAGCCTCCTTGGGGTTTCGGGACTAGAAAAATAGGCGATGAATACGCCGACTTAGAGGGCCTAATAATACCATCCTTCAACATCTGATCGATAATTTCTTTCAGAGCCTTCATTTTAGGTGGAGATAGCCTATAAGGTGGAAAACGGACAGGAATCGAATCCGTGACCTCAATTTTGTATTCAATAAGGTCAGTAACACCAAGAGTATCAGAGAACACCTCGGGAAACGACTGACACAGTTTGCGAATACTATCAGCCTGCTCCTCAGGTAGATGTCTAAGGTCTAACAACATCTCATCCTGGGTAGGCGAAATAGAAGAACATGACACAGAATTACACTTTAATAGTGGTATTTTACAACTAGAAGCAAATTTGAATGTGCACGACCTAGACTGGAGATCGAGCACAAGACCAGTGTGAGAAATAAAGTCAGCTCCCAATATAATGGGGCAAGACAATTGCTTGGCCACAAACAATTTAATTTTCCATGTAAACTTAAAAATACGAATCTTGACCAGTAAGGAACCTAGAATTTCTAATGGAGATGAATTAGCCGAAACGTATTGAACAGGAGAAGAAACATAGTCAGGAAGTTTACAAACCGATTTCAATTTAGAATACCATTCAGCCGAAATAATCGAACAAACACTGCCTGAATCTAAGAGAGCTGTTATAGGCTCGTTATTTAACTCAATCTTAAGAAAAGGAACAGGTGCGGGGGTATCCGCCGCAATCCTAAGACATTCTTTAGGGCATTCAAAAGATGAATTTGAAGGCTGATCGTTCTCTGCATTTACAACCTGTTTACTAGGGGCTGAGTCTCGGGAAGATGGATTAGTCGACTCAGCCGAAGCCACTAGTCACTTTTTATTATTGGCAAAGGTGGAATTTGCACCAGAAGTTGAGCAGGAGGGGGTGCTATTTGAGTTGGGACAATTCTTGGCAATATGTGAGAAAGCCCCACATTTAAAACAGCCTTGTGATGACCCGGCTCCATTCCTTGTCCCACTTGACTTGATCAGCGGACACTTGTTGCGCAGATGGTCAGGCGACCCGCAAGCATAACATTTACGGGGATTGACTGGTCGGCGAGGTGGAGGCCGAGTGTTACTAAAGGAAAGCGGGGGTTCTTTCGCTACACGCAAAGAATCGGCGTATCTAACTCCTTCCGCTGAGACGGCCAACGCTTCAAGTTCAGAGAAAGTTTGCGGGCACGCCGCGAAACACAAGTATGACCTATAGGGAGGTGAAATTCCCTCTACAATAGCCTGTACAATCTGATCTTCAGGAAAATGAAGGGCAAACACCCTAGTATAAAACTTAATGTCCTGTATGAAATCAGCCAAGTTTTCATCCAAGCGCTGTACACGATAATAGTACTTCTGAATAAGGGAGGACCTGGCCCTAGCCGGGATGAAGTTAGCTAGCAAATGGGCATGGAAATCCTCAATAGATGATTGCTCGGCAATGGCTCTAACTATTTTGTCAGAGAGAATACCAATAGCATACGGATAGATAATTTGCAAGATTTGACATGGAGAAAGAGAAAAAACAAGGGCATGATCCTGAAATTCCACTAGAAATCTTAAAAATGAAATTACGTCACTGGTGGTATTAACGGAGAACTTAGATATACCTCTGAGCAACATTGCCAATGGATGAGGCAAGCTACTAAACCCGGGTGACATAGTAGGTAAAGGTTTCAATGGCAAAGAAGTTAATTCAGAACGGATGTTACTCAGCGATGCACGGTGTTCAGACTCGTTGTCCAATGGGGCAGAGATAGTTTGAGCAGCGATGGTTTTCCTATTTACTTCTCCCTTAGCAGGTTCTTCCTCGCTACCTACATTCACTATGGTGGGCTGATCAGATTTGGGAGGAACTTCCCCAGTTAACAATTGAGTGACCTTACTAGATAATTCGGAAATATTTTCCAGGAGCGTACTAGCTTCCTTCCTCTGAACGTCATTCAGTTTTAGAGACAGCAGATCGTTAACCCTATTCGAAAAATGATATAGCCTGCCTTGCACACGCTTAATTTGATTCGGAGACGGATCATTTTCATCAAAAAAACTAACTACAGAAGCTAGCCCAGTAACATTCTCCGTGATCGTGGAAAGAGAATCGTCAATTTCTTTCTCTCCCAAATTGGGGATGGAAATGGGCAAATCAAGGGACTCTCTAAGCTTGTTAGTGTCTACTGCAACCGTGCCTCCAGATTGCACATTTCTGATAGTTAATTCATAGATCAACTCCTCTTTGCGCAAATAATTAAGATGGAGAACATCGCGAGGGCCGGGCATGGTGACAGAACAATTTTGAAAAAGTCAAAAAATTCCAGCAGCTGAGAAAATGGTTAGAGTTCGGATCAAAACAATGTGTAGCCGTCAAAAGGGGTAAAATACCCAACCTACTGAGGTCTGTTAAATGACAGAAAGGTTAATACATGACCTCTAAAATACAATTTGAGAGGAGGCGAACTTGCACTCCTAATACACTTTGCTTAAGACCTACTTGGCACTAGGCCATTAATACAAGGGCTAATCCCATACTACAGAGGTGACTTAATAGCAATTTACATTACATTACGGAAGAATTGGTTGAGAAAAATAAGTTCACCTCAAGACGATGTGAGTGGGAGCTCGAGAGGGTTAAGCACTCTCTATCCCGATATGTCGTTTGAAAGCTAGAATAGATACCAGTAGTTTTTACATTTGAAAGGAAAGTTACATGGTGGAAGGCCTAGAAGGCCTAGAACCCGCCCCGAAAGTTAAACTGCTGAGCTAGCAAAGAAAGAAGTTATTAATCGGCCATTACCTTATGTTGAACGGCTGGCGAAGAAAGAGGCGCTTCCCGCCCCCTGCTATGTACTTAACACACTGAAAGATGGAACACAAGTGGCTCGGAGACCCAAAAACCAGCAGTTTATATCCTCTCGCGGAAGGTTCTAGGCGTTAGGGGAAAGAAAACACCCTCCCACAAACTCTTTATTGGGTAGGACCCCGCAACAGATTCAAGTTGGGGGAAGATACATCTGATTGGATAGAAATTAATTGAAGAAATTCGGGATTGGATACATTCATAACAAGGGGAAGAAAGGGGTAACTATTGCCAACTTAAACAATGATAGAAAGAAATTTAACAAACAACAAACTCTTGAAATTAAATTAAATTAAATTAAATTTTCTCCAAAAAAATAGTTCTTTGACTCCGCACTAGGTTGCACTATTGTTGATCTTCAGTAGTGTCCTCTAGAAGAGAAAGTTCACACTTCTTACTTCAAGCGAAACAAAAACACATCAAAAGTGACACAGTTCTAAAACTCCAAAATTTACAGGTAGTGACATCTTCTGAGAAGGTAGAGAATTAATAACGTCAATAAAGTTCAGACTTCCTCCAGCAGAGGAGTTTTAACTGGCGCGCATTTAAATTAGCGGCGTGGAGGTGTACCACCCGGTACAATAATAATAATAATAATAATAATAATAATAATAATAATAATAATAATAATAATAATTGTACCGGTTGGTACACCCCGACCCCGCAAATTTAAATTGTGCGCCTAAAAAGTATCCCCTACAGGAGAAACTCTGAACTTTAAAATCTGTATTAAATAAAAGGTTTCTTGGAAGATGTCACTACTGTAAATTTTGAAGTGCTCTGAACTAGGTCTATTTCGATTTGTGTTTGTTTGCTCTGTAGCAAGAAATGTGGACATTCTCTTCTAGATGTCACTACTTAAAAACTATAACTGTGCCCCCTGGTGCGAAGTGAACGAACTGTTTTTGAAGAAATTTTGTATCTATAAGTTTGTTCTTTGTTAAATTTCTTTCTTTCATTTTTGGGTTGGCAATATTGATCTCTGTTTCCGCCAGTTTTAAATTTGTTCAATCCTAAATTTTCTAAATTAATTTTCCACCAATCCTAGATTTCTTCTTCAGTTTTGACTTGTAATCTTTTGTCGACCAATAAAAGTTTGTGGGCGGGTTGTTATCATTCATGAAAGGTCTCGAATGTTCCACGAGGGTATATAAACTGCTGATTTTCTGGTCTCGGGGCCACTTCTGTAACATCTTTCTTAGTGTATGGATATATAGCAGGGGGCGGGAAATGCCTCTTTCTTCAGGCAGCAGTTCATCAACAAGGTAATGGCCGTTTAAGAACTTTATTTCTTGCTAGCTCAGCAGTTTTAACCCGTGGGGGGAAGGTTCGAATCCTTTTCAATGTAAACCTTACTATATTCATGTAAATTACCCGCAATTTGGGATAGAAAGTGCTTAACCCTCTCGAGCTCCCACGCATGTTGTTTTGAGGTGACTACGTTTTCATAACCGATTTTCTTCTCTTCTTAATGTAATAAATTATTCTTCTACGAGTCACCTCCCTAGTATTGGATTAGCCCCTGTATAACTGGCCGAGTGCCACCTAGGTTTTAGGAAGTTTCATGTAGGAGTGCAAGCTACGCCTCCAGTCAATTTGTTTTCTTGGGCCATTTAATTAATGTGAAGGCCCTGTAGGTTGGGTACAAGATACCCCTGTTTCACTGTATGTGTGCCTTGAGGGCAGTTAGGAGTGAAATTTGTTGTGGCTTTTGATAGGCTTGTAAACTTGAGAGCGGGACTGCTCTTTCCAAATTTGATCTCTGCGTGCCTCTAGGAGGCTTGACATTCTAATTAGGGGCAATTGCTCCTTGGTACACCTCAACGCCGCGCATTCAAAGTAAGCGCCTTAATGAACTCCAATATCGGTCAAAAGGTGTAATTGATACCACATGAAGTTGGAACTTTCATCAGAAGATGTCACTACTTAAATATTGAGGAATTGTGCCATTGTGAAGTTTCCTAAACTGATTGAAATTCTCCTTGTTTTGATTGCCATTCGTCAAGGAGTTTGGACATTCTTCCACAAGGAGTCACTACCGGAAAACTCTGATAATGCACTCTGGCGCAAGGTGGAAGAAATAACTTAAAGAAATTTTGTATTTCTAGGTTTTTATAACTGAATCCATGTTCATTTATTTTTGGATTGGCAACAATTCCTTCGCTTTCCGCCAGTTTTGAATCGGACCAACCATAAATTTTGGTAATTAATTTTCAACCAATCCCATATTTCTTGTTCTTTTTTGACCCTACCAATAAGAATTAAGAGGTGTGTCCTGTTTAGTCGTGAATTATCTCGAACCTTCCCTGAGGGTATATAAACTGCGGCTTTTCATGTTTCCTTGTCAATTGATCATCGTCTTTCTCTGTGTGTGTTAAGGCATGAGGCGGGGCCGCCTCTTTCTTCTGTCAGCAGATCATCTATAAGGTAATGGCCACGTAAATTCTATCATTCTTGCTACCTCCGCAGCTTTATTCGAGGGGAAGGTCCGAGTCTTTAATTATGTTACAATACTTTTCTAAAATGTAACTTTACTTTCGGCTAATGTAAACACTTCATAATATCTTTAATTGTAAATTCGGATAGAGAGTGAGCTACCCTCTCAAGCTCCCCTTCATCTTGGTTTGAGGTGACTACGTTTTCGTAACTGTGTTCTCCTGTAATGTGTTAAAGTAATTTCCATGCGAGCCACCTCAGTAGTTTGGGAATAGCCCCTGTTTCATCGGGCGAGAGCCCTGTAGGATTTTTTTTAATTACCTCGGAGCGCAGGGCACGTCTCCATTCAGTTTGTGTTCGGACCGTTTATTTAACCTGTTCTTTTTCACAAAGGCCCTGTAGGTTGGGTACTAGATACCCCTGTATAAAATTATTTTTAATTTGTAAGTTGTGCCTTGAGAGGGTAGAGATTGTAAGTTTTTGATGTTGCCTTGAGTAGGCTAGAAGAAACTGAGAGCCTGTTAGCTCTTTTTCCAAAAATTTTTAAGAGTAATGAGTGCCTCCGCAATGCGAGATATTGTATTTTGTTCCATTTTTATAATAGGGCGAGGGACTCTTGTCTCTAAAGTTAAAAGAGGATCATGCAAAGGAGGTTTGTAATTTAATTGACCATCTATCAGGAATGTCGAATAGAGTTAGTCAAATTTTGACCGGGGCAACTGCTCCCAAATCCGATCAAGCCCCTTTAATCAACTTGCCTGCCAAGGAGGATTCTTCGAAAGGTGTAGAAAGTAGGAAATCTGTGCTCATCTTAGCGGATTTCCTTGTTTGATTTAAAGTTGTAAACTGGATCCGGTATCTCTGGAATTGTAACACTAGGGCCTTTAAGCCAAGAATCTGTAAAAATAACTAATCTTGGATTTTCCTAGTCTTGCTTCAAGATTGCTAATTGTACCTGTTATATTGTTATTTGTTGATTTTTGAAATTCTAAAGAAGTATAACCTTCAGTTCAAGTTTTAAATTAATATAGATATTGAAGATAGACCCATTCACCCCGCCACCTTCTTTCACCATCTCTTCGTTTCTCACATACCCCGCAACAAGTGGTAGCAGAGCGTGGTTGAATAGGTCTAAATCAAGCCCCTTTTGATGGCGAAGCATAGGATCCGCGCCGAACTCTAAGAATTTTCTCGGACGCTGGGAATTTTTCTAAATTAGTAAGTTTTCTAACATCATGTCTGGCCCTCGCGAAGTTCTCCATCCCGGATACTTGCGCAAAGAGAAACTGATTTATGAATTACTCATTAGAAATGTTCAATTTGGAGGCACGGTTGCGGCAAATACTGCTAAACTTAAAGAATCCCTAGAATTGGCTATTTGTATCCCAATTCTGGGAGAAAAGGAAATTGATGAGGCTCTTTCCACTATCACTGGCAATACCACCGAATTAGCATCTATAGTAAATTTTTGAAGTAAGCGATCAATAGGCTAACCAACTTAAAAGAGTACAGGCTAGATTGTTCCATTTTTATAACAGGGCTTGGGACCTATTTTCTCTAAAGTTAAAAGAGGATCATGCAAAGGAGGTTAGTAAATTAATTGACCATCTATCACGAATGTCAAATACAGATAGTCAAATGTTGACCGGGACAGCTGTTCCCAAATACGATTAAGCCTCTTTAATCAACTTGCCTGCTAAGAAGGATTCTTCCTAAGGTGTAGAAAGTAGGAAATCTGTGCCAACTCAACAAATTCTGCCTCATTAGAAAACAAGTCTGACTGTCGTACACAAATTCCACCTTTCCTTTTTAAATAATGCGGTGTTAGAGACTTCTCAGCCTTCTAGGCCGTTACCTATTATGTCACCTGGGTTTAGTAGTTTGCCTCATCCACTGGCTATGTTGTTTAGTGGAATTGCTAAATTTTCACTAAACTCAACCAACGAAGTAATTTCATTTCTCAGGTTTCTTGTTGAATTTCAAGATCACGCTCTAGTGTTTTCTCTCTCTCATTCCCAAATTCTTCAAATTATATACCCTTACTCTATAGGTGTCCTCTCGGGCAAGATAGTTAAAGCAATAGCTGAGCAATCTTCCATAGAAGACTTCCACGCCCATTTGCTGGCTAACGTCATTCCGGCTCTAGCCATGTCATCATTAACCCAAAAGTACTATTTCAGATTACAGCGACTGGACGAAAATCTTGCAGACTTCATCCAAGATATTAAGTTTTTCACCAGGGTATTCGCTCTTCACTTCCCTCAAGATCAAATTGCGCAGACGATTGTTAAAAGTATTTCCCCGCCCTATAGGTCATATTTGTGTTTCGCTTCGCGCCCTCAAAAGCTTTTCAGAATTAGAGGCTATGACGCCCTCAGCCGAAGGGGTAAGGTATGCCGACACCTTACGAGTTGCGAAGGAACCCCATCCGTCTTCTAATAGTTTTCGGCCTTCACCTCGCCGAACTTTCCCCACCCGTAAATGCTACGCTTGTGGGTCGACGGAACATCTACGTAACAAGTGCCCAGTGATGAAATCGAATGGGACAAAGAATGGAGCAGGGTCATCTCAAGGATGTTTCAAATGCGGCTCGTTTACACACCTCGCCAAAAATTGCCCTAATGCCAATAGCAGCCCCTCCTGCTCAACTTCTGCTGCAACCTCCGCGAATTCCAAGAGTATAAAGTGACTAGTGTCATCGGCTGAGTCGGCATGTTCATCTTCCTATGGCTCAGCCCCTGTTAAAACCAACGAAAGCTTGGGTAAGTATAAAAGCTCTTCTAATCTATCTATCATTTGAATGCCCTAAAGAATGCCTCAGAATTGCGGCGGAGACCGCCGCACTTGTACCATTTCTTAAAATTGAATTGAATAGTGAACCAGTCACGGCTCTATTAGACTCATAATTTCATAATTTCGGCTGAATGGTATTCTAAATGAAAGACTATTTGTAAGTTTTCTGATTATTGTTCGTCTTCAGTCCAATGCGTTTCGGCTAATTCCTCTCCATTAGAAATTTTAGGTTTCCTCTCTGCCAAAATTCGCATTTCTAAATTCACTTGGAAAATAAAATTGCTTGTGGCTTAGCACTTGTCTTGCCCAGTAATACTGGGAGCGGATTTCATGTCTTCTACTGGTCTGGTGCTCGACATTCAGAGCAAGCCGTGCACTTTCAAATTTGCTAATAATTGTAAAATTCCTTTGCTCAAGTGTAATTCTGTATCATGTTCCTCTGTTTCGCCTACAAAGGATGAGATGTTACACTTTAGGCATCTGCCTGAGGAGCAGGCTGAAAGTATTCGTAAATAGTGTCAGTCGTTTCCAGATGTATTCTCTGATAATCTTGGCGTTGCCGACCTTATGGAATAAAAGAATGAGGTTACGGATTCGATTCTAGTTAGATTTCCGCCTTATAGGCTGACTCCACCTAAAATGAAGGCTCTTAAAGAGATCATCGATCACATGTTAAAGGACGGTATTATTCGACCCTCTAAGTCGGCGTATTCATCGCCCATTTTTCTGGTCCCGAAACCCCAAGGTGGCTTCAGGCCTGTGATTGACTATAGGGCTTTAAATCGGAAGGTGCTATTTCAATCTGTGCCTCTTCGTGACCTTCATTCTTGTTTTTCATGGTTGCGGAATTCTAAGTTCACCATCTTAGACCTTAATCAGGCGTACAACCAGATCCCTCTAGCTGAAGAATCGAAACATCTGCTTTTTCCACAGATTGGAACTTATATGAGTACAACCGCGTGCCTTTCGGGACCCCACGGGGGAAGCAGTGCTCACTAGACTGCTAGACAGGGTCCTCTTCGACATCAAATTTGAATAATTGTATCACTATCTTGATGATGTCGTATTTTCCGAGACCTTTGAAGAACACCTTGATCATCTAAAAGAGGTCCTTAATCGTCTTAGTAAAGCAGGGCTGACTGGAAGTTATCTAAGGTAGCTTTCGCTAAAACGTCCGTGTCATTCCTAGGGCATATTGTGTCGCCCGATGGTGTTTCTATTGATCATTATAGAACACAGGCCACCCGTGATTTCAAACCCCCTAAGGACATCAAAGGTATTGCCAGGTTCATCGGCATGGTGAATTTTTCCAGGAAATCTATTCCTTACTTCGCTAACAGAGCGGCGCCCTTGAACTTACTCCGTAGGAAAAGCGTCAAATTCGAATGGGGGCCGTCTCAACAAGCCGCTTTTCAAGATCTGAAATTAGCTCTCTGCAACGCCCCTCTCCTTGCAATGCCGGATTTTTCGAAGAAATTAATTGCTCAAACCGACGCCTCATCATCGGCGGTGGTTGCTGTGCTTCTTCGGGAAACAGAACTCGGAAGGTGACCCATCGCCTATGCGTCTAGGACATTATGTCCCAAGAGGCCAAATATTCCATATATGAACTTGAGGGTTTGGCAGTTTTATTCGCACTAGAGAAGTTCCGACTCTATCTGGAACATGTCAAGTTCGACCTAGAAACAGATACTCAAGCCTTAAGTTGGGTCTTAGCTAGGCCGCGTCGTACTGGTCGTATAGCCCGTTGGGCCATCAGGATTTCTGCCTTCCAGTTTGATGTTAGGCGTATCAGAGGATATGAAAATGTTGTTGCGGTGGACTAAGCCGCATGTATTCTCTTGATGTGCAGACCACCGAACAGGAAGATAGTCCTTCTCTTCCCACGCCCATACCTTCGGCTATTAATGCCATTCTAACAGATTTTCCCATGTTGTTTCGGGATATTGAAAAATATTAACGTGAAGATCCAGTGCTGGCTCCTATTATTGAAACTCTTTCTTCTGGAGAGCATGTCGTCCCTTATGTATTGAGAAACGAGGTTTTGTCTTGCCCGTCGAGGCATGACCAAAAGATGAAATTAGTGGTTCCAGCTGTCCTTGTGCCTGTGATCTTCAAGTACTATCATGAGACCCCATTAGGGGGGCATTTAGGCATCTTCAAAACTCGGAAAAAGATCCGAGAGATGCTCATTTGGAAAGGTATGGACGGCGAAATCCGAGAATTGGTAAAAGCTCGTATATCTTGCTTGCTTAGTAATCCCACCTTGTCCACTAAGCTAGGTCTATTATCTTCTCATCAAGCGTCCCCCCCCCCAATAGAGCGCCTATATATATACTACGTCGGACCCTTCCCCCAGTCAAAGGGGAACGCCAATAAATTCATTCTAGTGTGTGTAGATAGTTTAACTAGATTTTCCTGGCAACCGCTCAGTCCGCAATTTCTTGTTTAAATACCATATTTGCTTTTGGCCCCTGTCAATGTATTGTTTCCGACAATGCTAAGGCATTCACATTCAACTTACTCCGTAAATTCTGTTTTGATCTGTCTATATCACATGTAACTACTTCGGCTTATTATCCTCAACCATTTCTGGCTGAGCGGGTCAATCGTAATCTTATATCTTCCCTAATCGCATTTCATCATGAGATCATCCCAGGTGGGATACTTCCCTGCATTGGCTGGCGTCCGCTCTAAATTCGGCGGTTTATGAGTCTCACAAGTTCCTTCCAGCTTCTCTTATGTTTAAATTTGTTCCTAACACGCCGCTCTCTAACCCTTGGTCACTTAATGATGTATTACCAGAGACAATAGATCCCGATAATATTAGAGATCTATGGAAGAAGGCTAAGCACAACCTGAAGATTTCTCATGTAAAGGTTAGGGATAGATATGATCGTGGACGGAGGCCCACCAATTTAAAAATCGGAGATCAAGTCATGGTTAGGAATGTTGTTCCCGCGGGCAAGCTTGCCTCCAGACTTCATGGGCCGTGCATTATATTAGATTTTTTGAGGCCAGTTACATCATTAGTAAGCAATCCAGCCACAGAGAGGATCTTTAAGGTTCACCTCTCCCCGGTGAAACCTGTATAATTGCACTGCTATTTTCGATAGCTGCTCAATTTGGCAGGAGTAGAATGTTATATGGTTTTTAATTCTTTAATTATTTAATTATTTCATTCGACGCCTTCTGTCCCAATTGTTTTATTTAACTATGAGTATGACCTGTTATGTACGACCTTCCCCTCTGATTTTCCTGCTGTCAATTCCTTGGTGGCCATTACCAAGCACCCGTCTCCTGCATCCACGCATTGTTCACACACACATCACCACCAACGCCGCTCGCCCCTCGGCTTCTCAAATAAAAACCGTACTCTCCAATCCCAAGCAACAACACTCCTCTGTCGCCTAGATCTTACTGTTTCAGTCCCCCCTCAGCTCTCTGCCACCGTACTGTAACATCTTGTGAGGGACACGAGAGAGGAGAAAGGGCCCACTTCGCTCTAGTAAGGCCTCCTTCTAAACTCCGCGCCGGAATCCATCTTCCCGGCAAAGGCTGAAGTCCGGTGAACCTACCGCCAACTCATCTGGAGACTGCATATATACATCTCATCTGCGGCGACAATCACCATGACTACCCCTCTCATAATAGCGGGAGAGGTGTATTTGGTGGTGCTTGGAGGGGGGTCCGGCTATCGGCAGCGGCAGCACGTTTTGCCGTCAAATCTATCAACATGTATTTAACCTTCGACAACAACAAGGACATTCTAAAGATGGTTTCAATTTTTTCTACATATCTACTTTTAAAAAAATTTAGAAATGTGTTTTCAACTGGAAATGTTTTCATAAAATTCTTCTGTGTCACCCAAAGGAACGACAATTTGGGGTGGAGGTCTATACTGGGAGGTACACCTCAACGCCGCGCATTCAAAGTAAGCGCCTTAATGAACACCTCTATCGGTCAAAACGTGAAATTCATACCACATGAAGTTGGAACTTTCATCAGAAGATGTCACTACTTAAGTATTGAGGAATTGTGTCATTGTGAAGTTTCCTAAACTGTTTGAATTTCTCCTTGTTTTGTTTGCCATTCATCAAGAAGTTTGGACATTTTCCACAAGATGTCACTACCAAAAAACTCTGATCATGCACTCTGGTGCCAGGTGGAAGAATTTATAACTTAAAGAAGTTTCGTATTTCTAGGTTTTTATAACTGAATCTATGTTCATTTATTTTTGGATTGGCAACACTTCCTTTTCTTTTCGCCGGTTTTCAACCGGGCCAATCATAAATTTTGGTAATTAATTTTCAACCAATCCCATATTTCTTGTTCATTTTTTACCCTACCAATAAAAATTAAGAGGTGTGTCCTGATCAGTCGTGAATTATCTCGAACCTTCCCTGAGGGTATATAAATTGCGGCTTTTCATGTTTCCTTGTCAAATGATCTTCGTTTTTCTCTGTGTGTTAAGGCAGGAGGCGGGGCCGCCTCTTTCTTCTGTCAGCAGAACATCTACAAGGTAATGGCCACGTAAATTCTATCTTTCTTGCTACCTCCGCAGCTTTATTCGAGGGGAAGGTCCGAGTCTTTAATTATGTTACAATACTTTTCTAAAATGTAACTTTACTTTCGGCTAATGTAAACACTTCATAATATCTTTAAATGTAAATTGGGGATAGAGAGTGAGTTACCCTCTCGAGCTCCCCTTCATCTTGGTTTGAAGTGACTACGTTTTCGTAACTGTGTTCTCCTGTAATGTGTTAAAGTAATTTCCATGCGAGCCACCTCAGTAGTTTGGGAATAGCCCCTGTTTCATCGGGCGAGAGCCCTGTAGGATTTCAGTTTTTTCATTACCTTGGAGTGCAGTGCACGCCTCTATTCAGTTTGTGTTCGGGCCGTTTATTTAACCTGTTCTTTTTCACAAAGGCCCTGTAGGTTGGGTACTAGATACCCCTGTATAAAATTATTTTTAATTTGTAAATTGTGCCTTGAGAGGGTAGAGATTGTAAGTTTTTGATGTTGCCTTGAGTAGGCTAGAAGAAACTGAGGGCCTGTTAGCTCTTTTTCCAAAATTTTGTAAGAGTAATGAGTGCCTCTGGAATGCTAGATATTGTATTTTGGGAGCAAGTGCTCTTGACTTAGGGGAATTCCGCCCTTGAATAAATGATTCCTTGTTTGAATTAATGTTGTAAACTGGATCCGGTATCTCTGGAATTGTAACACTGAAGCCCAGAATCTGTAAAAATCACTAATTTGGATTTTCCTAGTCTTGTTTCAAGATTTCTAATAGTACCTGTAATATTATTATTTGTTGAGTTTTGAAATTCTAAAGAAATATAACCTTCAGTTCAAGATTTAAATTTATTTTTATAATTTAGATCGACCCATTCACCCCGGCACCTTCATTCACCATCTCTGCGTTCCACACATACACCTCCACGCCGCTAATTCAAATATTGCGCCAGTTGAAACTTCTCTACAGGAGAAAGCCTGAACTTTAACAAACTGTATTAACTCAACAGTTTCTCGGAAGATGTCACTACTGTAAATTTGGTAATTTTGAAGTGTTCTGAACTGTGTCTATTTTGATTTGTGTTTGTTTGCTCCGTATCAAGAAGTTTGGACATTCTCAAACAGATGTCTCTACCAAAACATTGATAACGCCCTCTGGTGTAAAGGAATGAACTTTCTTGAAGAAATTTAGCATTCATAAGTTTTGTTTTTACTAAATTTTGTTCTGTGGTTTGGGGGTTGGCAACAGGGTTATCCTTTCTTTCCGCTGTTTTGAATTTAACCAATAACTAATTTTTCTAATTAACTTCTGACCAATAGTGTCTTTCATTTTTGAAAAAGGAGGTGACTACGTTTTCATAACCGTTCTTCTCCTCTTTAATATAGTAAAGTTTTCTCATACGTGTCACCTCCCTAGCTTGGGATTAGCCCCTGTATGATCGGCCTAGCGCCACACAGGTTTTAGACAAAACTTGGTGTAGGAGTGCACGTTATCGCCTCCATTCATTTTGTATTTTGGGCCGCTTTCTTAACCTGTTTTGTTTTCTTCATGCGAAGGCCCCGTAGGTTGGGGATTAATAACCCCTGTTTCCTTGTGTGCCTTAAGGGCAGATAGAAATGAAGTTTGTTGTAGCCTTTCATAGGCTTGTAAAATTGAGAGCGGGTCTGCTCTTTTCCTTAACATTGTAATTAGGAGCAAGTGCTCCTTGTACTTAGGGGTTTTCTGCCCTTTAGCAATTGTGGTTGTGAGCTGTGAGCTCAGAAATTAGACTTGGGGCTCGAAGCCGAAATCTTGTAACAAACTGTAAATTGTTAATTCGTTGATCTGCTACTTGGTACCTGTTATACTCTGTTAATTGTTGTTTTGAAAAGAAAATATAACCTTTGTTAAAGTTTTAAACTAACTTTAATTTTGTAGTTGAGACCTATTCCAGCCCGCACCTTCTTTCACCTCTAAATACCACGGATATCTCCGTAACAATAATAATTGATCCCGGGTGTATCGTGGATAGCAAAGGTAAAAGAAGTTGCCGGGGTAAATGGGTCTAACTACAATGTCAAAATTAATTAAAACTTAAACGGAAGGTTATATTATCAAAATTCAAAATTTCACAATTTACAGGTACAAATAGCCAAAATTAAACAAGTCTAAGAACGACAAAATTGGTGGTACAAACAGATCGAGCCCTCACTTAACTTTTCCTGAGCTCCTAGCTCAAATTTACTAAAGAGCGCAAATTATACTCAAGGGCAGAAATCCCCCAAAACATGGAGCACTTGATCCGTGAATTACAATGTCAAGCCTCCCAGAGGCACATTTACAACACTAGAGAAAGAGCTAACAGGCTCTCAGTTTCTCAAGCCTACTCAAGGCAACACCAAAAATATCTTACACCTTTTGGTCTTCCATGGCCCAACCTACAAATTGAAACAGGGGTATCTCGTACCCAACCTATAGGGCCTTCTTGTAAAAGGAATAACAGTTAAATAAATGGTCCTAACACAAAATGAAAGGATGCGAATGCTTGCACAAATAGATATGAACACTTAAAACCT
This sequence comes from Anabrus simplex, assembly GCF_040414725.1. NCBI lineage: Eukaryota > Metazoa > Arthropoda > Insecta > Orthoptera > Tettigoniidae > Anabrus > Anabrus simplex. The sequence goes on from NC_090269.1 coordinate 178,713,435, forward strand.
AAGGGGCACTAGACCGATGAAACAGGGGCTATTCCCAAACTATGGAGGTGACTCGTATAAGAATACATTAGAACATTACAGAAAGGAAGGAAACCAGTTACAAAACGTAGTCACCTCAGACCAATATGAAGGAGAGCTCGAGAGGGTTTATCACTCTCTATCCCCGATTTACAGTTAAAGATTTTAAGAAGTTTTACATTAGCAGGCAGAAAGTTACATTTTTAAGAAAACTGAGTTACATAGTTAATGTTTCGGACCTTTCCCTCAGGTTAAGCTGATGAGCTAGCAAGAAAGTAAGATGTTATGTGGCCATTACCTTGCTGAAGAACTGCTGCCTGATGAAAGAGGCCTCCCGCCTCCTGCTATGATACACACAACCAATAAGATGACGATCAAGTGGCCAAGAGACGTGAAATCCGCTGTTTATAAACCCTCGGAGAAAGTTCGAGACCATTCAAGATTAAACTAGCCACACCCTCTCATGTTTCTTGAGTACTTTCAAAGTTACACTTAAAATCAGAGAAGAAAACTTCGATTGGTAGAACATTAATTACAGAAATTAGGAATTGGCTAGATTCAAAACTCGCGGAAAGAAAAGATAAATATAGCCACCCCAACGATAAATGAACATCAATTAGAAAAACTTTTGAATACAAAATTTCTTTAAAACAAAAATTCTTTCACTTCGCACCAGGGTGCATGATCATAGTTTTTAGTAGTGACATCTGTGGAAGAATATCCAAAATCTTGATGACTGGCAAACAATGCAAGTAGAAATAGAGTCAGTTCAGGAAACATTACAACAACAAAATTATATCATATTTTAGTGATGACATATTCTGAGTGAATTTCTAAGTTGGCGTAGTTTCAGTTTCACGGTTTCTCCAGTAGAGGAATTCTTTTAGACGCTAGATTTAAATACGCGTTATTGGGGTGTACCTCCCGGTGCAGACCTACCCACGCAAATGTCCTTCCTAGGGGTGACACAGAAGAATTTAATTGAAATATTATTTCCCTTTTAAGAACATTTTCTAACTTTTTTCGAAGTTGATAGTTGGAAACTTGTTTAACTGCAGGTTTAGAGTGTCTTGGTTTTAGTAGAATATGAAATACATGTTGATAAATTTTACGGCAAGTCCTGCCGCCGCTGCCGATATCCAGTTGAGGTCGCCCGGGCCCCTCAAGTACACTCAGATACACCCTTCCCGCTACTATGAGAGGAGTAGTCGTGGTGATGGACGCCGCAGATTAGAAGTATAAATACAGTCCCCAGATGAGTTGGCGGTAGGGGCATTTGCCGGGAGGATGCACTCCGGCGCGCCGTTCAGAAGGAGGCCTTACTATAGCGAAGAGGGCCCTTTCTTCTCCCTGGTTCCCCTCACAAGATGTTAAAATACGGCGGCGGCCAGCTGAGGGGGCACTGAATCCGTACTATCTCGGCGACAGAAAAGTTTTGTTGGAGATTTGAGAGTACGATCAATATTGGTGATGCTGAAGGGCGGGCGGCGTAGGAAGAGCTTATTTGCTAATGGTATGGATATGGAGGAGACGGGGGCTTGGTAATGGCCACAAAGGAATTGACAGCAGGAAAACCAGAGGGGAAGATCGTACATACAGGTCATACACATAAGGAAATAAAACCAAAGGCAGAAAGCCCAAGATTTAAAAAAGTATAACCTTCAAAGTTCCTGCTACATTGTAGCGGCGATGAATATAAAAGAAAACTAATTATACAGGTTTAATCTAAGAGATGTGGACTCTAAATATCATCTCTGTGGTTGGATTGCTCACTAATAATGTAACGGGAGACAGAAAATCCATCATAATGCACGGCCCATGAAATCTGGATGCAAGTTTGCCCGAGGGATCAAAATTCATAACCATGACTTGATCTCCTACTTTTAAATTGGTGGGCCTCCGTCCACGATCATATCTTTCCTTAACCTTTTCATGGGACACATTAAGATTGGCCTTAGCCTTCTTCCATAGATGTTTAATATTATCGGGATCTATTGTCTCTGGTAAGATATCATTAAGTGACCACTTGTTTGAGAGCGGCGTGTTAGGCACAAATTTAAACATCAGAGAAGCTGGAGTGAACTTATGGGATTCATGAACCGCCGAAGTCAAAGCAAAGTCCGACCAATGCAGGGACGTACCCCACCTGGAATGATCTTAATGATGAAATGCAATGAGAGGTGACCTAAGATTACGATTGACGCGCTCAGCCAGAGATATTTGAGGATAATACGCAGAAGTAGTTACATGTGAAATGGAGAGATCAAAACAGAATTTACGAAAGAGGTTGGAGGTAAATGCCTTAGCATTATCAGAAACTATATATTGACACAAACCCAAGGAAGCGAATATGGTATTTAACAAGAAATTGTGGACTGAGCGGTAGCCAGCTTAGTCGGAAATAACCAGGAAAACCTAGTGGAACCATCTACACACACGAGAATAAATTTGTTGGCGTTCCCCTTTGATTGGGGGAAGGGTCCGACGTAGTCGATATAGAGGCGTTCCGTGGGGCGCGACGCTTGATGAGAAGATAATAGGCCTAGCTTAGTGGACGAGGTGGGTTTACTAAGCAAACAAGATTTACAAGCCTTCACCAATTCTCGAATTTCACCGTCCATACCTTTCCAAATAAACATCTCTCGGATCTTTTGTCGAGTTTTAAAGATGCCTAAATGCCCCCCTAATGAGGTCTCATGGTAGGACTTAAGGATCATAGGTACAAGCACGGCTGGAACCACTACTTCATTTTTGATCATGTCTCGACGGGCAACACAAAACCCCGTTCCTCAACACATAAGGGACGACATGTTCCCCAGAAGAAAGGGTTTCAATAATAGGAGCCAGCACAGGATCTTCACGTTGATATTTTTCAATATCCCTGAACAACATGGGGGCATCAGTTAGAATGGCATTAATGGCCGAAAGTATGGTCGAGGGAAGAAAGGAATTATCTTAAATTTGGAGGTCTCCAAATCAAGAGCAAACATGCGGCTTAGTTCATCCGCCACAACATTTTCAGATCCTCTGATGTGCCTAACGTCAAACTGGAAGGCCGAAATCCTGATGGACCATCGGGCTGTACGACCAGTATGACCCGGCCTAACTAAGACTCAACTTAAGGCTTGGTTATCTGTTTCTAGGTCGAGCTTAGAATGTTCCAGATAGAGTTGGAATTTCTGTAGTGTAAATAAGACTGCCAAACCCTCAAGTTCATAGATGGAATACTTGGCTTCTTGAGCAGATAATGTCCTAGATACATAGGCGATTTTTCGCGTTCCGAGTTCAGTTTCTTGAAGAAGCACAGCAGCCCCCGCCGACGACGAGGCGTCGGATTGAACGAAGAGTTTCTTCAAGAAATCAGGCATAGCAAAGACAGGGGCGTTGCAAAGAGCTAATTTCAGGTCTTCAAAAGCGGCTTGTTGAGACGGCCTCCACTCAAATTTGACGCATTTCCTACGGAGTAAGTTCAAGGGCGCCGCTCTGTTAGCGAAGTTGGGAATAAATTTCCTGAAGAAATTCACCATGCCGATGAACATGGCAATACCTTTGATGTCCTTAGGAGGTTTGAAATCACGGATGGTCTGTGTTCTATACTGATCTATAGAAACACCATCGGGCGACACAATATGCCCTAGGAATGACACGGAAGGTTAGGAAAATCTGCCTTAGATAACTTCACAGTTAACCCTGCCTTACGAAGGCGATAAAGGGCCTTTTTTGATGATCTAGATGTTCTTCAAAGGTCTCAGAAAATACGACGATATCATCAAGATAATTGTACAATTATTCGAATTTGATGTCGGAGAAGACCCTATCTAGCAGTCTCGTGAGCACGGCTGCCCCAGTGGGGAGACAGAAAGGCACGCGGTTGTACTCATACATGTTCCAATCCGTGGCAAAAGCAATGAGATGTTTGGATTCTTCAGCTAGAAAGATCTGGCTATACGCCTGATTAAGGTCTAAGATGGTAAAAAACTTAGCTTTCCGAAACCATGAAAAACAAGAATGAACGTCGGGAAGAGGCACAGATTGTAAGAGCACCTTCCGATTTAAAGCCCTATAGTCAATCACAGGCCTGAAGCCACCTTGGGGTTTCGGAACCAGGAAAATGGGCGATGAATACGCCGAGTTAGAGGGTCGAATTATCCGGTCTTTTAACATCTGGTCGATGATCACTTTGAGAGCCTTCATTTTAGGAGGAGATAGCCTATAAGGTGGAAATGTAACCGGAATCGAATCCGTAACCTCAGTCCTGTATTCAATAAGGTCAGTAACGCCAATAGTATCGGAAAACACATCCGGAAATGCCTGACACATCTTACGAATACTCTCAGCCTGCTCCTCAGGTAGATGTCTAAGGTCTAACAACATCTCATCCTCAGTAGGAAAAACAGATGAACATGATGCAGAATTACACTTAAGCAAAGGAATTTTACAGTTACTAGCAAATTTGAAAGTGCACGACTTGCTCTGAACGTCGAGCACTAGACCGGTACGGGACATGAAGTCTGCTCCTAATATTATGGGGCAAGACACGTGCTTAGCCAAAAACATTTTTACCTTCCAGGTGAATTTAGAAATACGAATTTTGGCAAATAGGAATCCTGAAATTTCTAATGGAGAAGAATTAGCCGAAACGCATTGGACTGAAGTCAAAGCATAATCAGAAAGTTTACAGACAGACTTTAATTTTGAATACCATTCCGCCGAAATAATGGAACAAACACTCCCCGAGTCTAACAGGGCAGCGACCGGTTCATTGTTCAACTCAATTATGAGAAAAAGTACCAGTGCGTGGGACTCCGCCGCAATCCTAATGCATTATTTAGGGCATTCAAATGCGGGGTTAGAAGAACTTCTAGCCTGTTCCGAGCTTTCTGAGTTTTTTACCGGGGCTGGGCCTTGGAAAAATGAATTTTCCGACTCAGCCCATGCCACTAGTCACTTCCTATTATTCGAGTTGGTGGAGGTTGCACTAGAAGTTGAACAGGAGGAGGTGCTATTGACATTAGGGCAATTCTTGGCAAGGTGATGAAAGGAGCCACACTTGAAACATCCTTGTGATGAACTTGCTCCGTTCATTCTCCCACTGTATTTAATCAAAGGGCATTTGCTACGCAGATGATCTGTCGACCCACAAGCATAGCATTTGCGGGTGGGGAAGGTTCGGCGAGATTGAGGCCGAAAGTTACTCGAAGACGGAGGGAGCTCCTTAGCGACACGTAAGGTGTCGGCATACCTAACTCCCTCGGCTGAGAACGCTATAGCCTCTAATTCAGCAAATTTGAGGACGCGACGCAAAACATAAGTACGACAATTGTCTGCATGATTTGACCTTCAGGGAAATGAAGAGCGAATACCCTGGTGTAGAACTTAAAGTCCTGAATGAAGTCTGCGAGATTTTCATCCAGTCGCTGTTCTCTGTAATAGTACCTTTGAATTAATAAAAACATGTCTCGAGCTGGAATGAAATTAGCCAGCAGATGTGCGTGGAATTCTTCTATAGAAGATTGTTCAGCTATGGCTCTGACTATTTTGTCAGAGGACACCTATGGTGTAGGGTAAATAATTTGAAGAATTTGAGAAGGAGAGAGAGAAAACACTAGAGCGTGATCTTGAAATTCATCTAAGAATCTTAGAAATGAAATGACATCATTAGTAGCATTAACAGAAAATTTAGAAATACCCCTCAGCAGCATAGCCAAAGGATGAGGCAAACTATTAAACCCGGGTGACATAGTAGGTAACTGCCTAGGGGGAGATGAAGCTTCAGAGACAGCATTATTTAAAAAGAATGGTGGAATGGATGTACGACGATCAGACTCATTTCCTAATGGGGCAGATGTTTGTTGCACTGTTACAGATTTTCGGCTTTCTTCACCCGTGGAAGAATCCTCCTCATTTACGATGTTTCTCACAGTGGCCTAGTCGGTTTTGGGAGCAGCTTCCCCTGTTAACAATTGACTAACTTTATTGGACATTTTTGATAGATGATCAACTAAATTACTCGCCTCCTTAGCATGATCTTCCTTTAGTTTTAGAGACAATAGATCCCTCACCCTGCTATAAAAAAGGAACAATCTTGCCTGGACTCTTTTAAGTTGGTTAGCCGAAGGATCACTCACTTCAAAAAAAAGAACTGCAGGTGCTAGCTCAGTGGTGTTGTCAGTGATAGTGGATAAAAGCCTCATCAATTTCTTTTTCCCCCAAAATTGGGATACTAATAGGCAACTCTAATGACTCTTTATGCTTGGTGGTGTCTGCCACAACCGTGCCTCTAGATTGAACATTCCTAATAAGCAATTCGTAAATCAATTCTTCCTTGAAGTAGCCGACATGGAGGAATTCGCGAGGGACTGACATGATGAAAGGAATTTACAAATTTAGAAAATTTCCAGCGACCGAGAAAATTCTTAGATCGAAACGGATACTATGATTAGCCGTCAAAAGTGACTTAATTGAGACCAATTCAACCACGCTCTGCTACCACTTGATCCGGGGTGTATCGTGGATCGCAGAGGTGATAGATGGTGCCGGGGTGAATGGATCTAACTACAACGTCAAAATTAATTAAAACTTAAACGGAAGGTTATATCATCAAAATTCAAAATTTACAATTTACAAGTACAAATAGCCAAAATTAAACAAGTCTAAGAACGACAAAATTGGTGGTACAAACAGATCGTGGGCTTCAATCCCTCACTTAAAATTTCCTGAGATCCTACCTCAAATTTACTAAAGAGCGCAAATTTTACTCCGGGGCAAAAGTCCCCTAAAACATGGAGCACTTGATCCGTGAATTACAATATCAAGCCTCCCAGAGGCACATTTACAGCACTATAAAAAGAGTTAATTGGCTCTCAGTTTCTCAAGCCTACTCAAGGCAACACCAAAAATATCTTACATCTTTTGGCCTTCCATGGCCCAACCTAAAAATTGAAACAGGGGTACCTCGTACCCAACCTATAGGGCCTTCTTGTAAAAGGAATAACATTTAAATAAATGGCCCGAACACAAAATGAAAGGAGGCGAATGCTTGCACAAATAGATATGAACACTTAAAACCTAAGGGGCACTAGGCCGATGAAACAGAGGCTATTCCCAAACTATGGAGGTGACTCGTATAAGAATAAATTAGAACATTACAGAAAGGAAGGAAACCAGTTACAAAACGTAGTCACCTCAGACCAATATGAAGGGGAGCTCGGGAGGGTTCATCACTCTCTATCCCCGATTTACAGTCAAAGATTTTATAAAGTTTTCATTAGCCGGCAGAAAGTTACATTTTTAGGAAAGTTAGGTTACATAGTTAATGTTTCGGACTTTTCCCTCAGGTTAAACTGCGGAGCTAGCAAGAAAGTAAGATGTTATCTGGCCATTACCTTGCTGAAGAACTGCTGCTTGATGAAAGAGGCCTCCCGCCGCCTGCTTTGACACACACAATCAATAAGATGACGATCAAGTGGCCAAGAGACGTGAAAATCCGCAGTTCATAAACACTCGGAGAAAGTTTAGACCATTCAAGATTGAACTAGCCACACCCTCTGATGAATCTTGAGTACTTTCTAAGTTACACTCAAAATCGAAGAAGAAGACTTCGATTGGTAGAAAATTAATTACAGAAATTAGGGACTGGCTAGATTCTAAACTGGTGGAAAGAAGAGATAAATATAGCCAACCTAAAGATAAATGAACATCAATTAGAAAAAACTTTTGAATACATACTTTAAATCAAAGGTTCTTTCACTTCGCACCAGGGTGCGTGATCATAGTTTTTAGTAATGACATCTGTGGAAGAATGTCCAAAATTCTTCATGAACGGCAAACAAAGCAAGTAGAAATAGAGTCAGTTCAGGCAACTTCACAACAACAAAATTATATCATATTTTATTGGCGACGTCTTCTGAGTGAATTTCTAAGTTGGTGTAGTTTCAATTTCACGGTTTCTCCAGTAGAGGATTTCTTTTAGGCGCTAGATTTAAATGCGCGGCGCTGGGGTGTACCTCCCGGTACAATAATAATCTTAAATTAAAATTTAAATCTTGCGCCAAAAAAGAACTCCTCTACTGGAGAAATCGTGAAATTGAAACTAGACCTGCTTATAAATTTACTCAGAAGATGTCACTACTGTAATTTGACGTAATTTTGTTATTGTGAAGTTTCCAGTACTGTGTGAATTTCTACTTGCTTTGTGTACCCTTCATCAAGAAGTTTGGACATTCTTCAATAGATGTCACTGCTGAAAAACTAGGATCATGCACCCTTGTGCGAAGTGGAATAACCTTTGATTTGAAGACGTTTTGTATTCATAAGTTTTGTTTACTAAATTACAGTATGTTCATTCATTTTTGGGTTGGCAATACTTACCTTTTCTTTCCGCCAGTTTTGAATTTAGCCAATCACGAATTTCTGTAATTAATTTTCCGCCTATCACAGGCTTCTTCCTCGATTTTGAGTGTCACTTTTGAAGTTAACCAATAAAATCCTGTGGGTGTGTCTTGATTATTCGTGAAATGTCTCGAACTTTCCCCGAGGTTTTATAAACTGCGGATTTTCATGTCTCTTGGCCAATTGATCGTCATCTGAACAAGTGTGTGTGTGTCAATCAGGAGGCTGGAGGCGCCTCTTTCATCAGGTAGCAGTACAGCGATAAGGTAAAGGCCAATTAACATCTTTATTTCTTGCTAGCTCTGCAGTTTAACCCGAGGGAGAGGTCCGAAACTTTAACAATGTAACCTACTTTTCTGAAAATGTAACTTCTGCCAGCTTGTGTAATAACTTCATAAAAACTTTATCTGTGAATCGGGGATAGAGATTGATGTACCCTCTTGAGCTCCCCTTCATATTGGTTTGGGGTGACTACGTTTTGTAACTTTTTTCCTTTCCGTAAATTCTTAATTTATTCTTATACGAGTCACCTCCATAGTTTGGGAATAGCGCCTGTTTCATCGGCCTAGTGCGCTTTAGGTTTTAGGAATTCATATCTAGGGGTGCAAGCAATCGCCTCCTTTCATTTTGTGTTCGGGCCATTTATCTAACTGCTATTTTTTTTTACACGAAGACCCTATAGGTTGGGTACGAGATACCCCTGTTTCAATTTGTAAGCTGGGCCATGGAAGGCCAAAAAATGTAAGATATTTTTTGGTGTTGCCTTGAGTAGGCTTGAAAACTGAGAGCCTGTTAGCTCTTTTTCAAAGTAAGATTACTGAATGCCTTTTGAAGGCTGGATATTGTATGTTGGGATCAAGCACTCCAGGTATTGAGGGATTTCTGCCCTTGTGTAAATTTGTGTCTTTGGTACATTTGAGCTGGGAGCTCAGGAACTGTAAAGTGAGGGCTTGATGCCCAATATCTGTTTATACCTCCAATCTTGTCTTTCCTGGACTTGTTTATTGCTACTGGTACCTGTTACATTATTATTTGTTGATTTTTGAAATATAACTTTTGTTAAAGTTTTAAATCATTTCGTGACATTGTAGTTAGACCCATTTACCCCGGCACCTTCTTTTACCTCTGCTGGTCCACGGATAACTCCGTAATAATAATAATAATAATAATAATAATAATAATAATAATAATAATAATAATAATAATATGAAAGATAAGCTAATAACAGTAGGCTAGATAGGATGGCCGCAGCGTTTTGCTGAACACGCGACCTGTACAAGGAAACAGGCAATTTCAATGCAAGCTTACTCAGACATTACAATACGTTGATTAAACCCGAATGTCTCTATGGAAGTGGATGGGTCCGAGTTACTGGAAAGGCTGGTGTGAGAGAAGCTTTAAAAAGATGATTTAGGTAGCTCAAAAATTACAATTACTAAGAGCACTGCTGTTCCAATACCAAGTTGAACGGGAATAAAGGAGAGTTCACACACTTTATTCCTTAAGTTAGACCAAGGTATTTTGAGTTGTTTGAAAATTTACATGGAAGATACCACCAAGCTTAAGGAATCCCTTGAATTACCAATTAGTATCGCAACTTTGGGAGAGAAAGATATTGATGAGGCTCTCTCCACGATCACGGACAACACTACCGAGCTAGCTTCTGTAGTTAGTTTCTTTAAGTAAGTGATCCATCTCCAAATCAACTTAAGAGAGTGCAGGCAAGATTGTTCCATTTTTATAACAGGGTGAGCGATCTATTGTCTTTAAAACTGAAGGAAAATCATGCCAAGGAGGCAAGTAATTTGGTGGATCATCTATGAAAAATGTCCAGTAAGGTTAGTCAATTGTTAACTGGGGCAGCTGCTCCCAAAACGGACCAGTCCCCTGTGGTAAACATAGCTAATGAGGAGGATTCTTCCAAGGGTGAAGAAAGTAGAAAATCTGTGGCTACTCAACAAACGTCTGCCCCATTAGGAAATGAGTCTGATCGTCGTACCTCAATTCCACCTTTCTGTTAGAATAACGCTGTCTCTAAAGCCTCTTCACCCCGTAGGCCGTTACCTGTTACGTCCTAATAGTTTACCTCATCCTTTGGCTATGTTGCTTAGAGGAATTTCTAAGTTTTCGATTAATTCCACAAATGATGTCATTGCATTCCTAAGGTTTTTAATTGAATTTCAAGATCACGCTCTAGTGTTTTCTCTTTCCCCGTGTCGAATTCTTCAAATTATTTACCCCTACTCCATAAGTGTCGTATCGGACAAAATAGTCAGAGTAACTGTTGAACAATCATCTATAGAAGACTTCAACGCCCATCTCCTAGCTAATTTCATTCCGGCTAGGGCAATGTCCTCTCTAATACAGAAGTACTATTACAGAGTACAGCGACTGGATGAAAACTTGGCAGACTTCATCCAAGATATTAAGCTTTACACAGGGGTATTTGCTTTTCATTTCCCAGAAGACCAAATCGTGCAGGCCATTGTGGAAGGAATTTCACCACCCTACAGGTCATATTTGTGTTTTGCGTCGCGTCCTCAAACTTTTGCTGAACTAGAGGCTATGGCAGTCTCAGCCGAAGGAGTGCGGTATGCCAACACCTTACGTGTCGCTAAGGAGCCCCCTCCGTCTTCGAGTAATTATCGGCCACCACCTCTCCGAACTTCCATAACCCGCAAATGTTATGCTTGTGGGTCGGCAGATCATCTCCGGAACAAGTGTCCTTTGATTAAATCCAGTGGGACCAAGAACGGAGCAGGGTCATACCAAGGCTGTTTTAAACGCGGCTCGTTTTCCCATATCGCCAAGAATTCCCTAATGCTAATAGCACTCCCTCCTGTTCAACTTCTGGTGCAACTTCCACCAACGCAAATATTCAAAAGTGACTAGTGGCTTCGGCTGAGTCGGCAAATTCATCTTTCCAAGGCTCAGCCCCGGTTAAAGCCTCCGAAATCTTGGAACAGGGTAGAAGTTCTTCTAAACCGGCAGTGGAATGCCATAAAGAATGTCTTAAGATTACGGCGGAGACCACCGCACTTGTACCTTTTCTGAAAATTGAGTTGAATAATGAACCGATTACTGCTCTATTAGAGTCTAGAAGCGTGTGTTCCATTATTTCGGCTGAATGTTACTCTAAACTAGAGTCTGTCTGTAAATTTCCTGATTATTCTTCGTCTTCGGTTCAATGCGTTTCGGCTAACTCTTCTCCATTAGAAATTTTAGGTTTCACCTTTGCCAAAATTCGGATTTATAAATTTACTTGGAAAGTTAAACTGTTTGTGGCTAAGCACTTGTCTTGCCCCATTATATTAGGAGGGGATTTCATGTCTCATACCGATCTGGTGCTCGACGTTCAGAGCAAGTCGTGCACTTTCACATTTGCTAATAATTGTACAATTCCTTTGCTAAAATGTAATTCTGTGCCATGTTCATCTGTTTCGCCTACCCAAGATGAGATGTTGTTAGACCTTTCACATCTACCTGAGGAGCAGGCTGATAGTATTCGAACCCCGTGAGGTTTCCACCTTATAGGCTATATCCACGTAAAATGAAGGCTCTGAAGGAGATCATCGATCAAATGCTAAAAGACGGTATAATTCGGCCCTCTAATTCGGCATATTCCTCGCCTATTTTCCTGGTTCCGAAACCCCAAGGTGGTTCCAGGCCTGTGATTCACTATAGGGCTTTAAATCGGATGGTGGTGTTACAATCTGTGCCTCTTCCCGACCTAAACTCTTGTTTCTCATGGTTTCGGAAAGCTAAGTTCTTCACCATCTTAGACCTTAATCAGGCGTATAATCAGATCCCTCTGGCCAAGTAATCCAAACTAGGGCATATTATGTCGCTCGATGGTGTTACTGTTGATCATTCTAGAACACAGGCCATCCGCGATTCAAACATTCTAAGGACATCAAGGGTATTGCCAGGTTCACCGTCATGGTGAATTTCTTCAGAAAATCTATTCCTAACTTCGCTAACAGAGCGGTGCCCTTGAACTTACTTCGTAGGAAAGGCGTTAAAATTGAGTGGGGGCCTTCTCAACAACCCGCTTTCGAAGATCTGAAATTAGTTCTTTGTAATGCCTCTGTCCTTGCTATGCCTGATTTCTCGATGGAATTCATCATTCAAACCGACGCGTCGTCGTCGGCGGTGGCTGCTGTGCTTCTTCAAGAGACTGAACTTGGAAGGCGACCGATCGCCTATGCATCCAGGACACAATCGGCTCAAGAAGCTAAGTATTCCATCTATGAACTTGAGGGTTTGGCAGTCTTATTTGCAGTAGAAAAGTTCTGCCTCTATCTGGAGCATGTCAAGTTCGACTTGGAAACAGATAACCAAGCCTTAGGTTGGGTCTTAGCTAGGCCGCGTCATACTGGTCACACAGCCCGATGGTCCATCAGGATTTCGGCCTTCCAGTTTGATGTTAGGCACATCAGAGGATCTGAAAATGTTGTGGCGGATGAACTAAGCCGCATGTTTGCTCATGATTTGGAGACCTCCTAATTTAAGATAGTTCCTTTCTTCCCGCGACCATACTTTCGGCCATTAATGCCATTCTAACTGATGCCCCCATGTTGTTCAGGGATATTGAAAAATATCAACGTGAAGATCCTGTGCTGGCTCCTATTATTGAAACCCTTTCTTCTGGGGAACATGTCGTCCCTTATGTGTTGAGGAACGGGGTTTTGTGTTGCCCGTCGAGACATGATCAAAAAATGAAGTAGTGGTTCCAGCCGTGCTTGTACCTATGATCCTTAAGTACTACCATGAGACCTCATTAGGGGGGCATTTAGGCATCTTCAAAACTCGACAAAAGATCCGAGATATGTTTATTTGGAAAGGTATGGACGGTGAAATTCGAGAATTGGTGAAGGCTTGTAAATCTTGTTTGCTTAGTAAACCCACCTCGTCCACTAAGCTAGGTCTATTATCTTCTCATCAAGCGTCGCGCCCCACGGAACGCCTCTATATCGACTACGTCGGACCCTTCGCCCAATCAAAGGGGAACGCAAAAAATTTATTCTCGTGTGTGTAGATGGTTTCACTAGTTTTTTCTGGTTATTTCCGACTAAGCTGGCTACCGCTCAGTCCACCATCCCTTGTTTAAATACCATCTTTGCCTATATTGGTCCGTGTCAATATATAGTTTCTGATAATGCTAAAGCCTTTACCTCCAATCTCTTCCGTAAATTCTGTTTTGATCTGTCCATCTCTCATGTAACTACTTCGGCGTATTATCCTCAACCATCTCTGGCTGAGCGGGTCAATCGTAATATGAGATCTGCTCTCATTGCACTTCATCATGATGATCATTCCAGGTGGGACACATCCCTGCATTGGTTGGCCTTCGCTTTGAATTCGGCGGTTCATGAATCTCTTAAGTTGACTCCCGCTTCCTTGATGTTGAAATTTGTGCCTAACACGCCGCTCTCTAACCTTTTGTCACTTAATGGTATTCTACCAGAGACAATAGATCCCGATAATATCGGAGATCTATGGAAGAAGGCTAAGGCCAATCTTAAAGCTTCGCATGAAAAGGTTAGGGAAATATATGATCGTGGACGGAGGCCCACCAATCTAAAAGTAGGAGATCAAGTCATGGTAAAAATCTTTGTTCCCGCGGGCAAGCTTGCCCCCAGATTTCATGGGCCGTGCACCATTTTGGATTTCGTTACTCCAGTAACATTGTTGGTGAGCAAACCAGCCACCGAGAGGATCTTTGTGGTCCATATCTCTCAGGTAAAACCTGTGTAACGTCATTGTTAACTTAGCCACCAACATTTAACAGCAATCTAACGGTTATGTTTTGTTGGTGACCTTCTGCCCCAAACTAGTTGATTTTGTTATTTATATAGGTTTTGACATGTACGATCTTTCCCTCAGGTTTCCCTGCTGTCATTTCCTTTGTGGCCATTACCAAGACCCCGTCTCTTGCAAATCCACACTAGTGGCAATTTGCCTTCCACGCAGCTGGCCCCTCAGCCTCACCAACAAAAATCGTACCGGTACCCTCTATTCTCAAGGCACCATCAACACTTTTCTGTCGCCGAGATCTTACTGTTTCAGTGTCCCCGCAGCCGTTCGTCGCCGTACCACCACTGAGGTGGGGTACGGGCCCACTCCACTCCCGTGATGTCTACCTGTGTACGGCGCGCCGGAGACCATCTCCCGGCAAAGGCTTGATGGGTCCGGAAGACCTCAACTGGATATCGGCAGCAGCGGCTGGACTTGCCGTCAAAAATATTCTTATGGATTTCACATTCTGCAGCAACAAAGACACTCTAAAGCTGAAGTTTAACTATTTGCTACCTGACTACTTCAAAAAGCTTTAAAAAATGTTTTTTCTCTTCAAAGTTAAATATTTTTTTTCGGAATTCTTCTGTGTCACCCCTTGGAAGGACTTTGGGTGGGGGGGAGGTTGTACCGGGCGGTACACCTCTACGCCGCACATTTAAATCTTGCGCCAATTAGAACTCCTCTACAGGAGAAACACTGAACTTGGAACTAGATCTACTTAAACTTTTCCTCAGAAGATGTCACCTCCTTAATTTTGTGATTGTGAATTTTCCAGTACTGCATAAAATTCTACGCGTTTTGTTTACCATTTATCAAGAAGTTTGGACTTTCTGCAACAGATGTCACTACAAAAACTATGATCATGCACCCTGGTGCGAAGTGAGGGACCTATTTTTAAGAAATTTTGTATGCATAAGTTTGTTCTTTACTAAATTATGTTCGTTCATTTGTGGGTTAGCAATATTGATCTTTTCTTTCCGCCAGTTTTGAATTCAGCCAATCCCTAATATCTGTAATTAATTTTCGGCCTATCATAGGCTTCTTTTTCGATCTGATGTGTAACTTTAATCTAGCCAATAAAAGTGAGAGTGCGTGGCTTGATTATTCATGAAAGGTCTCGAACTTTCCCCGAAGGTTTATAAACTGCGGATTTTCACGTCTCTTGGCCACTTGATCAACATCTAACTAAGTGTGTGTGTGTGTGTGTGTGTGTGTGTGTGTGTGTGTGTGTGTGTGTGTGTGTGTGTGTGTGTGTGTGTGTGTGTGTGTGAAGCAGGAGGCGGGTTGTGCCTCTTTCATCAGGCAGCAGTTCTTAAGCAAGGTACTGGCCGTTTAACGTCTTTATTTCTTTCGAGCTTGGCAGTTTAACCCGCGGGAAAGGTCCGAAATTGTTACTATGTAACCTACTTTTCTAAAAATGTAATTTTCAGCCGGCTTATGTAAAAACTTCATAAAATCTGTAACCGTAATTCGGGGATAGGGAGTGATGCACCCTCTCGAGCTCCACTTCATATTGGTTTGAGATGGCTACGTTTCGTAACTGGTTTTCTTCCTTTCTGTAATGTCTTAAATTATTCTTATACGAGTCTCCTCCATAGTTTGGAAATAGCCCCTGTTTCATCGGCCTAGTGCCTTTTAGATTTGAAGATTGCATATTTAGGAGTGCAAGTATACGCCTCCATTCAACTTGGTGTTTCGGGCCATTTACGTAACGTGTTCTTTTTCTGCTAAGGCCCAGTAGGTTGGGTACGAGATACCCCCGTTTCATTTGTGTAAGTTGTGCCTTGATGGCAAGTAATTGTAAAGTCTGATATTGCCTTGAATAGGCTTGAAAAACTGAGAGCGTCTCAGCTTTTTTCAAGTGCTGTAAAAGTGCCTCTGGGAGGCCTGATATTGTAATTGCTGGAGCAAGGGCTCCATGTATTAGGGGATTTCTGCCCTTAAGTAAAGTTGTGATCTTTGTAAATTTGAGCGTGTAGCTCAGGAAATGTAAGCGAGGGGCTTGAAGCCCAGGACTTGTAGAATTCACTACCTTGTATTTTACTTGACTCATTTCTAACTTGCCTATGGGACCTGTTATACTGTTATTCGTTGATTTTTTGAAATTCTAAAAAATAAAATAAAATATAACCTTTGTTAAATTTTAAATATCCTTCTTGATTTTGTAGTTAGATCTGTTCACCCCGGCACCTTCCTTCACCTCTGCGTTCCACAGATATCCCGGAACAGCAATATTTCCTTTTTATTTCCGCCACTTTTGAATCTAGCCAATCACTAATTTCTGTAATTTTCAACCTATCACAGGCTTCTTGTTCGATTCTGAATGTAACTTTGAGAGTAACCAATAAAATTAGGGGGGGGGGTCTTGATTAGTCGTGAATGATCTCGAACCTTCCCTGAGGGTTTATAAACTGCGGCTTTTCACGTTTCTTGGCCAATTGATCGTCGTCTATCTGAGTGTGTGTGTCAAGCAGGAGGCGGGTCGCCTCTTTCGTCGACAACCAGAACATCTATAAGGTAATTGCCACATAAACTACATCTTTCTTGTTGTAGCTACCTCCGCAGATTATTCCAAGGGAAAGGTTCGAATCTTTAACCATGTAACCGATATTTCTAAAATGTAACTTTTTTCGGCTAATGTAAAAGTTTCATGAAATCTTTAACTGTAAATCGGGGATAGAGAGTGATGTACACTCTCGAGCTCCCCTTCATCTTGGTTTGAGGTGACTAGGTTTTGTAACGTTTTCTTCTGTAAGATGTTAAAGCAATTTCTCTACGAGTCACCTCAGTAGTTTGGGATAGCCCCTGTTCCAGACACCTTAGAAGTTTTAACTAATCTACTTTTATTAAGCATTTTACTGTACATATAACGTATATTAATATTAGCTACCGGAGTACGACGCCATCTCTCCACTGACAGCTCACAACATACCGCTTAGTCGAGCAGCTCGTCTCCTTTCTCCCAAGTGTTCCCAGCCCAAACTTTGCAACATTTTCGTAGCGCTAATCTTTTGTTCGAAATCACCCAGAACAAATCAAGCTGCTTTTCTTTGGATTTATACCAGTTCTCGAATCAAGTAATCCTGGGGAGGGTACCATACACCGGAATCATACTCTGGTTGTGGTCTCACCAGAGACTTATACGCCCCTTCACATGTCTCTCGAATAACCTAATTCAAGAGAGAGTGCATTGAGGAATTCGGCTGCTGTGCTGAAAACTTGAATATTTTCTTTCGTTGTTAGTGTTCCGAGGGTACTGTGGAACAGCAGAGGTGAAAGAAGGTGCGGGTTGGAATAGGTCTCAACTACAGAAGCACGAAAGGTGAATTAAAATTTTAACAAGGTTATATTTTCAAAACTTAACAATGGTAGCATAGAATTTTGAGCATACAACAAATAACAACAAGTTAAATCAGGTACACAATTTAGAGAATATTTAACCGGTTCCCACTAGGGGGAAATAACCAAGACAGTCAGGTATACAGCCGCTGTACCAAAAACCAGTTAAGTGATTTTTACATATATTGGGCTACGGCCCGAATTCATTAACTTTTGAGCTCTCAGCTCACAATCACAAAAGCTACAGGGCAGAAAACCCCTAAGTACAAGGATCACTTGCTCCTAATTACAATGTTAAAGAAAAGAGCAGAACCGCTCTCAATATTACCAGCCTATCAAAGGCTACAACCTTCATTTCAGACTGCCCTCAAGGCACACTAAGAAACAGGGGTATTTGATACCCAACCTACAGGGCCTTTACATGAGGAAAACAAAACATCAGGTTAAATTACTGGCCCATAATACAAGATTGAATGGAGGCGATAACTTGCACTCCTACACAAAGTTTTTGTCTAAAACCTATGTGGCGCTAGGCCGATGATACAGGGGCTAATCCCAATCTATGGAGGTGACTAGTTGGCAAATAAGTTTAAGACTTTAAGAAGGAAGAGAAAAACGGTTACGAAAACATAGTCACCTCAAATTCAAAGTGAAGGGGAGTTCGAGAGGGTGAAGCACTCTCTATCCCCGCTTTACAGATTTGTAATTTGTAGATAGACAGAAAAGAATTATATTTTAAAAGGGTAGGTTACATACTAAAGGTTTCTAACCCTCCCCGAGAGTTAAACTTCTGAGCTAGCAAGAAATGAAGATGTTAACAGGCCATTACCTTGTAGATGAACTGCTGCTTGGAGAAAGAGGCGCTTCCCGCCCCCTGCTATATATCCATACACTAAGAAAGATGTTACAGAAGTGGCCCCGAGACCAGAAAATCAGCAGTTTATATACCCTCGTGGAACATTCGAGACCTTTCATGAATGATAACAACCCGCCCACAAACTTTTATTGGTCGACAAAAGATTACAAGTCAAAACTGAAGAAGAAATCTAGGATTGGTGGAAAATTAATTTAGAAAATTTAGGATTGGCTAAATTTAAAACTGGCGGAAACAGAGATCAATATTGCCAACCCAAAAAATGAAAGAAAGAAATTTAACAAAGAACAAACTTATAGATACAAAATTTCTTCAAAAACAGTTCGTTCACTTCGCACCAGGGTGCACAGTTATAGTTTTTAAGTAGTGACATCTAGAAGAGAATGTCCACACTTCTTGCTACAGAGCAAACAAACACAAATCGAAATAGACCTAGTTCAGAGCACTTCAAAATTTACAGTAGTGACATCTTCCAAGAAACCTTTGATTTAATACAGATTTTAAAGTTCAGAGTTTCTCCTGTAGAGAGGCTTCAACTGGCGCAATATTTGAATTCGCGGCGTGGAGGTGTACCGCCCGGTACAGTTAGAAACTACAGTGTAACCATTTTCAGGTGAGTATATCTTTTTAGCGATAAATGGTAAAGTTTGCGTGGATGCCTTTCTTGTCACGTCTTGTAACTAATGGTTTGAACCACGCATGTTTCCTTTTCTGTTCTTATTTCTCTTTGTTAGTAACACACTTATCGTATCTACTGGACAAGAAATCCTAGGAGGATCACAACAAGGACGGTTTCCCGAAGTGTACCGGTAGTCTATAATTCCAAAAGACTCCTTTCCATTGTCACACTGAATTACCTTCTACATTCACAAGACGACAGTTTCCCATCATCTGGCTTTTGTTACTATCTTCAGTGTAAATATAACTATAATTTTGTCTCAACACTTCACATTTTAATCTTCGATTAGGTGTACAAGTTGAAAGTAGACTTAGTTCAATTTTAGTCTATTTTTGTTTGTTGTTATTTTTTCTGGTGATATCACGCGACAGTGACCTGACAAAATGTCTTGACACTCGGTATTTAAGTTGAGGGATAGCCGGGATGTGCACTTGGCTGTATATTATTATTTGATTGGTACACAGTGGTGTAGTGATATTGAGGGGATCAAAACAGGAAATGTCAAATTTCTCGTTGATATTAGCTTTTCGTAAGGCTATAATATGGTAATGAAAGTAGAGGACAGTATAATTTTCGATCTTTTATGTTTCATGCGTTGTTACCGTACGACGAATAACCAGATATTTGCGATTATTACACTTTTCACAAACTTTCGAAAATCCCCCAAAATACATACCGGTACTAGTTCTATTTAAAACTGTACATAACAAACCTATAGAAATTACAATTTCTACACCATTTTCCTCTCATACTTTTTCCAGAGTTTAGAATTTTAGTAAATTCATTAATCACTGACATGGAAATATTGTTCAGTCTTCATGATAAGGAGTGGTAGTCGTTGTGATTGCATTTATTTATTTATATATTTACCCTCCAGGGTTGGTTTTCCCCTGGACTCAGCGAGGGATCCTACCTCAATCGCCACAAGGGCAGTGTTCTGGAGCGTGAGACAAATTGTTAGGAATACAACTGGGGAGAAGGACCAGTACCTACCTCACTTGCTTAGCAGAGGCCTTGTGGGGGTGGGAAGATTGGAAGAGAAGGCAAGGAAGAGGGAAGGAAGCGGCCGTGGCCTTAAGTTAGGTACCATCCCAGTTTGCCACGAGAAAATGTGGAAAACCACGGAAAACCACTTCAAGAATGGCTGAGGTGAGAATCGAACCCCGTCTACTCCGTTGACCGCCCGAGGCTGAATGGACTCCGTTCCAGTACCGGTACTCGTACAACTTTTCAAATTTCGTGGCAGAGCCGGTAATCGAACTCGGTCCTCCGGGGATGGCAGCTAATCCACTTACCACTCCACCACAGAGACGGGATTTTTGTTTTTGTTTTTTATTTTGCTGTTGATGATGATGATGATGATGATGATGATGATGATGATGATCAACTCTTCAGAAGATAATTAAGACGACCATCGAAATGAGAAGGATGACTTGAAAAGAAAGAATAACTGAAAATTGAGTCTTGAAAGGATAAAGAAACGAAAGATTCCCTTTTCTTGAATCAGAGAGAAGGTAATAATGAAAGGAGGAACAGATGAAAGTTCCCCTGAACTTGAATCAGATAGAAGGCAATAACGAAAGGAGGAATAAATGAAAGTTTCCCTTGAACTAACCTCCGAGCCAGAAAGAACAGATGGCGGTGGCCTACAACGTCCTAAGCCCGTAAAACTTACTAAGAATAGCATTGCACTGTGAGTCGTTAGTGTGTGTCTTCTGCTGCCACCCATCTCCGCTATATGGCATTATTGCTGCAATTATAAAAACTAACCCGTCAATGACGGGTACATAACAGCTAATGTTCAATAAAGCGCAAAGATAGTTCTTCAATAAAGTGACTTTTATTTCCTCTCAGAGCCTGCATTTCCAATGGACGGCTAGGCTATATGTTGCGCTGATCACAACTAAATTCAAAGAAAATTTATATTTTTAAAAAACATTGAAGACAGTGAGGCGATGAAGAATGACGTCGTATACTAGGAAATGAACAGTATTTAACAAGTGTTATACGGAAACATTTAACTGAAGTGCAGTTCTCTCCTTACAATTGAATTAATGTTATCTGTAGCTTCTTCAGATTGAAAACAGTATTCTTGACGGCATTTTGTCATCGTAGTAAACAAGTCATAGGAAATGTTAACGGAACATTCAAGATTATGTTGATATTCTGCTTAAATATGTTAACAGAGACAAAGTTCATATTTGTACATATAAACAGATGTAAGGCAGGAGTCAACAACACTTCTAGTGGGGGATGACATCAGTTGTTTCGCTCGCAGTAGAGCTTGTGGGGAAAGAAATCGTTCTAGATGGTGCTTTTATCCTTCAGCATTTTTAGACAACTCTTTAATGGGGATTTCTCGTCTGTTTGTATGTATTGGGAGAAACCCACCGACGGCCATGTTTGAACATAAAAATTTGCTTATTAATGTCCTGTAAGTGATGCACCTGTGAATGTCGTTAGGATGACTGGCATCCGCCTCCGTAGCGTAATGGTTAGCGATTAACTGCTGTCCTCGGAAGTCCAGGTTTGATTACCCGTAATGGCAGGAGGGTTGTACGTGGAACCTATTTGATCTCATTGTTCCCAAATGGGAACATGATTTCTTATTCTTGTCAGGAAACAATAAGCTAAGTTAAGGCTGTTCTATTGTTACTCGCGCCTAGTGTTGAATTCCGATTGAGAGATTTTTTTATTATTTTGCTTTAGTCGCACCGACACAGATAGATTGAGAGATTCAAAATCCGTTCCTGGTTTTATACAGTACCTACCGACATCTGTCATTTTGTTGTTGTATCTTCATGCTGCAGCCGAATATCTTCAGACTTCGTTATTGCTTACGTTTGAAGTAAGTTATAATATTTTGTTTTCAATACCAGTGACAAATACATGTTTTTGAATCTCTGGAGTTTACAATATACTAAAATAAATATTAAGAACACGATAGATGGGGGATGGTAAAGGGTTCATTGTTGTTGTTCCCAAATGGGAACAATGGCACCTTGCATATAGTGTATTTCCTATAGGACACAAAAATATTTCCACTCATAACCTAAACATTTATCAAATTTGACTATATTTATTAGTTAGATTAGTGAGAAATTCAAACGCGTTATCAATGCTCATTTTCTGTGGATTAATAATCAGTAAAACGTCTGTATCTTTTCCTTACACATAACCGTTTAGTTATAACATCCGCTTCACTTCACGTTGTTCATATAAGTTCATTTCTCTCCTACTTTAGATGTATTTCAAGTAATTCCTCAAATTTGAAGAGATTTTGGAAGAATTAGAAAATGATAATCTACAGGGTGAAGTAAATATTGTTATAATGCCCCCTGAAGGAGGAGATGGGAACTTGACAGATGATGAAGCTGGTGACGATGACGTAACATGCACCGATGAGCAAGATCTGCCTGCAGAAGTGTGTGGAGAGGTGGAACTACGCCATGCTACTAAAGATGATGCCGATGATGGCGGTGAATTGCATTCTAAGAGGACTAAGTCTGAAAAAGATCCACGCATTTCCAGTAAGACGGCAAGTAAGAGGGAAAGAATTACACCGCAATGGAAAAAGTCGGAAGAATATACAGCCAATCTGCAAGAAACTCCTATTTACAGTTTGGAACAAAGTCATCCTCACCTTGTAGGACTGGAACCGTTTTCCCTATTCCGTTATTTTTTCAATAATCGTATTTTGGACATGTCTGTAAAGGTAATGAAAAGATACGCAGATCAAAAAATGACTCTAATTTTTACCGTGATGAAACAGATGTGCTAAAAAAATTTTGGAATAATATTTATGTCAGGGTATCATTCCTTATCATGAGAAAATCTGTATTGGTCAAAAGCAGAAGATGTTTCTGTTCCACTTGTTTCAAGGCAAATGAGTCATAACAAATTTCAGGCGATGAAAAGAAACATTCATGTTGCCAACAATGAAGACCTGACACCTGGAGACAAAATGGCAAAAGTGAGACCTCTCATTCAGACAGTGAATGAATCTTTACAACAGTTCGGAATTTTTGAAAGAGAATTGAGCGTGGATGAACAAATGGTACCTTACTATGGACGCCATAGTTGTAAAAGTTTCCTGCGTGGTAAACCGATCACATTCGGATTCAAACTTTGGATGTTATGTTCTGCTCGTCGATATCCATTCAACATTGATCCATATTGTGGTAGAGACAGCAATAATCAGAAATCTGGTATTCCTTTCGGCACTCAAATGGTGAAAAATATATTGAGCTGTGTACTCAACCCGTCATGTCATATTGTGTTCATGAATAACTTTTTTACGTCATATGATCTCCTGGCTAAATTACGCCTTCTTGGATTCAGGCCTTCGGTAACAGTGCGCGAGCTGAGACTCAAGAACAGCCCTCTGCAGAATATACGACTTTAGAACTGATGGAAGTGTCCTCGCAGCAAAGTGGAAAGACAATAAAGTTGTTTGTGGTGCAACAAATTTTGACAAACTGCATCCTACCTAGCAGGTGAAACAGTATAGCCAAAGTCAGAAAAAGCATATACAAGTTACCCAGCCTCTTTTGATAAAACCTTACAACAAGTATATGGGAAGAAAGGATTTGCTTGACTGTTTCACTTCGCGGTATAGGACGGTAATAACGTCAAAAAATGGTACTGGCCTATACTTATGAACTGCATCAGTATGCTGAAATTGCTGCTTGGTGGGTCCACACACTACGCTCTCCAGAGTCAAAGCTGGACCACCTTGCTTTCACCAGAATACTGGTCAGTGATATGTTTACATCCACTCCACCATCTCCCAGAACTGAACCTTCAGGATCACTTTCTTTTGTACAGAGAACCGATGTAGCACATCATCTCGTACCAGCAAAGAAACAAGGAAAATGCCGTTCTGCAAAAGAACGCCAGTCTAATGTGTTCAACTTGCAGTGCACAGATTCCAGTCCTGTTGCACCTTCACTGCTCACTATTGTTCCACAGTGCAAGATAAGAGGACTGGACTGAATATAGCTATTGTGTGGGACCATTGTTCCCAAATGGGAACGTACATTTTTGAAGACATTCTTATATGTAATTTACTTTTAAATGTGTTTTGCAGTCTAAAATGATGTCAATAAAAAAATAAAGATAAATTGTAAAAACAAATTTTTAATGGGGTTGGGTCCAAATGGGTTTAAAAATGTACATGCAGCTCGCCTGCATTGGGAGCTGCCTGAAGAGAGCTGCGCTACGTCGAGGAATGCAAAGACACGAATTTAATTTTTAGTGACTGGCAGAGGAGCACAACACCGGTACCAGTACCTTCGGTTGGTGGAGGGCGGGGAGTATGTTTATGTAAACCGACTGGAAACTGTTTTTCACATCACTCATTGCTGCCATACGTAAAGGGATCGATTTATCCTAGTTGCAGACAGGCATGATTATCGTCTTTCAGCCCGAGGGTGTCACTATTTCTGAAGCACTGCAGTTTGTGAACTGTTCACGTGCTGCTGCGGTGAAAATGTGCTGCCTAATGCAGCGTTCAGAATATAATTGACGCGACACCAAATGTCAATGACGGCAGGAATGGACGTCGGCCACCAAGGTGCGTGAGTTCCGACAACAGGCTAAAGTGGAGCAATTCGCCGTTAAAATCCACATGTGTGTCTAAAATGACAGTTCAGCGAAGTAGGGAACCATACAGCGCAGGGGGCACTGATACAAAAGAGATAAGTCACTGCACCTATGCTAACGAAGGTGCATCGGCGAGAAAGAGTTGAATTTGGACTTGCACTAATTGGCGAAGGGCTGCCCTCTATGAGCTTCTCAGGCCACACAAAGGACGGAAAACAAACACCCCGAAACCACTGCAGCATGAACACAAGCTGGTGGTGGCAGCGTTATGATTTTTGGAATGGGACCACTCATCCATGTAAAGGCACTCTCGGTCGATTCGGAGATTATGCACACTCATAAATGCTGATTCTCTTCCCCAACGTGGAGGGATCATCCATCCTCTTTTGGCCAACTTGACCTCAAGTGACGCTTCAACTCTAGTGTTCACATGTTGAATAGGATTTATGTATGCACATTGAGTTCGTAATCGCCTCCTTCCCTCCTTACCCATCTCCCTCTTCCATCATATCTCCTTAACCCCGTCCAATCTCTTGGCCAGAGAGAGGGCGTAACCCTTTAGGTGGCCCGCCCAACCCTTCAGGGTGGGGAATGAAAACGTTTCACGCACGTTCGTAATCGCTAAGATCGATGTGCACCTGAACAGTACGGTATGGCTTGTCCTTATTGACAGGTCCTGGATCAGCCTATCGGAATAGCGTACCAGTATTCTCGCCCTCGGAACCATAATGTTTTGCATGGTATGCTAGTAGATTCGTCTGAGAGGATTACGTGGCTCAGAACGTGGTATTTATTCAAATCAGCAATTTAATAAAACCGATAAAGCTTATAATACTGTAGATCCGTGTGGCTGTTGCTAGCCTGGTGCAGTCCTTGTACGACAGTCCCCGGCGTCTGTAGTAAACATTCTTTTTAACTGGCTTTACGTCGTACGGGCACAGATAGATGGCGACGATGGAACAGGAAAGGGCTAGGAGTGGGAAGGAATCGACCGTGGCCTGGGTTAAGGTACGGCCCAAGCATTTGCCTGGTGTGAAAAAGGAAAACCACGTAAAACTATCTTCAGGGCTGCCGACAGTGGAGTTCGAACTCACTAGTTCCTGAATGCAAGCTGACAGCTACGTGACGCAAACAGTGCAGTCACTCGCTCGGTGTATGAGAAACTGTGCGTTAGTGTGGAGGATTGTTGTTATGCATGAGGTGTGAGCTGCAGGACTGTTGAGGACAGCACGAACACTCTGTCCCCGAGTCAAGGGAATTAATCGTTTACGGTTAACATTCCTGGACCCGACCAGGATCGAAGGTCAACATGCTGACCAATCAGGTATGGTGCCGAACAGCGATAAAGCTTATAGTTATCCAAGTGTTTACTTGAAAAATTGAGGCATGAAAAATGTTAGAAGTCCTGTGTCGGGTTCGTCGTCCTCGGATGAAGCGGTACTGCTAAAAAAGGAATGCAATTTACTTGTTAAACGACACGATCCCGACGAAATGCCACTGTCAGTACGCAAGGCAAGCATACCAGAATAACATAAGAGAATACAACGGAATGGACGAGAAACTGCCATAATATGTGAACTGAAGCTCGATGTGAAGCACTTCACCGGGTGTCAGTGTAGGGGAAAGATCCTTCGACATCCGGGGTTCGAATGCTGATATCGGCAATCTATTTGACTGCCTCTGTTACTTTATTGTGTAACTGCACCATATTAACATAAGACTCTTTGCATCTCCACTACGAACGCTTGCTATGAGCGCGTAGTGTATAAAGTGTAAATATGCTATGTGTGCTGTAGTGGTTGGTGTGATTAGCTGCCACCCCCGGAGGCCCGGGTTCGATTCCCGGCTCTGCCACGAAATTTGGAAAGTGGTACGAGGGCTGAAACGGGGTCCACTCACCCTCGGGAGGTCAACTGAGTAGAGGCAGGGGTTCGATTCCGACCTCACCATCCTCAAAGTCGTTTCACGTGGTTTCCCACTTCTCGAAGCAAATTCCGGGATGGTACCTAATTTAAGGCCACGGTAGCTTCCTTCCCTCTTCCTTGTCTATCTTTTCCGATCTTCCCATCCTCCCAAAGGCCCCTGATAAGCTTAACAGGTGAGGCCGCCTGGACGAGATACTAGTCCTCCTCCCCAGCTGTATCCCCCGACCCAAAGTCTTACGCTCCAGAGGTGTGATACCTCGCTGAGTCTGAGGAAAAAACCAAAGCTGGAGGGTAAACGGATTAAGAAAGAAAGAAATATGATACGTGTCGTGCTGAGCGGGGAATAGGCTTACATTATTAAACGCATTCATACGAGTACAACTTAGTTCTGAGGAAGCGTACGTGCCTGTCAAGACGATCACCTGTGTTAGGGTTCGAGTCGTAGTCCATGCATTACTTTTCTTTTAACTTTTAGAGTGTTATGTTAACCAATGCGTGTGTAATTCTATTCATTGCAAAATCTGTCATTGTGCTTTTAATTATGTTAGTCCTGAAAAGGACTATTTTAGACATGAATTTACCTCGTCCAGTTTGTAATATTTGTAAATAACAATAATAACTCATAACCATAGCAATAGGATCAATATAATAAAATATGAACAAAATAAAACACATAATTGCCTCACGCTTGGGCGTCAATTCTAACCTAATTCAAAATATATGAATGAATAAATAACTGAATAAATTACTAAAATAAATTAATAAAAATTATTAATCGAAATGTCCATAGTATGAGTGCCAGAGTTCACTAGAATGGATCACTCGAATTTTGATAGAGCATGATAATTCTCTCTCTCCCAGGGCATGTACATAAAACTGTGTACCGGTACATCTGCTTCAGACCTTACCTAATCTTCTGAAAATGATTAAATAGGTAGGAACTGCACCTAGGTTCATCAATAACTCCACTGATTCGAAAATAACTATATTCTGAACAGTATCCGTGCATGAGCACCTCATCAACACACCAAAATATACATAAAATACACTCACAAAATACCGCTGGAAGACTCCATATTTACAACAACAACAACAACAACAACAAAAACACTGGGAAACCAAAAGCGAGGACTAAGCTACCATTTGCAGTCAGTCCGTTGAAAGTTCATTACAATATATATATGGATAAATACCCTTCACTGTCTCTGTGCATCAGCACAACTTAAATATTCTCATTATTGGCACTTGTTATATCAGACAGATATTGTACCTTCATAATACTGTGTTCACTGACTCTAACACTTGGTTTAAAGATACATTCACTTGAGCAACACACGCTTGTCGTTCCAAAATATAAATTCTGGAAAGTCTGAGACAAAGGACCCCGTAGCTTTCACCAACGTATTATACCAAGCCACCACGTGATACAATACCAAGTGCCTAAGCACTCCACAGTTGTAGGTTAATACCACACTTCACATTCCACAAACATTGTAAGACCACGTTCCACCAAACTTACATCTCCTCTTCTTACCAAAATTTGAAGTCAAGTCTGCTCCACCGAAGTTTGTAGTCAAGTCCTCCCTTGTTTTCACACATGTCTATATAGACCTCAGCTTCCCTCTACTTTTTCATGATACGTCTAGATTGATCCTGGCCAGCCAATCACGAGTGGAAGATCCTCTTGTCGTACCAAGGACACGCCCTGAACCTCTTCCGGATCCCAAGACAATAACGTCAACGGACTCTGGGGTGTTCCACATGACTCATACAAAGTTTCTGGGTTGAAAATAGCACTGTTTTCCCAACCATTTGTACAAAACAAATTACTCACATCACATATGGAGACTGTCCAGCTTAAAATATTAAGAATATATATACAAGTCAAATAATGATAATAATAAATTGAATAATGATAATAATAATATCTCTTACTTCTGAATACAGTGCGAGGGTGTGATATATAGTATTTAGGCCTAACTATTCTATTCGTACAGGCTGTTTGCCTTAGTACCGCAACTGAAAAAGATTTTATTCTCCGAACTTATATTCAACAAAGCCTTCAGAAAACATACCTTTAGATCTGTTTTCAAGCATGTTTACAAAACATACAGCTTCTAATAAAGAAAAGCGCACCCATAATCTTGTATCCTTCCTATTCGTATAAGCAAACTGAAAACTTGAATTAAACAAAAAATAAAGGGTTCCTGGAACATGTTAGTATCTAACGAAATGTCCCCTAGCCTGTGTACCGGGCGGTACACCTCCACGCCGCTAATTTAAAATGTGCGCCAGTTGAAACTCCTCTGCTGGAGGAAGTCTGAACTTTATCGACGGTATTAATTTTCAAGTTTCTCAGAAGATGTCACTACTTGGAAAGTTTGGAGTTTTTGAACTGTGCCACTTTTGATGTATTTTTGTTTTACCGGTAGTAAGAAGTGTGAACTTTCTCTTCTAGAGGACACTACTGAAAAACTACAATGGTGCACCCTAGTGCGATGTGAAAGAACTGTTTTTTGGAGAAATTTTTATTTCAAAAGTTTGTTTCTTGTTAAATTTCTTTCTGTTATTGTTTAAGTTGACTGTATACCCCTCTCTTTCCCCTTGTTTTGTATTTAGCCAATCCCGAATTTCTTTAATTAATTTCTGACCAATCTGATGTATCTTCCCCCAACTTGAATATGTTGCTGTACCCTAGCCAATAAAGTGATTGTGGGCGGGTGTTCTCTTCCCTAAAACGCCTCGAACTTTCCGCGAGAGTATATAAACTGCTGATTTTTGGGTCTCTGCGCCACTTCTGTACCATATTTCAGTGTGTAAAGCACATAGCAGGGGGCGGGAAGCGCCTCTTTCTTCGGCAGCGGTCAACAACAAGGTAATGGCCGATTAATAACTTCTTTCTTTGCTAGCTCAGCAGTTTAACTCTCGGGGCGGGTCCGAAGCTTTTCCATAATGTAACCTTCCTTAAAATGTAAAGACCCTTGGTATCTATTCTATCTTTAAACTGCATATCGGGATAGAGAGTGCTTAACCCTCTCGAGCTCCCACTCATATTGTTTTGAGGTGAACTTATTTTTTCTCAACCTATTCTTCTTTAACGTAATGTAAATTGTTTCTTTCTTAAGTCACCTCTTTAGTATGGGATTAGCCCTTGTATTAACGGCCTAGTGCCAAGTAGGCTTTAAACAAAGCGTATTAGGAGCGCAAGTTCGCCTCCTCTCAAATTGTATTTTAGAGGTCATGTAATTAATCTTTTTCTCACTTAATAGACCTCAGTAGGTTGGGTATTTTACCCCTGTGTCTATGTCCAGAGAGGACAACTTGAAGGTGGAGTTTGGTGTGGCCTTTGAGAGGCTTAAAGTTTGAGAGCGAGCGGCTCTTTCTTGAAAATTGAGTGTTGTATGCCTCGAGGAGGCTTTTCTGTGTAATTTGGAGCAAGTGCTCCTGAGCATGAATGGGGTTTTCTGCCCCTCTGTTAAAACTTATTTTGAAGTAAGGTTGGGCTGATTGCCCAAGAATTGTGAAGTTGAGGCGCGAAGCCCAAATCCGGTAAATATTGTAACTACATTTTGTTGCCTTGCTACTCTGTACCTGCCATGCTTGTTATTTCCTTATTTTGAAAAGAAAATATAACCTTGTTAATTTTACATGAACTCTAATTTCGTAGCTTGAGACCCGTTCACACCCGCACCTTCTTTCACCTCTAACTACCGCAAAAACACGGTAACAAGTGGTAGCAGAGCGTGGTTGAATGGGTCTCAATTTAGCCCCTTTTGACGGCTAAACATTGCTTTGATTCAAACTCTAACAATTTTCTCAGTTGCTGGAAGTTTTGATCTTTCCTGTTTCAAAATTGTTCTGTCATCATGCCCGGCCCTCGCGATGTTCTCCATCTTAACTATTTGCGCAGGGAGGAGTTGATCTATGAGTTAACTATCAGAAATGTGCAATCTGGAGGCACGGTTGCGATAGACACCAACAAGCTTAGAGAGTCCCTTGATTTGCCTATTTCCATCCCCAACTTGGGAGAGAAAGAAATTGATGACTCTCTTTCCACGATCACCGAGAATACTACTGGGCTAGCATCGGTAGTTAGTTTTTTTGACGAAAATGATCCTTCTCCTAATCAAATTAAGCGTGTGCAAGCCAGGCTATATCATTTTTCAAATAGGGTTAACGATCTGTTGTCTCTGAAGTTGAATGACGTTCAGAGGAAGGAAGCTAGTACGTTGCTTGAAAGTATTTCTGAATTATCTAGCAAGGTCACTCAATTGTTAACTGGGGAAGTTCCTCCCAAAATTGATCAACCCACCACGATGAATGTAGGTAGCGAGGAAGAGCCTCCTAAGGGAGAAGCCAATAGGATAACCGTTGCTGCTCAAACTATCTCTGCCCCATTGGACAACGAGTCTGAACGCCGTGCATCGTTGAATAATATACGTTCTGAATTAACTTCCTTGCCACTGAAACCTTTACCTACTATGTCACCCGGGCTTAGCAGCTTGCCTCATCCAGTGGCAATGTTGCTCAGAGGTATCTCTAAGTTATCCGTTAATACCACCAGTGACGTAATTTCATTTTTAAGATTTTTAGTTGAATTTCAGGATCATGCCCTTGTGTTTTCTCTTTCCCCATGTCAGATTTTGCAAATCATCTATCCCTAGGCTATTGGTATTCTCTCAGACAAAATCGTAAGAGCCATTGCCGAGCAATCATCTATTGAGGATTTCCACGCCCACTTGCTAGCTAATTTCAAACAGCGTTTGGATGAAAACTTAGCAGACTTCATCCAAGATATTAAATTCTATACTAGGGTGTTTGCACTTCATTTTCCTGAAGATCAGATTGTACAGGCTATTGTAGAAGGAATTTCACCATCCTATAGGTCATATTTGTGTTTCGCGGCGTGCCCGCAAACCTTCTCTGAACTTGAAGCATTGGCCGTCTCAGCGGAAGGAGTTAGATACGCCGATTCTTTGCGTGTCGCGAAAGAACCCCCTCCTTCTTTTGGTCATCCTCGGCCTCCTCCTCCCCGCCGACCAGTCACACCTCGTAAATGCTATGCTTGCGGATCGCCCGACCATCTTCGGAACAAGTGCCCATTGCTCAAGTCTAGTGGGACAAGGAATGGAACTGGTTCATCACAAGGCTGTTTTAAATGTGGGGCTTTCTCACATATCGCCAAGAATTGTCCCAATTCGAATAGCACCCCCTCCTGCTCAACTTCAGGTGCAACTTCCAACAACAATCAAAAGTGACTAGTGGCTTCGGCTGAGTCGACTAATCCATCTTCCCGAGGCTCAGCCCCTGGGAAAACAGGTCGTAAATTCAGGGAATGTTCAATCTGCAAATCTATCTTTTGAATGCCCCAAAGAGTGTCTTAGGATTGCGGCGGATACCCCCGCACCGGTCCCTTTTCTCAAACTTGAGTTAAATAATGAACCTGTAACAGCTCTTTTAGATTCAGGCAGTGTTTGTTCGATTATTTCGGACCAATGGTATTCAAAATTGCAATCTGTTTGTAAACTACCTGACTATGTCTCATCTCCTGTTCAATATGTTTCGGCTAATTCATCTCCATTGGAAATCCTAGGTTCTGTAAATGTCAAAATTCGTATTTTTAAATTTACATGGAAAATCAAATTGGTTGTGGCTAAGCACCTGTCTTGCCCCATCATATTGGGAGCTGACTTCATTTCTCACACTGGTCTGGTGCTCGATCTTCAGAGTAAGTCGTGCACATTCAAATTTGCGTCCAATTGTAAAATTCCCTTGTTAAAGTGTAATTCTGTATCATGTTCATCTATTTCGCCTACCCAGGATGAGATGTTGTTAGACCTTAGACATCTACCTGAGGAGCAGGCTGATAGTATTCGTAAATTATGTCAGTCATTTCCAGAGGTGTTCTCTGATACTCTTGGTGTTACTGACCTTATTGAATACAAAATTGAGGTCACGGATTCAATTCCTGTCCGTTTTCCACCTTATAGGCTATCTCCACCTAAAATGAAGGCTCTGAAAGAAATCATCGATCAGATGTTGAAGGATGGTATTATTAGGCCCTCTAAGTCGGCCTATTCGTCACCTATTTTTCTAGTCCCGAAACCCCAAGGGGGCTTCAGGCCTGTCATTGATTATAGGGCTCTCAATCGGAAGGTGGTGTTACAATCTGTGCCCCTTCCCGACCTTCATTCTTGTTTTTCATGGTTCCGTAAGGCCAAGTTCTTCACCATCTTGGATTTGAATCAAGCCTACAATCAAATTCCCCTTGCGGAAGAGTCTAAACATCTTACAGCGTTTGCCACGGACTGGAATTTATACGAATACAACCGCGTGCCTTTCGTGCTCCCCACGGGAGCAGCTGTACTCACTAGGCTGCTAGATAGGGTCTTCTCCGACATCAAATTTGAGTATTTGTATCACTACCTGGATGATGTCGTCGTATTTTCGGAGACCTTTGAAGAACATCTAGATCATCTGCGAGAAGTTCTCAATCGCCTTCGTAAGGCTGGGTTAACTGTCAAGTTGTCCAAGGTTGCCTTTGCTAAGCCCCCTATGTCATTCCTAGGGCATATTGTGTCACCTGATGGTGTTGCAGTCGATCATTCTAGAACACAGGCCATCCGTGATTTTAAACCTCCCAAGGACATCAAAGGTATCGCCAGGTTCATTGGTATGGTGAATTTCTTCAGGAAGTTCATTCCTAACTTCGCTAATAGAGCGGCGCCCTTGAACCTTCTTCGTAGGAAAGGCATCAAATTCGAGTGGGGACCTTCTCAACAAGCCGCTTTTGAAGATCTTAAATTAGCTCTCTGTAATGCCCCTGTACTTGCTATGCCTGATTTCGCGAATAAATTCATCGTCCAAACTGACGCGTCGTCGTCAGCAGTTGCTGCAGTCCTTCTTCAAGAGAATGAACTAGGGAGGCGACCCATCGCCTATGCATCTAGGACTCTATCGGCTCAAGAAGCCAAGTATTCTATCTATGAGCTCGAAGGGTTGGCAGTCTTATTTGCCCTAGAGAAGTTCCGTCTCTATTTGGAACATGTCAAATTCGACCTGGAGACAGATAATCAAGCCTTAAGCTGGGTCTTAGGTAGGCCGCGTCGTACTGGTCGTATAGCCCGTTGGGCCATCCGAATCTCTGCCTTCCAATTCGATGTCCGTCATATCAGAGGTACCGAAAATGTTGTTGCTGATGGACTCAGCCGTATGTTTTCCAACGACGTCGAGACCCACGAACCGGTCGACAGTTCATCACCTCCCGAGTCCATACTATCTGGTGTTAATGCCATCTTAACAGATGCTCCCATGCTCTTTAGGGATATCGAGAAATACCAACGTGAAGATCCGACGCTGGCTCCGATAATGGAAACCCTTTCTTCTGGGGAACATGTTGTCCCTTATGTTCTGAGGAATGGTGGTCTATGTTGCCCTTCGAGGCATGATAAGATGATGAAGGTTGTCGTTCCAGCTGTTCTTGTGCCTATGATCTTCAAGTACTATCATGAGACCCCATTAGGGGGGCATCTTGGAATCTTTAAAACTCGTGAAAAGATTCGTGAAAGGTTCATCTGGAAGGGTATGGACGGTGAAATCCGTGAACTAGTAAAAGCTTGTAAATCTTGTCTGCTCAGTAAACCCACCATGTCCACCAAGGTAGGCCTTTTGTCTTCGCATCAAGCGTCGCGCCCCATGGAACGCCTGTACATTGATTATGTAGGACCCTTCCCCCAGTCAAAGGGAAATGCCAACAAGTTCATCTTTGTATGCGTAGATGGTTTTACAAGATTTTCCTGGTTATTTCCGACTAAGCTGGCTACCGCTCAGTCCACCATTACTTGCCTAAATTCTATTTTCGCTTCTTTTGGTCCGTGCCAATATATTGTGTCTGATAATGCTAAGGCGTTCACATCAAATCTTTTTCGTAAATTCTGTTTTGACTTGTCCATCTCTCATGTAACTACTTCTGCTTATTACCCTCAACCATCTCTGGCTGAACGGGTTAACCGTAATCTCAGGTCCGCGCTTATTGCCTATCATCATGAAGATCATTCCAGATGGGACACGTCCCTGCATTGGTTAGCTTTTGCTTTGAATTCGGCGGTTCATGAATCACATAAATTTACTCCAGCCTCTTTGATGTTCAAGTTTGTTCCCAACACGCCGCTCTCTAACCTCTGGTCTCTGAGTGACATTCTACCTGAGACAATAGATCCGGACAACATTAAAGATCTTTGGAAGAAGGCTAAAGCCAATCTTAAAGTGTCTCATGAAAAGGTTAGGGAAAGGTATGATCGTGGACGGAGACCCACCCATTTGAAGGTAGGTGACCAGGTAATGGTCAAGAATTTTGTTCCCGCGGGCAAGCTTGCCCCCACATTTCATGGGCCGTGTGTCATTCTCGATTTCCTTACGCCGGTTACGTTGTTATTAAGTAATCCAGCCACCGAGAGGATATTTAGGGTTCACCTGTCACAGGTGAAACCAGTGTGAATTTTGTGTTAACTTGCTTCATATAATTTAAAAGGAATATGAAGGTTATATTTTTTTGAGTTTCACTTTTAAGGCTTTCTACCCCTTCTATAATATTTGGTTTTATATGTAAGCATTTTTGTAAAACCTGCCAAGAACCGTTAAACTGCCATCCTGTCCTTCCCACGGCCATTACCACACTCCCGTCTCCTGCTCCACTCTACACAGTGGCTTATTTAATGCCATGGATATCTTCACGCCGCTGGCCCCTCAACCTCTCCACAAGCCTGTGCCCTCAAAAAAAAAGGATGATGGTCCAACAAATTCTGCCGCCTAGCTTTAATGTTTCAGTGCCCCCGCAGCCGCGCGGCGCCGTGCCGCGACTGGGATAGAGGAAGGGCCCCCTCGACCCCAGCGAGGACGACATGTGCACGGCGAGCCGGAGCTCTCCTCCCGGCCAAGGCTGATGTGCGGCGCACGACCTGCTACTGGCCCGCAGCCTGTATATGTTCACCGCGGGCGCGGCGTGCTTCTACACCTCTGCTCCCCTCATAGTGCGGGCGAGCGGTATCTCAGGGTACTTGAGGGGCCCGGGCGGCCTCCTCTGAACGCAAGCAGTGGCGGCTGGTCTGGCCGTTAAAATCATCAACGTTTGAAGTACATATCCAGCTATATGGACATTCCAGTTCAACTTTACTACCTTTTCTTCGGTATTCTACTGCAATATTTGGTGGACTTAGAAAATTTTCCTCAACTTTAAAAACTAAAGTTTTCCTTCTGAATTCAACTTCTACAAACATAAAGACTTTACTTCACCAGTTACAACAAAAATTTTGACACTGAATCAAACCAAATTAAGAAAATCTTATAAATACTTCTGCAATTAATCTCCATATCAACATCAAAACTTGGACCTTGTTTCCAAACAAATTTCATGTGTCACCCCTGGAGGAACTTTGGGGGGGGGGAGGTCTCTACCGGGCGGTACACCTCCACGCCGCTAATTTAAAATGTGCGCCAGTTGAAACTCCTCTGCTGGAGGAAGTCTGAACTTTATCGACGGTATTAATTTTCAAGTTTCTCAGAAGATGTCACTACTTGGAAGGTTTGGAGTTTTTGAACTGTGCCACTTTTGATGTATTTTTGTTTTACCGGTAGTAAGAAGTGTGAACTTTCTCTTCTAGAGGACACTACTGAAAAACTACAATGGTGCACCCTAGTGCGATGTGAAAGAACTGTTTTTTGGAGAAATTTTTATTTCAAAAGTTTGTTTCTTGTTAAATTTCTTTCTGTTATTGTTTAAGTTGGCTGTATACCCCTCTCTTTCCCCTTGTTTTGTATTTAGCCAATCCCGAATTTCTTTAATTAATTTCTGACCAATCTGATGTATCTTCCCCCAACTTGAATATGTTGCTGTACCCTAGCCAATAAAGTGATTGTGGGCGGGTGTTCTCTTCCCTAAAACGCCTCGAACTTTCCGCGAGAGTATATAAACTGCTGATTTTTGGGTCTCTGCGCCACTTCTGTACCATCTTTCAGTGTGTAAAGTACATAGCAGGGGGCGGGAAGCGCCTCTTTCTTCGGCAGCGGTCAACAACAAGGTAATGGCCGATTAATAACTTCTTTCTTTGCTAGCTCAGCAGTTTAACTCTCGGGGCGGGTCCGGAGCTTTTCCATAATGTAACCTTCCTTAAAATGTAAAGACCCTTGGTATCTATTCTATCTTTATACTGCATATCGGGATAGAGAGTGCTTAACCCTATCGAGCTCCCACTCTTATTGTTTTGAGGTGAACTTATTTTTTCTCAACCTATTCTTCTTTAACGTAATGTAAATTGTTTCTTTCTTAAGTCACCTCTTTAGTATGGGATTAGCCCTTGTATTAACCGCCTAGTGCCAAGTAGGCTTTAAACAAAGCGTATTAGGAGCGCAAGTTCGCCTCCTCTCAAATTGTATTTTAGAGGTCATGTAATTAATCTTTTTCTCACTTAATAGACCTCAGTAGGTTGGGTATTTTACCCCTGTGTCTATGTCCAGAGAGGACAACTTGAAGGTGGAGTTTGGTGTGGCCTTTGAGAGGCTTAAAGTTTGAGAGCGAGCGGCTCTTTCTTGAAAATTGAGTGTTGTATGCCTCGAGGAGGCTTTTCTGTGTAATTTGGAGCAAGTGCTCCTGAGCATGAATGGGGTTTTCTGCCCCTCTGTTAAAACTTATTTTGAAGTAAGGTTGGGCTGATTGCCCAAGAATTGTGAAGTTGAGGCGCGAAGCCCAAATCCGGTAAATATTGTAACTACATTTTGTTGCCTTGCTACTCTGTACCTGCCATGCTTGTTATTTCCTTATTTTGAAAAGAAAATATAACCTTGTTAATTTTACATGAACTCTAATTTCGTAGCTTGAGACCCGTTCACACCCGCACCTTCTTTCACCTCTAACTACCGCAAAAACACGGTAACAGCCTGTATAACTGCCTGACATTGTCACTGCATAGAATACACTAATTTCTTGCACAGGTTCGGGCTGTTTTTCTGCCATTTTTGAAGAATCACACTTAAATTCCTCCTTCGTATGTGCACGTTGCCCAAAGATGTTCTATGGGATTTAAATCCCGAGACTGGGGAGATTTTCTAAGCTGCTTAGGAATGTTCCAGATCAACCATGTCTTATTAGTGTCAGCAGTGTGATTTGGGTCATTATCATGCTGGAACATATAAACGGCTGGCATCCAGGCCCCGATTTCAAGTAGTTAGCGACCTGGGCAAACAATATTTAGCCGCCCTCCCCCACCGCTCGTTTTCTGTTCCTCTAAAAAATATAATCGTTTATGTTCCGAGGTATCTGTGGAACAGCAGAGGTGAAAGTAGGTGCTGGTGGGAATAGGTCTCAACTTACGAAATTAAAGTGAATTTAAAACTTTAACAAAGGTTATATTTTCTTTTCAAGATAAATAAATAACAGAATATAACAGGTACCAAGTAGCAGACCAACAAATTAAGAAAGTACAATTACAGTTTGTTACTGGATTTGGGCTTCGAGCCCCAGACTCACAATCCTTGAGCTATAAGCCCAACTTTACCTATATACTAGGTTCAACAAAGGGGCAGAAAACCCCAGTCATGTCAAGGAGCACTTGCTCCCAATTACCCAGTAAAGCCTCCTCGAGGCACACAGAAAATCCACTTTTAAGAAAGAGCAAACCCGCTCTCAAAGATCAAGCCTATTCAAAGGCCACACCAAACTCCACCTTCAATCTGCCCTCTAGGCACACAAGAACAGGGGTAATAATACCCAATCTACTGAGGTCTATTAAGTAAAGAAACAGGTCAATTACATGGCCCAAAATTCTGAGTTGAATGGAGGCGTAACTTGCACTCCTAATACATTTTTAAAACCTATTTGGTTCTAGGCCGCTTATGCAAGGGCTAATCCCATACTACGGAATTGACACGATAAGAAAACTTATTTACATTACGAAGGGAGAAAAAGAGGAAATGAAAACGTAGTCACCTCAGAACAATATGAGTGGGAGCTCGAGAGGGTTAGGCACTCTCTATCCCAATTTATAGTTAAAGAGTCGAAGTTTTACCAAGTGTCTATTACATTTTAGCGATAGGTTACATGAGAAAAGTTTTCGAACCTGCCCCGAGGGTTAAACTGCTGAGATAGCGAGAAATGAAGTTATTAAATGGCCATTACCTTATGGATGAACTGCTGCCCGAAAAAAGAGGCGCTTCCCGCCCCCTGCCAGGAGAGATGTTACTGAAGTGGCCAGGAGACCAGAAAATCAGCAGTTTATATGCCCTCGTGGAAAATTCGAGACGTTTCATGAATGATTACAACCCGCCCACAAACTTTTATTGGATAACAGGAAAAACTAATACACCAGACGAAGAAGAAACACCTTATTGGTGGAAAATTAATTACAGAAACTCATCATTGGTCAAATTCAAAACTGGCGGAAAGAGGACGGTTATACGGCCAACCCAAACAATGACTGAAAGAAATTTAACAAAGAACAAACTTATGAATAGCAAATTTCTTCAAAAAAGTTCCTTCACTTCGCACTAGGGTGCACAATTGTAGTTCTTAAGTAGTGCCATCTAGAAGAGAATGTTCACACTTCTTACTACAGAGAAAAAAACAAATCGAAACCGACATAGTTCAGAACACTTCAAAATTTACAGTAAAGACATCTTCTGAGAAGCCTTAGAATTAATGTGGTTGTTAAAGTTCAGGCTTTCTCCAGTAGAGGAGTTGCAACTGGCGCAATGTTTGAATTAGCGGCGTGGAGGTGTACCGCCCGGTACAGACCTCCCCCCCCCCCAAAAAAAAATCCTTCCATGGGGTGACACAGAAGAACACCAAATTTTGTTTTAAAACAAGGACCAAGTTTTTCTGTTAATATAGAAATTAATTGCAGAAGGATTCACAAAAGGGACATACATTTTTCCGTATCCTAAGTTTTCTTAAATTGGTTTGATCCAATTTCAAAATTCTTTGTAGTAGTTTTTGATGAAAAGTCTTTATGCTTATAGTAGTTGCATTCAGAAAGAAAAACTTTTAATTCTTGAAAGGGAAAAAAATTTCTAAATCCACCAGATGTTGCAGTTGAATCCAAAAATGGAGTAATTGTGGATATGGAATGTCCATGTAGCTGGATAAGTACATTAGTTGCCTATTACTTTGACGGCTAGACCAGCCGCAGCTGCTTGTGTCCAGAGGAGGCCGCTCGGACCCCTCAAGTACCCTGAGATACCGCTCTCTCGCACTATGAGAGGGGTAGTGATGGTGAAGCACGCCGCACACGCGACGATTGTTTACAGACCGCGGGCAGTTTGCAGGTGGTGCGCAGCACATCAGCCTTGGCCGGGAGGAGGGCTCCGGCTCGCCGTACACTGGTTGACCTCACTGGAGTAGATCGGGCCCGTGCTCCACTACAGTAGCGGTACTGCGCCGCACGGCTGCGGGGGCACTGAAACATTAAGATCTCGGCGGCAGAATTTTGTTGGACCATAACGATAGTAGGGTACAGTCTTTGTGGTGAGGTTGAGGGGCCAGCGGCGTGGAGGTTTTTATTTCATTTTAATTAGCCACTGGTGTGTTTGAGCAGGAGACGGGAGCATGGTAATGGCCATGGCGAGGACAGGATAGCAGTTTAACTGGTCGGGGTAGGTTGTACAATGAATATTTAAATACAAAGAACATGATTCAAAGGGCAGAAGGCCTTAAAATGAAACCAACAATATAACCTTCAGATTACTTTCAGAATTATACGGAGCAAGTTAGCACTGAAGTTACACAGGTTTCACCTGCGACAGGTGAACCCTAAATATCCTCTCGGTGGCTGGATTGCTTAGTAATAAGGTAACGGGTGTAAGGAAATCGAGAATAATACACGGCCCATGAAATCTGGGGGCAAGCTTGCCCGCGGGAACAAAATTCTTGACCATAACGTGGTCGCTTACCTTCAAATGGGTGGGTCTCCGTCAACGATCATATCTTTCCCTAACCTTTTCATGAAACACTTTAAGATTGGCCTTAGCCTTCTTCCAAAGATCTTTAATGTTATCAGGATCTATTGTCTCAGGTAGAATGTCACTCAGAGACCAAAGGTTAGAGAGCGGCGTGTTTGGAACAAACGTGAACATCAAAGAAGCTGGAGTAAATTTATGGGATTCATGAACCGCCGAATTCAAAGCAAAAGCTAACCAATGCAGGGATGTGTCCCACCTAGAATGATCTTCATGATGATAGGCAATAAGACCCGACCTCAGGTTACGATTGACCCGTTCAGCCAGAGATGGTTGAGGATAGTAAGCAGATGTTGTTACATGAGAAATAAATAGATCAAAACAAAATTTACGGAAAAGATTTGAAGTGAAAGCTTTGGCGTTGTCGGACACGATATATTGACAAGGACCAAAAGAAGCAAAGATCGAATTTAAACAGGAGATGGTGGACTGGGCGGTAGCCAGCTTAGTCGGGAATAACCATGAAAATCGGGTGAAGCCATCTACGCACACAAGGATAAACTTATTGGCATTCCCCTTCGACTGGGGAAAGGGTCCGACGTAGTCGATATAGAGTCGTTCCATGGGGCGCGACGCTTGATGAGAAGACAAAAGCCCTTGCTTAGTGGACATGGTGGGTTTACTAAGCCAACAAGATTTACAAGATTTTACCAATTCGCGGATTTCTCCGTCCATACCCTTCCAGATGAACATTTCACGAATCTTTTCTCGAGTTTTGAAGATGCCTAAATGCCCTCCCCGAATGGGGTCTCATGATAGTACTTGAAGATCATTGGTACAAGGACCGCTGGAACTACCACTTTCATCTTCTTATCATGCCTCGACGGGCAATATAAAACACCATGCCTCAGAACATAAGGGACAACATGTTCCCCAGAAGAAAGGCTTTCCATGATAGGGGCCAGCGTTGGATCTTCACGTTGATATTTCTCAAGATCCCCAAACAACATGGGAGCATCAGTTAAAATGGCATTAACCTCGGGTCGTATGGACTCGGGAGGTGAAGAACTATCGACCAGTTCGTGGGTCTCTACATCATTGGAAAACA
Organism: Anabrus simplex; assembly: GCF_040414725.1. Taxonomy (NCBI): domain Eukaryota; kingdom Metazoa; phylum Arthropoda; class Insecta; order Orthoptera; family Tettigoniidae; genus Anabrus; species Anabrus simplex. The sequence continues at coordinate 178,755,116 of NC_090269.1, forward strand.
TACGGCTTAGTCCATTTGCCACGACATTTTCAGTACCTCTAATATGCCTAACGTCAAATTGGAAGGCAGAAATTCGGATGGCCCACCGGGCTATACGACCAGTACGACGCGGCCTAGCTAAGACCCAACTTAAGGCTTGGTTATCGGTCTCCAAGTCGAATTTGACATGTTCCAGATAGAGCCGGAACTTTTCTAAAGCACATAATACTGTCAAACCTTCGAGCTTATAGATGGAATATTTGGCTTCTTGAGCCGATAGAGTCCTAGATGCATGGGCGATGGGTCGCCTCCCTAGTTCGGTCTCTTGAAGAAGGACCGCAGCCACTGCCGCCGACGACGCGTCGGTTTGGACGATGAATTTCTTAGAGAAATCGGGCATAGCGAGGACAGAGGCATTACAGAGATCTACTTTGAGGTCTTCGAAAGCGGCTTGCTGAGAAGGTCCCCACTCAAATTTGACGCCTTTCCTACGAAGAAGGTTCAAGGGCGCCGCTCTTTTGGCGAAATTTGAAATCAATTTCCTGAAGAAATTCACCATACCAATGAACCTAGCAATACCTTTGATGTCCTTAGGAGGCTTGAAGTCACGGATGGCCTGTGTTCTAGAGTGATTGACTGCAACACCATCGGGCGACACAATATGCCCTAGGAATGACATAGAAGGCTTAGCGAAGGCAACCTTAGACAACTTCACAGTTAACCCAGCCGTACGAAGGTGATTGAGAACTTCTCTCAGATGATCTAGGTGTTCTTCGAAGGTCTCCGAAAATACGACGACATCATCAAGATAGTGGTACAAGTACTCAAATTTGATGTCGGAGAAGACCCTATCTAGCAGTCTCGTAAGGACAGCTGCTCCCGTGGGGAGCCCAAAAGGCACGCGGTTGTATTCATACAAATTCAAATCCGTGGCACGTGGCAAACGCTGTCAGGTGCTTGGATTCCTCTGCTAACGGTATCTGATTATAAGCCTGGTTAAGATCTAAGATGGTAAATAACTTAGCCTTACGAAACCATGAAAAACAACAGTGAGGTCTGGAAGGGGCACAGACTGTAACACCACCTTCCGATTGAGAGATCTATAATCAATCACAGGCCTGAAGCCACCTTGGGTTTTCGGGACTAGAAAAATAGGCGAAGAATACGCCGACTTAGGGGGCCGAATTATACCATCCTTAAGCATCTGATCGATGATTTCCTTCAGGGCTTTCATTTTAGGAGGAGACAGCCTATAAGGTGGAAAACGGACCGGAATCGAATCAGTAACCTCAATCTTGTATTCAATAAGGTCAGTAACACCAAGAGTATCAGAGAACACCTCTGGAAATGACTGACACAACTTACGAATACTGTCAGCCTGCTCCTCAGGAAGATGTCTAAGGTCTAACAACATCTCATCCTGGGTAGGCGAAATAGATGAACATGATACAGAACTACACTTTAACAAAGGGATTTTACAATTAGAAGCAAATTTGAATGTGCACGACCTGCTCTGGATGTCGAGCACTAGACCAGTAGAAGACATGAAATCCGCTCCCAATATAATGGGGCAAGACAAGTGATTAGCCACAAACAATTTTATTTTCCAAGTGAATTTAGAAATACGAATTTTGGCATATAAAAAACCTAAAATTTCTAATGGAGAAGAATTAGCCGAAACATATTGAACTGAAGATGAGCAATAGTCAGGAAGTTTACAAACAGTTTTCAATTTGGAGTACCATTCAGCCGAAATAATAGAACACACACTGCCCGAATCTAGTAAAGCTGTTGCAGGTTCATTATTCACTTCAATTTTGAGAATAGGATCAGGTGCGGGGGTATCCGCCGCAATCCTAAGACATTCTTTAGGGTCTTCAAAAGCTAAATTCGAAAACTGAGTTTTCCTTGGGAATTCGGCAGTTTTACTTGGGGCTGAGCCTCGGAATGAAGAGTTGGTCGACTCAGCCGAAGCCACTAGTCATTTTTGATTGTTGTTGGAAGTTGCACCAGAAGTTGAGCAGGAGGGGGTGCTGTTCGAATTTGGGCAATTCTTGGCGATATGGGAAAACGCGCCGCATTTAAAACAACCTTGAGATGACCGCGCTCCATTCCTTATCCCACTAGACTTAATCAATGGACATGTATTGCGAAGATGGTCAGGCGACCCGCAAGCGTAACATTTACGGGATGTGACGGGTCGGCGAGCTGGAGGCCGAAAACTACTAGAGGATGGAGGGGGTTCTCTCGCGACACGCAAGGTATCGGCGTATCTAACTCCTTCGGCTGAGACAGCCATAGCCTCTAACTCGGCAAAAGTTTGCGGACGCGACGCGAAACACAAGTATGATCGGTATGATGGAGAAATACCTTCCACTATGGCCTGAACAATTTGAACTTCGGGAAAATGATGGGCAAATACCCTAATATAGAATTTGATGTCTTGTATGAAGTCTGCCAGGTTTTCTTCAAGTCGCTGCACTCTATAATAATACTTCTGAATTAGAGATGACCTAGCTCGAGCTGGAATAAAATTAGCTAACAGATGGGCGTGGAAGTCTTCTATGGATGACTGTTCGGCAATTGCCCTAACTATTTTGTCCGATAGAACACCAATAGAATACGGGTAAATAATCTGAAGGATTTGACACGGAGAAAGAGAAAAAACAAGGGCATGATCTTGGAACTCAACTAAAAACCTTAAGAAGGCAATGACATCGGTTGTGGAGTTCACAGAAAACTTTGAAATCCCTCTGAGTAACATAGCTAATGGATGGGGTAAACTGCTGAAACTAGGTGACATAGTAGAAAGGGGTATAGGGTAAAGAAGCCGAGAGAATCCCGTAAATATAGTAAATGTGATCGCGGAGAGAGCATCGTCAATCTCTTTTTCTCCCAAAGTCGGGATGGTAATAGGCAAATCAAGGGAATCTTTTAGCTTATTAGTGTCTATCGCAACCGTGCCTCCAGATTGAACATTTCTAATGGTTAATTCATAAATTAATTCCTCCTTGCGCAAATAGCCGGGGTGGAGGACTTCGCGAGAGCCGGTCATGATGACAAAAAATTTAAAGTTTTGAAAAATGAGAAAGAAAGGTCCAGCGACAGAGAAAATTGTTAGAGTTCGAAAGCAAAGCAATGTTTAGCCGTCAAAAAGGGCTAAATTGAGACCCATTCAACCACGCTCTGCTACCACTTGTTCCGAGGTATCTGTGGAACAGCAGAGGTGAAATAATGTGCTGGTGGGAATAGGTCTCAACTTACGAAATTAAAGTTAATTTAAAACTTTAACAAAGGTTATATTTTCTTTTCAAGATAAATAAATAACAGAATATAACAGGTACCAAGTAGCAGACCAACAAATTAAGAAAGTACAATTACAGTTTGTTACTGGATTTGGGCTTCGAGCCCCAGACTCACAATCCTTGAGCTATAAGCCCAACTTTACCTATATACTAGGTTCAACAAAGGGGCAGAAAACCCCAATCATGTCAAGGAGCACTTGCTCCCAATTACCCAGTAAAGCCTCCTCGAGGCACACAGAAAATCCACTTTTAAGAAAGAGCAAACCCGCTCTCAAAGATCAAGCCTATTCAAAGGCCACACCAAACTCCACCTTCAATCTGCCCTCCAGGCACACAATAACAGGGGTAATAATACCCAATCTACTGAGGCCTATTAAGTAAAGAAACAGGTCAATTACATGGCCCAAAATTCTGAGTTGAATGGAGGCGTAACTTGCACTCCTAATACATTTTTAAAACCTATTTGGCACTAGGCCGCTTATGCAAGGGCTAATCCCATACTACGGAGGTGACACGATAAGAAAACTTATTTACATTACGAAGGGAGAAAAAAAGGAAATGAAAACGTAGTCACCTCAGAACAATATGAGTGGGAGCTCGAGAGGGTTAGGCACTCTCTATCCCAATTTATAGTTAAAGAGTCGAAGTTTTACCAAGTGTCTATTACATTTTAGCGACAGGTTACATGAGAAAAGTTTTCGAACCTGCCCCGAGGGTTAAACTGCTGAGCTAGCGAGAAATGAAGTTATTAAACGGCCATTACCTTATGGATGAGCTGCTGCCCAAAGAAAGAGGCGCTTCCCACCCCCAGCTAGGAGAGATTTTACTGAAGTGGCCAGGAGACCAGAAAATCAGCAGTTTATATACCCTCGTTGAGAATTCGAGACGTTTCATGAATGATTACAACCTGCCCACAAAATTTTATTAGATAACAGCAAAAACTAATACACCAGACGAAGAAGAAACACCTTATTGGTGGAAAATTAATTACAGAAATTCCTCATTGGTCAAATTCAAAACTGGCAGAAAGAGAAGGGTTATACTGCCAACCCAAACAATGACTGAAAGAAATTTAACAAAGAACAAACTTATGAATAGCAAATTTCTTCAAAAAAAGTTCCTTCACTTCGCACTAGGGTGCACAATTGTAGTTCTTAAGTAGTGCCATCTAGCAGAGAATGTTCACACTTCTTACTACAGAGAAAACAAAAACAAATCGAAACCGACATAGTTCAGAACACTTCAAAATTTACAGTAAAGACATCTTCTGAGAAACCTTAGAATTAATGTGGTTGTTAAAGTTCAGGCTTTCTCCAGTAGAGGAGTTGCAACTGGCGCAATGTTTGAATTAGCGGTGTGGAGGTGTACCGTCCGGTACAGTTTACAAATTAAAGATTACATTTTTCAAAATCATGAGTTTTAAAACACCACATTATGCAAATAAAGTTAATTCTCATAATTAAATTTATCAAGCCAAATGACGGTGATAGCGAAATAAGAATCATGCTGTTTTTATTTCTATTTAAAAAGCCATTGATTCAATTTGATAGTTTGTGTGTAAGTAAATAATTTTAGAAATAAGACACATAAATTATCATTAATTTATTGTAATATATTTCGATCACATTTAAAAATCCAAGTTATGTTTATAGGCTACTTGTATAATTATATATTACTTTACATAAAAGATTTTTTCCTAGCAAACTCTTGAACAGTTTCATTAAAGTTAGTTTTCAAGGTTAAATCTTTTAACTTTTCATTAAGAAGTGTTGCCCTCTTAGCATTTTTTTACTCTGCTTAAAACTGAAAAAGCCCTTTCTGCAGTACAGTTGGTTATTGGTAAGGTCAGAAACATCCTAATAGTAATTTCAAGGTTGGGAAAAGTACTTGACAAATTGGTTTTTTTTTAAATACAAGAATGCACTTAGGCAAGTTTTGGAATCCCTCAAGTTCAAGTACATTTGAAAGTTTACACACTCATTTACAAAATCTTGACTGATGTCTTCAGGGTACAGCGAACTAAGTTTCAAAGCAGTGTTCTTCACTTCTGATGATTCGGATGAGCAAGTCAGTAGTAGAGGTAACAGTTGAAATTTGGAAGCTACGACTTCATATGCTTTTTTTCTTCTTGCTAAGTTTCCCATAAGTGTGCCCATTATTTTAAGGAACACATTGTTTTTGAAATTTGTTCTTTCATCTAGGTCTCCTTCAATCCCATATGTTTTATCTGCAAACATTTTCCATTTTCTTACTCTTGAGTAGCTTGGAACATCACATCCACCTATTTTCAAAGCAGTTTGCTCATATATGTAAAACTCATCCCTTTTTGCTTTGATGAATCCTTACAGGGTTTTCAATTGGGTTACTCCTCCCTCAAGATTAAGATGTTCATACTGCAAGTTTTTAGAACACTTGTCTACTTTTTCCAAAATATCGTTCCGCACAACTGACAGAAAAGTGGTCTCGAAATTCTGAAATTTAATTTCAAGGTTTTGTGCCTTAAGTCTACAAGCAGGTTTTACACTGGAGTCTTCAGATAGCTGCCTCAACGATTGTCGTATTTCTTACCTTTTACCAAAGCTCTGACAGCATCTGCTCTTGCAGACCATCTGGTTTTTGATAAAGATTTTACCACTGGTGTACCGTTTCTTGCCAAGAATTGCTTCAAAATATTCCACCTCTACGTTGACAGAGAAAAGTAATTTTACAACTCATGGACGAAGCCAAGAAAACTACTGTGGCAGTGCAGCATTCTGGGCCAGGCGAACCAACAAGATTTAATGAATGTGCTGCACATGGTATGTATTCAGCAAAGGGACTTTGCTGCTTTATTTGGGACTGAAGACCTGAGTAAGCTCCTAACATATTGGAAACATTATCATAACTTTGGCTCCTACAATTCTTGATGTTGATTTCGAAAGTCTCAAGACAGTCAAGTACAGCTTGTTCTAGTCCAGCATATGTATGTGATATTCCAGGCAGGAGCTCAGTGAGTCGTTCTACAGGCTTTGCCTCTGTTTTAGGTACATCTCGTAAAACAATAGCCAACTGGTCAGTGTGAGAGCGATAAGGCATCGAATCTACAATGAGAGAGTAGTATCTAGCTTCTTTTACTTCATCAGCTACAGTTTTAAGCACACAATTCCCCATTACTTCAATAAATTCACTACATATTGAGAAGAAAGATTTGAGATGTGCCCTTGACCTTTGTTGCCATATTTCCCGATGTGCTGGGCAAGGAAAGGGTCATATTCACTGATTAACTTGAGGCATCCAAGATATAACCATTTAAAGTTGATCCAAAATACTCATTGTCTCCTTGGAAAGGTAAACCCCTAACTGCCAAAAATCGTACAACGGGAACTATTCTTGAGAATATACTTCGCCAGTAGTTTACCTCTTCTTCATACTGTGTAAATAGAATTGTATCAACCTGCATTAACTGTTTTTGTCAGAAGATGTATGTAAGAACATTACACCTGTGGTCATGAGAATGTTCATGATGTTTCAGTAGTTTGTAGCTGTGCTTCCAGTCAGTAAAACTGGTAGAAAAATGAGTTTTTGCATTGTCTGGTTGAAATAAACAGCATTGAATAAAGAATACTTTCCCAGTTGACTGTGAATACAATAACCAATCTCATAAAACAACGTCCCCACTAGGAAGAGTACTCTTAAATATATTTTTAGACAATGCTCTTTTACCATCATTGTAAGTTCGCAGAGATTTCGAAAAATATACCATTACGTTTTGTTTTGGACATTCTCAACTACTGAATTTAATCGGCATTCCAAGTAGCAGGATCATCTATAGAAAATGAATTAGGTAAGGTTACCTCAGGTTGTGATTGTGAAATAGTTCCAAACGGCTGCTGGACAACTTCAGGCTCATCCTTCAATTTAATACTAACACAGGTCCGATCAGGCTGTGTATCTAGGCGTTGTAAGTCTTCTTGTGTAAAGTCAAATGGGGCCGATGACGAAATCAAAGGTTTTGTTAAGTCATCATGGCATTCCAATTCCAAGGTTGAAGTTGAATGAGTCAAAGTAAAGAACTACCCCATTTTTGGCACTTTATTAAGTAGTTCAAGTTCGTCATTCTGCTTTTAAGCAGCACGTTTTCTGTATTCAGCACCACAAAACTTTTTACTCATGGTTAAATACTGAAAAACATGTACCAAAGAATTACACGAGACAACGAGTTGGCTTGGTGAGATTATCAGGTTAATGGTGAGTGGATGTAAACAACAATATGCACACGAATCGTCACGAGCCAATGGCAGACAGGGCAGTGGCTGTCTAGACTAACAGGGTTGCCAAGGCACCAACTATAATTGCCCATCCAGCACCCGCACGAGGTAAACAATACCTTTATTGTTTGCAGTAATTTAATTTTCTTCATAAAATTTAAGTAATTTAATTTTCTTCATAAAATTTAAATATGCAGATTAAATCCATGTTTTAAAGTTTAATTTAAAGTGCTTTATATAGACTAATAAAATAAATGGAATAAAGTAAAAGTAATTTGAGTGTAATGAATTTAAGACGTAATTCACACAAGGCCATAATTACTCGATCCGCCAGCCGCCGCCCCTCAAAACCTGGCGCCCTGGGCAAATGCCTAGTCCGCCCATTTATAAATTGGGGCCTGGTGGCATCCCCATTTTTTCGGCACTCTGCTTCACGTCTGCCCTCAGGATTGCACTATAGCCCTCCTTGTTCATTATTCTGTCAATGAAATGTATGTTACCCACACCTCTGGCTGACATACAGCCCCAAAGCATTACAGACCCACCACCGTATTTTACAGTTGGGAGTGTATTTGCTACATCATTGTCTGTACTAATTTTTTGCCATATTTTGTGAATGCCATCTGACCCGAAAAGGTTTACTTTGTGTCATCAGCTCAGATAACATTATGCCAGATTTCGTTCTCCTTATTTACATGCTCCTAAGTAAATATCAGTCTGCGCCGTCTGTTTTCCTTTTTTTTTTTGCTAGTGGCTTTACGTCGCACCGACACTGATAGGTCTTATGGCGATGATGGGAGAGGAAAGGCCTAGGAATTGGAAGGAAGCAACTGTGGCCTTAATTAAGGTACAGCCCCAGCATTTGCCTGGTATGAAAATGGGGAACCATGGAAAACCATCCTCAAGTCTGTCGACAGTGGAATTCAAACCCACTATCTCCCGGATGCAAGCTCACAGACACACACCTCTAACCACACGGCCAATTTGCCCGGTTGTTTTCTATTTACGGATGGCCTTTTCCAAGGGTTTCTTTCATAGTACACTATGCCGATACAGGATCCGATGGACGGTGGAGTTGCTGATCTTCTTTCCAGTTTGTTCCTCCATGAGTTGCCTCAATACTGGTGCACTTAATTTGGAATCTGACTTTATCAGCCGAACAACAAACTGTTCTTCCCTTTCAGTTAAACACTTTCTCCTGGGTTGCCTTGGCATGTTCTTGAGAGTGCCTTTGTCTTTAAATTTATCTACCGCATGTTGCACTGTAAAATGTGTTCTATTGTCTAGCTGGCCAATCTTTCACAATGAAAATCCTTAAGTCCCAGTTTAAGTGTAGTGTTCTTAAGCTCTGTACTTAAATTTGCACTCGTATCCTTGTCCACCACAGATCATAGATACTCCAGGAAGGAAACTAACGCACTTGACCAGTTGTACGCCATCCCTGAGACTTTTCCGTGCATCGCAAACAAACGGTGCACATCATCCTGTCCATGTGTATGAATACAACTGGTATACCTGTTTGTCGATGCCGGCACATTCATATCAAATCTTCCTGCCTGTATGTAAATAAGCATGGTTTTGATTAACGAATTATCATTGACAAACCACATTCTTACCCGTAATGTACATTTCAGTTTGTCAATCATTAATGTGAATATATGAGACGTGATAAGAAATTGAAGCCTGTACGAACAACAAAGCCATATACTCTATGTACTACGACAAGTTTCCATCGGCTTGAACAACTAGTCGAGCCGACATGGCATTGACTCAATAAGCTTCGTGAAGTATTTCACGTCGAGGGACATCTTATCCCATGCGTCCAACATAACACCCCACAAAGCACGTGCGAACACGGGGAAGGGTGAGACCAGCATTTTTTATATATGGCGTTTCCACCTTACCCCCACACACGTTCAATGGGGTTCAAGTGTAGAGCTCGAGGGACCCAACTGAGCAGTGCAATGGAGCCCTGCTCAGAAAACCAGTCCTGAACACGATCGCTCATGTGAATTGGAGCGTTGTCTATGTCTTTCATGAACTGTATTACCTCACTGTCATAGCTCTCTCTCACACTCAGAACCATAATATTCTGCAGAATGTCCTAATATTGATCCAATGAGGCGTCTATCTGACGGGGCACTCCAGCCACATCAGACTATATCCGCCATCAACAGGCTCCCCATGGCTTGTAAATATCAAGCGGCTTACCTCCGCCGAACTTAAAGGTCTCGTCAGAGGAGATCTCACAGTCCAGTTACGATTTAATTCCATCTCGGCAAAGGCGCACCGATCGATCTGTTCATCGGAGAGATTCTTCGGCGGCAGCTTTTCTGCAGTGGAGTCCGGCTTCTCGTAATGATTTACGGAACGTGTATGGACACCGAGAAAATTGGTCACCCGCAACACCTCTGCCAAGTTTAAGAATGCGTTCTCCTGTGAAGTTTCAACTAATCTGTTGTCTCCTTTCCTATTAGCAACATGCTTTAAACCATTTCCTGATATACGTGCAATGTCTCCTGACACCCTCCACTATTACAGTATATCCATCTCTGAGCAGCCCTTGGTGAAGCACCGTATCCAATGGCTGCTTCACGAGTGCTAACATTGCTGTGGTGCTCTCTTAATGCATACCTGAAGTACTTATTAGATTATTGTTTGGTCGGAGGAGCTATACCAGATGAATGGAGAGTTGCTATAGTAGCCCCTGTGTATAAAGGAAAGGGTGATAGACATAAAGCTGAAAATTACAGGCCAGTAAGTTTGACATGCATTGTATGTAAGCTTTGGGAAGGCATTCTTTCTGATTATATTAGACATGTTTGTGAAATTAATAACTGGTTCGATAGAAGGCAATTCGGTTTTAGGAAAGGTTATTCCACTGAAGCTCAACTTATAGGATTCCAGCAAGATATAGCAGATATCTTGGATTCTGGAGGTCAAATGGACTGTATCGCGATTGACCTGTTTAAAGCATTTGATAGGGTGGATCATGGGAGACTACTGGCAAAAATGAGTGCAATTGGATTAGACAAAAGAGTGACTGAATGGGTTGCTATATTTCTAGAAAATAGATCTCAGAGAATTAGAGTAGGTGAAGCTTTATCTGACCCTGTAATAATTAAGAGGGGAATTCCTCAAGGCAGTATTATCAGACCTTTATGTTTTCTTATATATATAAGTGATATGAGTAAAGGAGTGGAATCGGAGGTAAGACTTTTTGTGGATGATGTTATTCTCTATAGAGTGATAAATAAGTTACAAGATTGTGAGCAACTGCAACGTGACCTCGAAAATGTTGTGAGATGGACAGCAGGCAATGGTATGTTGATAAACGGGGTTAAAAGTCAGGTTGTGAGTTTCACAAATAGGAAAAGTCCTCTCAGTTTTAATTACTGCATTGATGGGGTGAAAGTTCCTTTTGGGGATCATTGTAAGTATCTAGGTGTTAATATAAGGAAAGATCTTCATTGGGGTAATCACATAAATGGGATTGTAAATAAAGGGTACAGATCTCTGCAAATGGTTATGAGGGTGTTTAGGGGTTGTAGTAAGGATGTAAAGGAGAGGGCATATAAGTCTCTGGTAAGACCTCAACTAGAGTATGGTTCCAGTGTATGGGACCCTCACCAGGATTACCTGATTCAAGAACTGGAAAAAATCCAAAGAAAAGCAGCTCAATTTGTTCTGGGTGATTTCTGACAAAAGAGTAGCGTTACAAAAATGTTGCAATGTTTGGGTTGGGAAGAAGTGAGAGAAAGAAGAAGAGCTGATCGACTCAGTGGTATGTTCCGAGCTGTCAGCAGAGAGATGGCGTGGAATGACATTAGTAGACGAATAAGTTTGAATGGCGTTTATAAAAGTAGGAAAGATCACAATATGAAGATAAAGTTGGAATTCAAGAGGACAAACTGGGGCAAATATTCATTTATAGGAAGGGGAGTTAGGGACTGGAATAACTTACCAAGGGAGATGTTCAATAAATTTCCAATTTCTTTGAAATCATTTAGGAAAAGGCTAGGAAAGCAACAGATAGGGAATCTGCCACCTGGGCGACTGCCCTAAATGCAGATCAGTATTGATTGTATTGTATTGAGAATGTTATGCCATATCAGGATGGACTGAAGCATTTAGCATTGAAGTTAGCTTGGCCAAACGTGGTGTGTTTGTCTGTTGTCATCGTGGTGTATTCATTCCGGTACACCGGGATTTTAGCCTTAGCTGTTTAAGTAGGCAGGAATTTTGTAACCTAAAACTGACCGTATGCACTACTTGGAGTGTGCCGTGTTGTATGCGAGTGTATGTTTCAAGGAGGAGAAAGAAGGGAGAGGAGAGAGTGTAGAGTGAGAGTGACTGACACACAGAAATACGGGCTGTGTTGCAGAACCCGTCGCGGACTTCCTTATGTTTTATGTCTCCAGAGACGCGCCACTTTTTTATTGTCCGTCAGCACCTCCTTTTATTAGCAGCCCTCTCGCAACCCAGGCTTACATCATTTAATCAGTAGCCATTGGCACAATAACATCCCAAAAAATCGGTAACCTTAAGTTGCACTGCGTTGAAAAACATATTTCTATAAAGTATACTTCTCACATCTGTTCTTCAGCTGACCAGTCTTCCCTGTTTATAGCCACCATACCTAAGCCCTAAGAGATAAAACGTCAAATCTGACCGTAGCTTCACGGGCACTGATATCGTCATGGTGAACATTAGTTAGAACACGCTTGCTTTCACCCTGTGTGTCAGGCATCATGCCAGAATTGACAAGGTTGGTTTCAGAACTCTGAACAAATTCAGTCATGTTCGGCTCATTTCTTTTCTGTGTGACTGGATTATTTTTATGTCACTTCGACACAGATAGGTCCCATGGCAACGATGGGTTAGGAAAGGGCTAGAAATGGGAAGAATCCCCCTGTGGGTGGGGGCAGTAGAATAACACCCATGGTATCCGCTGCCTGTTGTATGAGGCAACTAATAGAGGCCCCAGGGGCTCTGAACTTGGGAGCATAAGTTGGTGACCACAGGCCCTTAGCTGAGTCCTGGCATTGCTTCCACTTACTTGTGCCAGGCTCCTCACTTTCATCTATCCTATCCGACCTCCCTTGGTCAACTAGTGTCCTTTATGACCCCGACTGTATTAGGCTTGCTAATCCTAGGGAGTCTTTCATTTTCACGCCCATTGTCACTGTTGTCTTCCTTTGGCCCTTTGGCCGAAATCTTCATGTTTCTAAGTCTCGGATCCCTTCCATATTTTCTCTCTGATTAGTGTTAATAGTGTTAATAAAGGATAGTTGCCTAGTTATACTTCCTCTTAAAACAATAATCACCACCACCACCAATGGGAAGGAAGCGACCGTACCCTTGATTAAGATACAGCCTCACAATTTGCCTGGTGTGAAAATGGGAAACCACAGAAAACCATCTTTAGGGCTGCCGACTGTGGGGTTCGAACCCATTAACTCCTGAATGCAAGCTGACAGCTATGTGACTCAAACTGCACAGCCACTCGTTCAGTTTGAATATTTCAGAGTAGCAATAAAACTGCATGGGTAAAAGTATGTTTGCGACATACATTTTCACCTCCCTTTGTACTTAGGCAGCACCTTGTTCTTATGTCACCTAGTGTAGCTCATCCAAACCACCAGATTGGTAACACTTCAAAATAGTTGGAAATAGTCTGGAAATTGGTGCTACTCGAGTCCGTGAGAACGTGTATCGCCATCTCTTAACCGTTCGTAGAATTACGTGTAACAATGGAACATGTAGGAATGAAATATTATTTATTCTGGAATATCAATGAAAAGAGCCATTAAAGGATTTATGTACCGGGTGTCGACATTATTAAACCGTAAGGGTGGTATACATTTTATTTTCTCCATCCTCATTCCAATTGCTCGAGGTCTGATGAGAAGAGGCAACTCTCTCGATGTGGGAGTGTTTTACGGTCACTGCTCTGTAGAGTTGTTACTGTACGCGCACTTTTTAGTGATAGATTTTTGTACTCCGTGAGGAGTAAGAAGGGAGCACTGCCGGCTCCGGTAAATACTGCCAACTGAATGGAAATGAAATCTGAATTGAATCGATAATATGATCGATCGATATGAATTTTCTAAACCTTTATTATCTTAACGCCAACAACTGTGTCACACACACAATATATAATACTATATAATATTTCCCGATGCGAAACGTGTTCCTAGCATGAATTCTATAGTTTGGCTTTGCTGTGTAAACAACAACAGTACGAGGATGTAAAGTGTACGCCGATGATAAGTGATTCTTAGTTTGTGTTTCATAGGTTGCCAATACGAATCTCGAAGATAACCGAAGTCGACCGATTCAGCACTAGAGTGTAAATCTATCGCTAAAAAGTGCGCAGATAGTATACAGATCAGTGTTTACAGTCAAATGCCCTTCCTTATGCCAAGCACATCAGAGAGATGAATGAAAATGAAGTGGACGATATTAATGATCTTTGAGCTAAGAACGAGAGGAAAGTGGTTTGGCATTTGCCTGGAGGTGAAATGGGATACCACGTAAAACTATCCTGAGGATGGTCGGATGAAGGTGTCTCTCAAATCGGTGATAGCTTAGATCCTTAGATTCATACTCACTGTGTCCTAACACACCATGGTAACCCCATTGGAAAGATGTATACTATATTATTATTATTATTATTATTATTATTATTATTATTATTATTATTATTATTATTATTATTATTATTATTATTATTATTATTATTATTATTAATGGTTTTGTTTAAAGGGGCCAAACTTATAGGTCGTTGGCGCCTCTTATTATTTTAAATCCCCGACCTGGCCGAAAATCAAACCCGGGACGCTCTGAACCGAAGGCCAGTATGCTGACCATTCAGCCAGCAAGTCCGACCTGCAGTTAATCACAGTCTTGTAACTTATTTATTACTCTATACAGAATAACATCTTTTGCATCCATTATTAATAATAATAATTGTTACCATGTTTTCGTGGATCACAGAGGTGAAAGAAGGTGCAGGCATGAATGGGTCTATCTACTACAATCAAAAGATGAATTAAAAGCTTTAAAAATCAGAGTTATATTTCTTTTGGACTGTTTTTTTTTTTTTTTCTTTTTTCAAATGCAAAATAATTAACTAAACCAGTCGCTCAGCAACAGTACAAGATTTCAGATATAGAATTAGCTTAGTTTAGTTACAAGTTTGGAGAAATTAGAAACAATCCACAAGTCAACAATCTGAGCTTAAAGCTCCCAACTTTTACAAATGTTACTTGAGCATTATTGCTCTGTCTGCTTAATAGTCCAGGAGACAGATCTCACACTTTCTTTTACAAGGTATTTACATGGTACCATTCTTCCAAGAGCACTTTTGCTCCACCACAACATTACCGCCTTCCAAAAAGCATCGTTTAACCATCAATAGGCAAAGAGTGTCTTTGCTCTATTAAAAACTGTACAATAGACACCTAGTTTTAGAAAATTCCAGGTCTACTGTATTAAAGGCAGCAGCTACATATTACAATTCAAACAGTATTTACTGTCTTAGACACACAACAATCTGACTACTTAATCTAAAAGAAAGAAATTGAATATTACAGGGGCATCAAATACCCATTCTACCGGGCTTGTAAGGAAAACATAACACAGGTTGGATTTACTGGCCCAAACTTCAAAATAATGCCGAAGCTGACACTTCCACTCCTTGCAATTTCAATTAGAAGCTAAACCCTAATTGGGCTTATGGCCCAACATTACATTGGCTAGTCCTATGCTACAGAGGTGACTAGATGGAGAAAATTTAAGTTACAAAAGCTACAGACAGAAAATGGTTATAAAATCATATTCACCTCAAAATCAAGACAATAGGGAACTCAAGAGGGTGTCACACTCTCTATTCCGAAATTTAAGCCTAAGTGCTTTTAGGCTTATTTGAAATTTACAGTAGGAATTTACATTTTAGAAGATAGGATATTTAAAGTTGCATTATTAAAGATAGGAAACCTTCCCCTCGAGCTAGCTTTCAGTTATTAAATGGCTGCCATTATCTTACTGCGCTGGACTGCTTGATGAAGGGCGAGATGCCCCCGCCTCCACTATCATCGCACACTCAGAAACAGTACGATCAAAAAGACAAGGTGGCTCGAAAAATTGTCAGCATTTATACCCAAGAGGAAGGTTCTAGAAAGATCTAGGCTAAGACCTGACATGACGTCAATTTTTATTGGATAATTAAATGTGTACGTAGTACAAGAAAACGATGATTGGTTGTAAATTAAATACAAAAAAAATTTTGATTGGCCAGCATCACAAGTTGGTGGGAAGAGATAAAAGTATTGACAAATTTAACATACCAAAAACAAAAGATAATCAACTCAGTGTAGTAAACCTGGGAATACAAAATTACTTTATCACTTAGTAGCGACATCTGTTGACCAAAGTTGCTCTATTTGTTCCAAGTTTTAAGTGTAAGATGTCCTTTTACAAGGTGCTTGATTTAAATTAACAGGGCAGAAATACCCTTGTGGTATAATAATAATAATAATAATAATAATAATAATAATAATAATAATAATAATAATAATAATAATAATAATAATCATAATACCAGCTGGTACACCTCTACGACGCACTTTTGAATTTTCTGCCTTTAAGTACTACCCTACTGCAGAAACTCAGAACTTTAAAAACTGAATTATTTCATCAGTTTCTCAGAAGATGTCACTGTGTTAATTTCGAACTGCTTTTGTTTACTAATTATCAAGAAGTGTGGATATTCTCTGATAGATGTCTCTACAAAAACTATGACCGTGCACCCTGGTGCGAAGGGGTAGAATTTATTTGAAGAAATTTTGTATTCATAAGTTTGTTCCTTACTAAATTTCATTCTTTCATTTGTGGGTTGCAACATAAATCTTTTCTTTCCGTCAGTTTTGAAGTTAGCCAATCAATAATTTCTGTCATTAATTTTCAGCCAATTGCATCTTTCTTCTCCAATTTTGATGTGTAACTGTAAGCTACCCAATAAACGACTGTGGGTGTGTCTTAATTATTCATGAAAGGTCTCGAATCTTCCCCGAGAGTATAATAACTGCTGATTTTCCTGGCTCTTGGCCACTTCAATAACATCTAGCTTAGTGTATGGAAGTATAGCAGGGGGCGGGTAGTGCCTCTTCCTTCGGGCAGCAGCTCTTCAACAGCTCTTCAGCAGTTTAGCCCTTGGGGAACGTCCGAAACCTTTTCAATGTAACCTACCTCTCTAAAAATGTAACTTAGTGCCGGCTTATGTAAAAATTTCTTATTACTTTAACTGTAAATCAGGGATAGAGAGTACTTTACCCTCTCGAACTCCCCTTCATTTTGAGTTGAGGTGACTATGTTTCCATAACCGATTTTCTACTCTTAATGTATTAAACTTTTCTTATACGAGTCATCTCCCTAGTGTGGGAATAGCCCCTGTTTAATCGGCCTAGTGCCCCTTAGGTTTTAACAAGTATTCATGTAATAGTGCAAGTACACGCCTCCATTCTTTTTGCGTTTAGGGCCATTTAAGTTAACCTGTTAAATTTCTCTATTTAGGCCCAGTAGGCTGGGTACTAGATACCCTTGTTTCATTATAAGTCGTGCCTTGATGGCAATCATGTGTAAAAGTCTGGTATTGCCTTTAATAGGCTTGAAAAATTGAGAGCGGGTCAGCTCTCTCTTGTGTTTGAAAAGTGCCTCTGGGAGGCTTGAGGTTAAAAGTTGGGAGCAAGTGCTCCTTGAATGAAGGGGTTTTCTGCCCTTTGAATAAATGAGCGTACCTTGGTAATGTTGGGCTAGTAGCTCAAGGATTGTGTAACTGAGGCTCGAAGCCAGAACTTGTAAAGACCCCGAAACTTGTGCTTTCGTTTGTAAAGTTATCATTGCACCTGTGTTTTTTTTATTGTTATTTCACCTAGTGAAAATTTGTTAAATCTTGTTGTCTATTGAAAATATAACCTTTATTGAAATTTTAATTCATCTTTCGGACTTGTAGTTAGACCCATTCCAGCCCACACCTTCTTTCACCTCTGCTGTTCCACAGATACCACCGGATGGTACACCTCTATGCCGCACATTTGAAATTTCCACCTTAAGGTATTCCTCTACAAGAGAAACAGTGAACTTAAAACTATACCTACTTAAACCTTTCCTCTGAAGATGTCACTGTGTGAATTTCGACATGTTTTTGTTTACTATTTATCAAGAAGTTTGGACATTCTCTCATAGATGTCTCTACTAAAAAACTATGATCATGCACCCTGGTGCGAAGTGAGGGAACTTTCTTGAAGATATTTTGTACTCATAAGTTTTTTTATTACTAAATTTTGTTCTTTCATTTGTGGGTTGGCAATATTAATCTTTTCTTTCCGCCAGTTTTGAAGTTAGCCAATCAATTATTTCTGTAATTAATTTTCAGCCAATCGCGTATATCTTCTTCGATTTTGTGTGTAACTGTGTACTGTAGCCAATAAAAGCCTGTGGGTGTGTCTTAATCATTCATGAAAGGTCTCGAATCTTCCCCGAGGGCATAAAAACTGCTGATTTTCTTGTCTCTCGGCCACTTCATCAATATCTAACTTAGTGTATGGACGTGTAGCAGGAGGCGGGAAGCGCCTCTTCCATCTGGCAGCAGTTCTCCAGTAAGGTAATGGCCGCTTAACATCTTTATTTCTTGCTAGCTCAGCAGTTTAACCCTCGGGAAAGGTCCGAAACTTTTACAATGTAACCTACCTTTTTAAAAATGTAAACTTGCACCGGCTTATGTAAAAACTGCATATATCTGTAACTATAAATCGGGGATAGAGAGTGCTTTACCCTCTCAAGCTCCCCTTCATTTTGAGTTGAGGTGACTACGTTTTGGTAACTGATTTTCTACTCTTCTTTAATGTGTTAAATTTATTCATTATACGAGTCACCTCCATAGTTTGGGAATAGCCCCTGTTTCATCGGCCTAGTGCCTCTTAGGTTTTAAGAAGTTTCATGTAGGAGTGCAAATTCACGCCTCCATTCATTTTTGCTTTTTGGGCCATTTACTTAACCTATTCTTTTTCTACTAAGGCCCAGTCGGTTGGGTACGAGATACCCCCGTTTCATTTTGTGTAAGTTATGCCTTGATGGCAATTAAGGGTAAAGACTGGTATCGCCTTTAATAGGCTTGAAAAACTGAGAGCGGGTCAGCTCTTTTAAGTATTGGAAATGTGCCTCTAGGAGGTTTGACACTGCAAAGTTGGGAGCAAGTGCTCCAGGTGTTAGGGGTTTTCTGCCCATTGGTAAATGTGTGTTAGTGAGCTGAGAGCTCAGAAAATGTAAAGGGAGGGCTTGAAGACCAAGTTCTGTTTATACCACCAATCTTATCTTTCCTAGAATTAATTTTTGCTACTTGTACCTATTGCATTGTTTCTTGTTGTTCCAAAAAAAGGATGAAAAAATATAACCTTGTTACAGTTTTAAATTAACTTTGTATTTTGGTAGTTAGACCCATTCATCCCCGGCACCTTCTTTCGCCTCTGCTGATCCACCAACAACTCGGAACAATAATAATAATAATAATAATAATAATAATAATAATAATAATAATAATAATAATAATAATAATAATAATAATAATAATAATAATAATAATTGTACCGGGTGGTACGCCTCTACGACGCAAGTCCAAATCTTGCGCCAATTTAATCTACTTTACAGGAGAAACCCTGAACTTTAAAAAATGAACTAACTCTACGGTTTATCAGAAGATGCCACTGAGTGTTTTTTATTTACTTTTGTTTTTCTTTGATCAAGAAGTGTGCGACATTCTCTAACAGATGTCTCTACCCAAAAAACTATGGTAATACACTCTGGCGCAATGGAATGAACTTTCTTGAAGACATTTTGTATTCTTAAGTTTTGTCTTTACTAAATTTTGTTCTTTTATTTTTTGGGTTGGCAATATTAATCTTCTTGTCCGCCAGTTTTGAACTCCGCCAATCCCGAATTTCTGTAATTAATTTTTGACCAATAGTGTCTTTCTTCTTCGATGTTGATGTATAACTTTTAGCGACCCAATAAAATTGAGGGGGTGTGTCTACTCATTCCTGAAAGGTCTCGAATTTTCCACGAGGGTATAAAAACTGCTGATTTTCTTGTCTCGGTGCCACTAGTATAACATCTAATTCAGTGTGTGGATATGTAGCAGGGGGCAGGAAGCGCCTCTTTCTTCTAGCAGCAGTAATGGCCTTTTAACATCTTTATTTCTTGCTAGCTCAGCAGTTTAACTCTCGGGGAGGGTTCGAATCCTTTAATATGTAACCCATCTTGTTAAAATGTAAATTCCTTTCTGTCTATGTAAAATCTACAAATCTCTTTCACTGTAAAGCGGGGATAGAGAGTGCTTTTCCCTCTCGAACTCCCCTTCATTTC
Organism: Anabrus simplex; assembly: GCF_040414725.1. Classification (NCBI taxonomy): domain Eukaryota; kingdom Metazoa; phylum Arthropoda; class Insecta; order Orthoptera; family Tettigoniidae; genus Anabrus; species Anabrus simplex. Next base: position 178,775,070 of record NC_090269.1, read on the forward strand.
GAAACTGAGGTGACCACGTTTTCATAACCGTTTCTTCTCTTCATTAATGTATTAAAGTTCTCATACGGGTCACCTCCCTAGCTTGGGATTAGCCCCTGTGTACCGGCCTAGAGCCACTTAGGTTTTAAAGGTGTATTTTGGAGTGCAAGTTCAAGCCTCCAGTTCCTTCTGTACTTTGGGCCAGTAACTCATCCTGATGTTTTGTTTTCTTCATACAAAGGCCCTGTAGGTTGGGTATTAGATACCACTGTTTCACTGTATGTGTGCCTTGAGGGCAGTTAGGAGTAAGGGTTGTTGTGGCCTTTGATAAGGCTGGTAAAAAAAAAAACGAGAGCAGGTCAGTTCTTTCTGGTATTTTGGAAAGTGCCTCTAGGAGGCCTGACATTGTTAAGCGGGAGCAAGAGCTCCAGGTAATGAAGGGGTTTTATGCCCTTTGTTGAATTGTGGGTGTGAGCTGGGAGCTCAGACTTTGGGGCTTGTAGCCCAGAATTATAAAGTTGCTGTGTACCTGATTTAACTGTTGTTATTTGTTGTACACTCAAAATTCTATATTACCATTGTTAAGTTTTGAAAATATAACCTTTTAAATTAACTTTAATTTTGTAGTTGGGACCTATTCCAGCCCGCACCTTCTTTCACCTCTAACTACCACAGATATCTCTGTAACAATAATAATAATAATAATAATAATAATAATAATAATAATAATAATAATAATAATAATAATAATAATAATAATAATAATAATAATAATAATAATAATAATAATAATAATTCCAAGTAGTTGAGAAGTAATGACTCTTTCCTTTGAGAAAAGAAAATATATAACAAACATCAGTGATGAACCAGACTGGATGAATGGGAATATTACACCAACCAAGAATTTCAATGTTTAGACAGGTCAGTCACGATATAGTCCATATGACCTGCTGAATCCAAGATATTTGCTATCTGTCTGCTAGGTCATCAGCCCAGAGGCTGATTGGATCCTCAAATAGCACCACCAAAGGTTATGCGGTTATAAGGAAACCCCAAAAACCAATGGCAGCACCGAAATGAGGCGTACTAGGCAAGATGAGGTGTGAGGTAGTTTGCCATTGCCTTTCTCGCTGGGTCAGAAAGTACCATTGCAGCACGACTGACCATATGAGCAGCACCTTTCATAACACTCAGATGCACTAGTCATGCTCCGAATGTCATTACTCAGCACTACCCAAACCCCAGCAACTTCCATATTGTCACAGCCATGGATATTGACTGGAACTTCGGTGGAAGCTACACTTTACACTGGCCTGTGCCAAGAGATGATATCTGCTATATCTTACTGGAAGTTGAATCTCTGATTCCACTTCTTTACCCATATCATTTATATACCAGTACATAAGAAAACATAAAGGTCTAATAATACTGCCTTGAGGAATTCCCTTCTTAATTATACAGGGTCAGATAAAACTTCGCCTACTCTAATTCTCAGAGATCTATTTTTTAGAAATATAGCCACCTATTCAGTCACTCTTTTGTCTAGTCCAATTGCACTCATTTTTGCCAGTAGTCTCCCATGATCCACTCTATCAAATGCTTTAGACAGGTGAATCGCGATACAGTCCATATCTTCTTGTGTTAGTGCCATTTTGACTGATGCCCCTATGTAATTCTGTGACATTGAAAAATGTCAACAGGAAGATCCAGTGCTGCCTCCTATTATGGAAACCCTTTCCTCTTGTGAACATGTTGTCCCTTATATTCTGAGGAATGGAGTTCTGTGTAGGCCTTCGAGGCATGATCAAAAGATGAAAGTTGTAGTTCCAGCTGTTCTTATGCCCATGATCTTGAAGTACTGCCATGAGATCCTACTAGGGGGACATTTAAGCATCTTCAAAACTAGAGAAAAAATTAGAGAAATATTTATCTTGAAGAGTATGGACAGCAAAATTAGGGAAATGGTTAAAGCTTGTAAATCTTGCTTAGTTATTAAGCCCATGTTGTCCACTAAGCTAGGGCTATTGTTATCTCATCAAGCATCTCACACAATGGAGCAATTATACATAGATTACATTGGACCCTCAATCTTAGGGGAATGGGAACAAATTCATCCTCGTGTGTGTAGATGGTTCCTCAAGGTTTCCATGGCTATTTCCGACTAAGCTGGCCATCACTCAGTCTACCATTTCTTGCCATAATACTGTTTTTGCTCCTTTTGGTCCATAGTCTTTAATAATACCAAGGCATTCACCTCTAATATGTTCCACAAATTCTGTTTTGACCTATCCATCTCATAAGTAAAAACATCTGCCTATTACCCACAACCATCTCTTGGTGAGTGTGTTAACCGTTATCTTCGATCTGCCTTGATCACTTTTCATCATAGAGACCATTCTAGGTGGGATACTTCACTGTATTGGTTAGCTTTTGCATTCAACTCGGTGTAATACCAATATAGTTGGACCATTATTGAACATCATAAATTTTCCAGCTAACTCATTCCTGGTTGCCAGCATTTTGCCCCAGTGTACTAAATTAGGCTCATCAGTTGGTAAATAGCACACCCACCAAGATGCATGGCTAGTGCATACCGTGAAGGCCGTCTGTCTGTCGAGAAGTTTTCATTCACCGCCCATTGGGCGGGGTGGGCCTCCTAGATCGTTACGCGTTCTCTCGGGCCAGGAGAAGTGAAGAGAACTGGGAGGTGTGAGAAATGAAGAAGGTGGGTAATGCGAATTGATATTAGGTGGAGAAGTGATGAGGGCCTCTTGGCTGAGGAAATGTGGGTTAGGGAGTAGTGAAAGTTCAAACTGGAGTTCCGATGCATGAGATGAAGAGGTGAAGCGTAGTTGAGATGTTACATAGGGAGGTGGTGAGAAGTCGGAGTAGGTCAGCTGTTAGAGGTGATGGGATGAAGGAGGACGTTGAAGGAAGGGGTGGACTGACTTGTGGAGGATGTCGATATAGGGGGGGAGACAGTTTGGTGTCGATGACGTGAGGTGTGTGAGGATCCGGAAGGGGAGCGGGAAGGTTCAACGGTGAGTTGTCGACCATAGAGGCATGTGCCATTGGTGATGAGATGTTGGACTCCCTCTTCAGTTTGCAGGTGAAGACGGACTAAGTATATTGGTCTCGAGGTATTGCAGACCCAGAAGGCTCGCCGGACAGGTATACCTTCATGGATGAGCTCATGGATGACGTCTCTGTCAGAAATGAGGGGATCCATGCTGCAGAGGACACAACTATACGAGTACATGATGTCGCGGGCTAGTTTTAGATGTGGCGATGGTGATTGTTGTGCGGCATCTGCTTGAAGCGGTGGCATCGTAGAGCTTTCTTCCGTGATGGTTGGCGAGTGGTTAAATTAGCGGGGAGGAAGTGTCAAAATAACAATCGGTGAAGGGTGGGAGTACATAACAGTTGTGATAGGAATGGGAAGAAAAGTAAACGCAGAGGTCGTGATTGCAGTGGTGGTGGTCATGATGGGGAGGCTAACTTCCAATGCAAAGTTGGCCTATATGCTTCATCAAGTCGGCAGGGAGCTGACAGTAGAGATGAATAGCCATCCAGCTGATCAAAAATGAAGAAGTGTTGCGTTGGAGGTCGGAGACATCCAGTTGCAAAGAGTATGCCGAGAAGCCTCCATGGAGGCTTGTTGTTCGTTCGAGAACATTTTCATTCCCCACCCTGACGGGGTGGGGCGGGCCACCTGAAGGGTTACGCCCTCCCTCTGGCCGGGAGCTTGGGCAGGATTGAGGAAATTTGTGGAAAGTGGGAGATGGGAAAAGGCGATGTGAAGAATGGGGGATGGAAAAGGAAAGGCCTCGTGGCTAAGGGGGATTTAGTATTATGATGAGTTTTTATTTTCATTGTATTACAACACAGAGATTCAATATGAATGATACAGAGCATTGATATATCCTAATGATTTATGAGAATAGGCTAGGGAAGAGGTGTAAGGCGAAGGTATCATAGAATGAGGAGAAGTTCATGAGGGAAGTAAGAAGGCGGAGTAGATCAGGGGTTAGTGGAGTGGGGGAGGAATAAGGTGACAGGGGTGGGACAGTAGGTGATCGAAGATGTAGACGAGGTGAGATAGAAGGAGGGTCAGGCCGGGGACGACTGCGAGGTGTGTTCGGACGGTGCAGGGGTTGTGGGGGAGAATGCGAAGGTTCAACACGATGATGACGACCATAGATGTGAATTCCAGAAGCGATGAGGCGCTGGACAGCGGCTGAAGTGGGTAGTTGAATCCGCACCAGGAAAGTAGGTCTGTCTCAGTTATAGATGCAGAAGGCGCGCTGGACAGGGATGTCTGCCTGGCGGAGGTCGTGGGCAAGGACGGTGGGCAATATGCTGGGATTGACCCCTCGGATGACGCAGCTGTAGACAGATGGTGTTGAGTGCGGAGGTAGTCGTACCACATTCTCCGGAGAAGCGACGGTATGTCTCTCGGCAGATGGCTGCATATAAGGAGGGTGAGATGTTTGAGCAGCGTTGGGAGGGAGGGGGAGAGATGCTTGCGAGAGGAGAAAAGGATGAGACATAGTCAGAGTAGTAAGAGAAGCAGAGGTATGAGCGACAGTGGTGGTGGTGGTGGTGGTTATAGTAGTGGTGGTGACAGATACGATACAAGGGAAGCTGTAGAAAATGCGGTGGTGGTAGTGGGAGGAGGGGAAGGACAGGAAGACACGGGTAAGGGGGGTGATGGGGACTGAGGAGGTGTAATGTCAGCACTAGCAGCCAGTTCTTCGTCTGCTTCAATCTCAGCTTGGATGTGAGCCGGTGTAGAAACCACAGAGTAGATGTGGTAATGGATGAGAGTGCCAGTTTTCTGGACTGAGAGACAGGCAGCGACAGATGTGTAGTAGAGCAGGACCTCTGGTGCTGGATCGGTGCCTTGGTAGAGGCATTGAATAAAATAGACACCGGTCGAGAGGAGGGCTTCACAGATGTCCTCTTCCGGGATAACGAGATCAATGTCCTGGATGACGCAAGTAGATAACATTGCTGGGGAAGGCCGTCAACCTACTTAGGGACAGCCAATATGCTATTTGGCCTGGTGAGGTGAGATGTATAGTTGAGGCATCACCCCGGCCGCAAAAAAGTATAGGATATGTGAGAGAATATCGGAGTCCACTTAAAAGGAGACTTCGACGAAGAGCCATCCCCATGGAGGCTACTACTATTACTAAACATTTTCATTCCTCCCCTGAAGGGGGAGGCGGGCCTCTTAGACGGTGACGCCGTCTCTCAGACCGGGAGATTTGTTATGGTGAAGGAGATGTGCAGAGAAGGTGAGGGGGTAGGCGGCTGTGGCCTATACTATGAACTGTCCCAGCATTTGCCTTAGTGCAGGAGAATGGAAAACCACGGAAAACCATTCTCAAGACAGCCGACGGGTGGGACCAGGCGTGAAGTCCGGCACTGTGTCCCAGGCCCGTCTTCCGAATGCAGAGACGTAGAGCCATGGTAGAGCCGTGGCCAACTTTCCTCTGCTCAGTTGGCCGGTCAGAGTACAGAACATATGGGGCAACAACCCACTCTGCATCTACCAACTCCATGGAGGAAGCAAAGTGAAGATAAGTTATTTCATTCCTGCCACTGAACGAGCAGCTCTTTGGCCGTAGAAAGGGAGAAGATTGGTGAAGGTAAAATGCACAGTGAAAAGTATGTGTTGTACATACATAGTGGGAGGATGTGATGAGTGGTTGGCGCAGGGGTTAAGCAACCACAAGAGAACCCCAGGAGAGAGACCCACCATTGCACACCCCAAGCATCAAACCCCCACTAGTCCCCGTTTATTGAAAAAAGAATGCAAATTGGTTTGCGTATCTCGGGCGCGCATACTGGAAAAGAGAAGGAGTTACTTAGAGTTACAAACGAGAGTTTTACATATATTGTGCTGGGACAGTTTGCGGATTCGTTGTGAAGTTGGAGTAAGGAGGACAAGGGTAGTGTTGCTTCATAAGATAGTAGAGGGTTGTTATAATGTTGGTGATGGAGGTGGTGAAAAGGCGAAGAAAGTCCAATATCGGGAAGGGCGGTAGGAAGAAGGTTGGTTGTGGAGCGGGTAGGTAAACAGCTTGCAAAGTTGGGGTGGGTGGCGAGGCGGGCGGGGGGCTATGAGAAGGGTTATTAGAAGGGGAGCGTACGATATGGGGTGGGGAGAGAGAGTGCTCCACTCGGTAGGTTTGCCTGTGGAGACGGATGCCGGTGGTGATCAGACTGTCTATGTCAGCGTCAGGTGAGAGTTGTAGGCGAATCATGAACGTTGGGCCGTTGGTGTTGAATATATGGTACACTCAACGGGCCAGGACGCCTGCCAGTTGGAGTTCATTCGGTATGTCCCGTTCGGTGATGGCAGGGTCAATGCCACGGATGACACAGCTCTGAGATAGAAGCTGTTGTTGGGCTGTTGTTGCGGCGGCTGCTTGTCCTGGTGGCATCCGTGTACTTGGCAGGAGGTTGCTGCGCAGGTAGGGAGTATGGTGGGTGTGGACATGATAGGAGAAGGGTGGCTAGTCGTGGTAGTAAGGATAGAAGTATATGAGGGAGTATGGGCAGAAGTGGTGAAGGTGGTAGAAGTAGTAGTGGTGAGTGTGGACGTAATGGAGGTGGGGGCGGTGGGGACTGTTGGGATGTGCGAGGTTGACGTACATGAACAGTGTAGATGGGGTTAGGATGATGGAGCGTTTGCTGTAAGATACGCTCGGGAGTAGAGACCACTTCATGTAGTCTGACGTAGATTGTTGAGCCGTTGGTGATGACAGCTGCCGTTGCATCTGGATTGTGGAAGTAGGCTAGGACCTGCTGTGAAGGTTGAGCATTAGATCCTTCCCGGAGCCGAAGAACATCGTAGACTGGGGAGCCGGACTGGTGAAGTTCATGGCGAATGAAGAGTTCCGAGAAAGTGGTGTCCACGCCCTTGATGAGGCAGTATACATGATGGAGCAGGAAGGCGACAGCCAACTAGGCATCTGCCTATTTATTGTTCTTGGGCCGACTGACTTGCAAATGAGGTGAGGGCCACCCAGCCGAAAAAATCGTGAGGCGTGTGATGTGACATTGTATCCCCCCATGGAGGCTAACTAACTATTCTCGTTTTCATTCTCCACCCTGAAGGGGTGGGGCGGGACACCTAGAGGGTTACGCCCTCGCTCTGGCCAAGAGATGCGGGTGGGTTGGGGAGATGTGATGGAAGAAGGAGGTGGGTAAAGGATGTGACAAAGGAGGAGATGGGGGAGGAATTTTGTCTATGCCTAAGGACGTTACTACTGTATTTATTCATTTATTATTTCTTTTCTCTTTTTTGGGGTAATAACATAATTTACAGCTTTAACAAATCTTCAGGGATTGTCCATTATATCCGACACCTGAAATACCAGATATGAAGACAGACAGCGATCGGTGGAAATATTTAACCATGGGATAATGTTCTTGTAAAACACTTGTAGGCCTGCAAGATGTACGGGAGAGTACGGGAGGTTAAACGAGTGTTTCCAGAGTAGTGAAACTGAAATGAGAATTTAAGCCAGAATGCGTGGTGGAGAAGCGGAGGTTTAAGGTTTGGTTGGCTGCGGCCTGCAGGTGATGGAGGACTAAGGAGTGATTGTAGGGGTGAATGTTGAGCAGGGAGAGAGTGACGAAATGGATGAAATCTTCAATGGTGAGTGGTGAGAATAGAGAGCGATTGGGCGATGTAGGCGGGTCTATGGTTCTAATAGGAGCTACCAGGTCTGGGCGATTATGGGGAGGGGAAGGGCGGCTTCTACAACGGCGGGAGTATACAAGGTGAGTGCCTCCACTGGTATGACACTGGGGTGGTTGGTGGGTGTTGGGACATCGAAACGTAGCGTGTTGTTGGTTGCAGTATCCACATGATGGGCGTTGGACAGTGCAGTGCGTGGTGAGATGATGGTTGTAGGTGAGGCACCTCTCACACCTGATGGATTGGGGAGACAGTGCACGGGAAGGTTCAACCTTATGGTGGTGATGGTGAATCGAGACTCCGCTGGCCAGTACCCGGTCGATGTCTGCTGGTGTGTGGAGAAGAATCCGGACCATGTAAGTTGGACCCGTGGTGTTCCTGATCCGGAATGCCATTCTTGCCGGGACGCCTTCTGCATTGAGCTCGGAGATGATTGTGTCTTCAGAAATAGAGGGGTAGCGAATGATGCAACTAAGGAAGGTATAGCGTGGTGAGGGAGGTGGAGTTTCAAGAGATGGCTGTGGGAGGGTTTGAAGGGGGTTGTTGGATCCGAGACGTTGAGCACCGTTGGCCGTGGTGAGAAGGTTACCAGCAGCGTCTCCGTTGACCTGGATGATGACTCCATTTGTAGTTTTGCGGATATCTGCTACGTCTTCTCGGCGCATGTTGTAGCGTAATAGGGTGGAGAAAATGGCCTGGGGTGAGTGGAAGTCAGAGGAAGGACTAGTAAGTAAGAAGGAATGAGTTCCTGCTGGGGCGGGTTGGAGGAAACGGGAGCGAGTGATAGGGCGTCGAGTACCAGAAACAGCAGAGAAACTAAGCTGGGGAGAAGTGGAGGTGGGGATGGGAGGAGTGGTTGTAGGAGGAATAGCCTGGACAGAGGTATCCATGGGTGGTGATGGGTCAGATGGTGCCACTGCTGATGCATGTTGTTGGACTCGTTCCTCGGGTGATGGAGAACTTGGCGGCAGACTCAAAAATTTAAACTGAAAGTTGGAGGCGTTCCATTGTGGAGCTGGTGTCGTTGGAATGGATCTGGCCTGGTAATCTGGCGCTGCATAACTCGACATGACCATCGAGTGGTAGGCGACTGCGGCTGATGGGCTGAGGTCCGAGATGGTGGTAGTGGTACTAGTAGTAGCCGTTGTAGTAGTCAAACAGTGAGGAGAAAATGGAAACATGGTGTTCACGTATGTTCCAGTAGACTGGCAGGACAATATAGTCACCCCGGGTGGTGTGGTAGTTCCTGGGGATGGGCTCGTCCTGAGGTGAAACCTCCCCGATTTTCGTTGTGCACCTGTTCAGTACTTTTTAAATAGGGAATGCCCTACGTGCCTGACTTGCGGTGATTGAAAACCGTTGGACAGCAAAAGATTGCCGTGGAGGGTTTTTTCGGGGGGGACCCCGAAGCCCACTCCCCCTGCGTGACCATCGACTCAATCTGCATGGCCTCCGATATGCTATTAGTTCTAAGAAGAGAAAGATAGCAGGGAGGAGTGGAAGTGTGATACTACAGGAGTATCTGCCTGTCCCCATACTCAGCATGATACCAGGCCAGATGTGGTGGTGGGTATCAATAGTGGTGTAATCGGGTAATAAGGGTCAGGACAAAACCACATAGGCGGAAATAGAAAGGTGCCTACATGTAAAACCTGATATTTTGTAGATAGCACATGCAAGGATATGGTCCTGGAGAGGTCCAGGTAATTGCGTTAGTTGGGAATAGGTATCATGCACAAGTCATAAGCCTATTCCTCGCCGGCCCAGTTATTCAGGGAATCAGTCCTTCTGGGCACTGCTGTGGCTAGTGCGGTCCTTGCCGGTTGCCGAGCCATGCGGCAATAGCCACTAAGGCCCACCGCACCGCCTGACCCCCTTGGGGTACCTTGTACCCAGTCTCCAATCCCAGAGAATTAGGCCAAGCCCACCTGGGCGGGGGCTTCCTGGATGGGGGTGGGTCATGACCGGACCTCCTTCCTCTCTGCCCGCGCCATGGCCCGGTATACAGGGCAACTGCGATGGGAGGCCGGGTGGCTACCCGCACAGTGGGCGCACACCGGCGCCTCCATAAGTGTAGCACAGGCCATGTAATGATGATCACCACCACAGCGGTTGCACCTCACTTCGAGCCCACAGCTAACCTGACGGTGGCCCCACCTCACACAGCGGAAACACTGCAAGAGCTGCTGAGGGGGACGTTTCAGTCTCACCTGACTGCCACTTCCCACTGAGGTCCTCTGCTGGCAGGCTCCTCGGTTGACTGTTGTCCTGGGAACAGTCCTAGGTTGCGGCTGGTTGGCCCTCTCCTGGTGGGCCGGCGTCATCTCCTCCCCTTGGGTTTCTTCTCCGCAGGGGAAGAGGCCACGTCCTGGTGGCCCTCCTGCCGGCCTGGTGACCCTGGAGTAGCTGGCGGTCCAGCTGTGTCGGCGTCTTCTTCTCCTTCCTTCTCCTGGCTGGCAGCGGCGTCGGTCGGCACTGACACCTGACTGCATTCCCTGTCCCGTGGGGCGCTTATTGACTTCTGCACCTTGACTGACTCGTTGGTAGCCAGGGCCTGGGCGGCAACCTCGGAACGCCAGGGGGCGTCCTCCTCTACTGCCTTCTTGCTAGTTGCTTTACGTCGCACCGACACAGATAGGTCTTATGGCGAGGATGGGACAGGAGAGGGCTAGGAGTGAGAAGGAAGCGGCCGTGGCCTTAATTAAGGTACAGCCCCAGCATTTGCCTGGTGTGAAAATGGGAAACCACGGAAAACCATTTTCAGGGCTGCCGACAGTGGGGTTCGAACATACTATCTCCCGAATACTGGATACTGGCCGCACTTAAGCGACTGCAGCTATGGAGCTTGGTCCTCTACTGCCGTGGTGCCGTCCACCGTCTGGAGCGCTTTCCTGGATTGCGCCCGGGTGATACGCCCTTTTGAGAAGGTGGTCCATGGAAGTGCGGTCTGCGTCCACTTCGCAGTGCCGAGCCTCTCAGCCTGGGTCGCACAGTCGCGGCGTGCTCCACCTCCGTAGTGGCATCGCTGGTCTCCGGTTGGGTGGCTTGGACTAGGTCGGTGTTAACCGCCCTATGCCGTAGCCTCCTCGGCGTCTGGGTGATGGCCTCCCTGGTCTCCGTCTCGGTATTCCTCCTGAGGGTGCCGGCGTTTGTTCCTGGCACGCCGTCCCTCCCAGGTAGTCGGGCGACCGGAAACAGAGTAGAGAGCTCCATCTCCTCGTCGTGCATCCACTCCTGATCATGATGCCTTATGATGAGGCCTCCTGGTAGAAAGCTCTCCACAGAAATGGTCATCGGGAGCCTCCTGCCTCCCTGGAGGGGGCGCCGCACTCTGTCCAGGACTCCACTGCATAGGCTACTTGAAGCCACCAGCAGTGCCAATGCACTATGAGAGACTTTGTCTCATTTTCAAAAATTGATGCCTGCCTGTCCATCAGGTGATATAGATGTTGATTCCTGTAGGGAACCTGAAATATTTGTCCCGCATGAGTAAATTTATAATACCAATATAGTTGTTCCGTTATTGGACATTATAAATTTTCCAGCTCTCTCTTAGTGCATTGGCACTGCCGGTGGCTTCATGTAGCCTACACAGTGGCCTCCATAGTATGCACTAGCCATGCATCTTGGTGGGTGTGCTATTTACCAACTGATGAGCCCAATTTAGCACACTGGAGCGAAACACTGGCAACCAGGAATGAGTTGGAATTGGAGGCCTCTTTAACGTCGGGCCATAAGCCTACATAGGTTTTTTAGAGTTTCAGTGGTAATTCCAAAAGGAATACAAGTGTTCGCCTCCTAGCATTTGGTTTACGGCTGAAATTTAATCCTTTTCTTTTTTCACGAAGGCCATGTAGATTGACTTAGGCTAAAATTCTTAGGCTGTCAAGCGAGTAAGGCAGTGAAAACTGCTTATATTCAATCTAATGTTGAAATAGAGAACTGGACCTTGGAGAGGCTGGAATGTTGTAAATTTTGGAGCCCCATCTTCTAATTTGTAATTGATTGGAGTAGTAATATTGTAACGCTTGAGCTACTATTCTCATTTCTTAAAAATCATTATGTCTATTGTGCCTGATTATGTTTCAAAGAATTATTGTTCCTAGAGATAACGAGCTCACCTTTTGTCCATCCAACTGTTACTTGGTGTTGTTCATTTAACTTTGAATTGAAGAAAAAAAAAGAGAAAACAAGGAAAGAAATAAAATTTCAAATTTTAGACTTTTAAATTAAGATTTGATCTTTTCTCTGTCCACCCATTCATGCCCGCACCGTTTTACACCTCTATGCTCCACGGAAAGTCCATAACAACAACAATAATAATAATTCCAGGTAGCCAAAAAAGAATGCCTCTTTTCTTTGAGAAGAGAAAATATATAACAAACATCAGTGATGGACCTGACTGGATTAATGTATGGGAATATTACAACAGTCAAAAATTTCAATATTTGGATGTGTTGATCCAACAGAACATTTCGTTTCGAACAGTGGTAGTGTGCGGTTCTACTTTCTTATTTGTGTCGTGTGCAACAAGTGCAGTAATCCATAGTGCAAGCTTTACGGTATATGTATGTCTCTTTTCAATAGTAGGCGTGGCGGTACTAACCGTTCACCGGACATGGACATTTCCAGTAATATTGATCATGAAGAAACAGTGCGGTCAACCAATAATAGTGACATCACACCAGCTCTCGGTGGTGAACAATCTCATCCAATATACAATCTGACAAGACCGTTATACCCAATCCGATTTACTACTATTAGGACATCGCGGTCCGTATGTAATCCATGTGGAGTCAGCTGATGAGAAAAACACTGGAAATATTCATCCCATGATGCTTGGAAGGATCTTCTACGATAATAAAATTGTCGGTATAATATCTATCAAACTGAAAGGTGCAAAGCGCATTCAAATTCTATTTGACTCAGCTGACAATGCCAACATTTTTCTAACACACCCCATTTTGACTTCTCATCAACTTAAAGCTTTCATTCCAGAGTCCAGCTTGTTTCGCATTGGATTAATTCGGGGAGTCGATAAGAAGTTAACTGAGGAGGACATTATCAAATACATTGAATCCCCCAATCCTATAGTTAAAGCCCAATGGTTCAGTTGATGGGCAAGCAACATTTGTTCCTACGGGAATGATAAAATTAACCTTCAAATGTCAAACTTTACCAGAATTTGTTACTATTTTTCACGTAATACTAGAGGTTCAGGCATTCATTTTTCGCCCTATTATCTGCGGGAAGTGTCCACGCTATGGGCATACAGCCAAAAACTGCAGAATAAAATACCCAAGATGCGGTAACTGCTCTAAGACTCATGAAACTCACACATGTTCCAATTTACTGCATAAATGCCTACATTGTGGGCTGAATCACAGTGTAGGATCCAACAGATGTGAAGTTCATCAGCAACAAATCGCAATCAAGTGCATGATGTGTGTAAACAATATTTCCTTCCAGGAAGCCCAAGAAAAACTCCATCCAACAGTGTTTTCCCTCCCTTAGTGTCCTACATCTCTTTCCACAGCTTAGTACAAGGAATTTGTCGTCTCCATGTGAGACTTCTCGCAAACAGAAATTCACTGAAGTGATTCACGGCCCAATTCGACCAGCTTCCCGGCCAGGCTTTGATAGAGCAGGCTATCACGTGATATTACGCAATCCCATCTTGGAGCATGCTCCAGGGGTATCTAGTTCACAGGCTCAACAGCCAAAGGTACAAGTGGAACAGTCAACTAGCACAGCTTCCCCTTCAGAACGTCATCAGACTTCATCTGATCGCTCTACACTCCCGCGATTATCAAAGAATGTTCAAGCAGAAATACTGCACAATTTCAAGTGCTTAGCAGAAGTTCTGGGTGAACAGCCTCAATGGGCTCATTTATTAAAAATCCTCTTTAACAAGGTTAGTCAGTTTTTCGTAGAGGACGATGCGAATACTGCAATGGAACAGTAGGAGTATTACTCCAAAAAAGCATGAATTAATACGGTACTTCTCATTCAAGAATATCATCTCCATATTATTATATTACAAGAGTCATGGTTAAAACCTGACTCCACCTTTTCAGTCCAGGGTTATAATGTTGAACGACTCAATGATTGTGGATATGGTGGGGTACTCACTTTAATTACATCGCACATACCATATACTAATGTCTTATACAACACAATCAATACTGATCTGCATTTAGGGCAGTTGCCCAGGTGGCAGATTCCCTATCTGTTGCTTTCCTAGCCTTACTACCTTATATGATTCCTAACACATACTCCTTGGCTGTGAGAGTACGACATTTCCTTATCGTGAACCTCTACTGCCCACCTTCCATACAAGGCAACGCCTTTCAATGGCATCACTACTTTTCACAGTTTTCATCCCAAGATAGTTTAATAATAGCAGGTGATCTCAACAGACATCACACTGACTGGAGATGTGTCGATACCACAACAAAAGGTCATCATATTTTTAATGCAGTCTTACATAACCATCTATTTATTTTAAATAATGGCTCCCCTACGCGGCTATCTCCACCCCTAATAGTGCAGTAGATCTATCAATTTGTTCCGAAAATGTCGTCCATAAATCAATGTGGTACACGCACAAAGACACTCATCTAAGTGATCACTTTCCAATCATTATTGACATTTTTACACAACTTCATACGCAGAACATAGTTTTAAAACCTCAGCGTAGAACACGGAGTCTGCAATATTTTGATTTTGGCCTCTTTCATGATTATATTTTAAATCACATTAAATTCGCATCACAAACATCTTTTGCCTATACTTCCTTATATCAGCATATTCAAATATATATATATCACCCTTTTCAATATTGCAAATATAGCAATAATACTAGACAGCTTAACATTCACTGGTGGAATAAGCAATGCGCCGCTATGATGAAACGAAGACGCAGACTGCTCAAAAGTTTAAATCAAAATTTCACCCCTGCAAATTATTTGCAATATAAAAAGTACACTGCCCACTTGAGAAAAGTTTTCAACGAAAGACGAAGGGAATCTTGGAAATGTTTTATTAACTCCCTCAATAGAAACACCTGTATTAAGAATATTTGGGCTGCTATAAAAATATTAGCTCATACTGGATGCAATAAACTCGACCAACCACACTTCGAAAGTATCTTCCAATTTTATGATACCTTAACTCTGGACTTTGTTGTTCAAGAATTTCAACAGTATTCTACAGAGCCTCTTCCTGTAAATTTCTCACACTCTCCCAACCTACATCTCGCCTAGAATTTTTTAACATACTCCAAAAGAAACCTACTTCTGCTCCTGGACCGGACTATATTACCTATAAAATGCTCTCCCATCTTCCTTACCATGCATATGCCATAATCATAGCATATTACAATCAAATACTAAACTCAGCTGTTCCTCCTTCTGCATGGAATACATTTACGCTCGTGCCCATACCTAAACCAGAACTCTCGACCACAAATCTAATCGAATATAGAGGAATCTGTCTAGGATCATGTTTAAGGAAGGTCTTCCTCAGTATTATGCTGGAAAGACTTCTATGGTCTCTCGCTTATCACAATTTGCTACCCGCCTATCAATATGCCTTTATAAAAGAGAGAAGCACAGCGGATCCCATTAATATACTATTAACGGATTTACTGCTAACAAAACAACGTAAACATGGAACAATTGCTGCTTTTCTAAATATGAAAAGCTGCCTATGACAACGTACCCATACACATATTACTGTTGAAACTTCGTAACTTATACCTCCCTGCTAATTTTATCAAAATGCTCCAACATGTTTTATATTTTCAGCGAATGGAAATCACATGCCAAACCTCTACGTCTAACGTACGATGCGCGTCTAATGGCTTGCCTCAGGGCGACATTTTAAGTGGCCTATTATTCGCTCTATACTTAAAGGATTTAGAAGGTATTGTAATACGCGATGCAAGAATATTACTTTATGCAGATGATATAGTCATTTATTCTTCTAATGAAAGTCTGGACGTCTGCAGAACTAATATCACTCGAGCATTAACTACTGCTAAAGCATGGTTAAACGAGCATGGTTTGGAACTACCCTCTACTAAAAATGTGGCCATGATTTTTACGTGTAAATGCAATTATAATACAGACTCTTTCAGAATCACAAACATTACAATTCCAATAGTACGGGTGCACAAGTATCTAGGTATATATTTAGATAATAAACTGTCCTGGAAACCCCATTTTGAATACCTTTCAAAAAAGACTCAAAAATTTACCAATATATTGAAATTAACAGTTAGATGGAACTGGGGTGCTGATCCCGTAACGGCTGTATTACTTTATCGGTATACAATACGCTCGCTTTTAGATTATAGATCCTTTTATTTTGATATTGCTTCCTCCACTCTTATTCACAAGCTCAAAGTAATTCAACATCGACCCATTATGTATAGGTGCTTTAACCTCTACACTGGCTAATGCGTTACTTGTTGAAACATGTGACATGCCTCTCCACTATCGCCGTTTGTATTTAGCTTCTAAACTTTTATTGCCCCGAATGGCGCTAGCTAGACATCCTATCCTACCCAAACTACAATTACTGGAGGAATATCGGCAACGTTCTCAACAGCAATCACGAACTCCTGCTTTGTTCCACTTGATGCGACAATATCGTACTAGCATTCAACAAAATACTTCGCTTCCATACAATACAATGCCATACAATTTTATGCACTACAAACCTAATATTGTAGTGTCTCAGAACATTTCCTTTACAACAGCACAATGCAACCTTCTGAAATACCTAAACTCACACTTAAAATGGTGAAAAATGATCTCAACCCTACTCTCATAATATATACAGATGGATCCAAACAAAATGTAGGCACGGGGGCCGCATATTACATTCCGCAGTTACACGTTAGTGAGCAATACACACTTCCACACCATGCTTCACTATTTACTGCTGAGGCTTTCGCTATACAACAAGCTTTGCTATACCTAAAACATAATCATGTCTCCAAAGCGATCATTCCTACAGATTCTTTAAGTGTGCTTCAAAGTTTAATGCCACATAAGTCCTATACAAATTGGTACATCTGCAATATTTGATGCCTTTTATTTGAACTCAATGAAAATGGTGCTGATATAAATTTAACATGGATAAAAGGACATTCGAACAATGCCGGTAATGATCAGGCTGATAAAATGGCAAAGCAAGCTGCATCCGGAACAGGCATCAACTCTTCCATAGCCCTTCCCTACAGAGATTTCACGCCGATTATTAAACTTGCTATTCAACAAAAATGGCAGCACAACTAGACACACTCTGCAAAACTTAAAGAAAAATATTACTATCAGCTGCAACCACGTATTGTTAGTCACCCATGGTTTTCAAGAACAAAATATTCACGAAGACATATTACTACAATTGTCAGATTACGCTTTAATCACGCTTTGACACCGGCTTATAAATTCAAATTAAAGTTAGCGGATTCACCCATGTGTTCATGTAATAATAGTATGGCCGACGTTAATCACATTTTCTTTCAATGTCTCCATTTCACCCTACATAGAAAACGTCTTTTCCACACTTTATGCTCGCAAAAAGTCCAAGTACCCACAACAGTCGCTCGCCTCGTTCAACATCCTACACCTTCACTTGTTCTTGCTATTCAAGAATTTTTGGATAATTGTAACATTAAACTATAACTTCATTTGACTAGTGAGTCTTATGAGCTTTTCAACTCGCATCCTCATCTACATAACTCTAGCCCAATCTCTTTGCTGTAACTTCTGATGACTTTATGCTCTAGACCTGTAACCCTAGTGTTTTTACAAGTGTTGGAACAACTTTATCCATCATACGTAAAACTCAGTCTGTTTCTCTTGAAGATTTGTGACTATAAGTGTTGTGACTGGGTAATGGTTTTTCAGCAGCGCCCAAGAAAATCCTAAGAAGAAGAAGAAGAAGAAGAAGAAAAATGTGTTAGAAGAGGAAACTGTTAACATGAGGATTTACTTGCTTTGCTTCATACCAGGCATACCATCTCACAAATAACACTTACAACAAAAACACAGTTAGTATAGGAGCCAAGTTCATGCACTACAACACAGTTGCTAAAACAGAGGGATTATATCACAGCCATGATTATATGCTTCAGAAACCTTGACCATGAGTAGACATGGACATGTCAGTCAACTGGAATTAGGGAGACGCAGGATATTGAGAAAGATCCTGAGTAGCAGATGAGTCAATGAGCAGGTAGGATTGAGATCTAATGAAGAGGTGTACAGCAGATGACAGCATCTATTATGAAGGAAATACTGCTTTCTATACACACATTTTTAGGATGTCAAATAACCAACTAACAAAATGAATATGGAATTTCAACAAGACTGAGGTGGTTCCAGGGATCTGAAAAGGATCTGGGACAGATCAGTTTTCCATGATGATTTTCCTTCTTTTTTTAACAATCCGCTTTATGTTGCACCGACACATATAGGTCTTATGGTAACGATGGAATATGAAAGGGCTAGGAGTGGGAAGGAAGTTACTGTGGCCTTAATTAACGTAAAAATGGTGGGTTCGACCCTCACCATCAGCACCCCTATTTTTTATTATTATTTTTTTCACTCCATGCAAATGCTGGCCCTCTCTTTTTCCATTGTCAATGAAAACTGCAGTTGTTAGAACGTCATTAAACACGTAGTAAAATTAATCTTGCATACATTGCAATCTGTGGTAAGAAGACAGCATGCTAGGAATAAGCTGTCACTCCCTGGAAACAACAAATACTGTGGAGCTGTTGCAAGGGAAGGAGAGGCCCCTGTTGTGTATCATGTCATGAGAGGGATGGCGTTTTGAAAATCGGTTAGGGATTAGGAAGACCTCACAGAAGATATTTTCTAAAACTCCAAGCTGTTCACGACTATAAAATTAAATTGACACTGATTCTTGACTGCTTTGTGGTATAGTGGTTAACATTAGTGCCTTAAGGCCCTGCTAATCACAGTGCTTGCTTTGCTTCAAACTGATTTGGCAGCCTGAGTATTGAATACCACATGACTGAGCTATCGCTTAACCCTAGAACTCCTAACGGGAGACTCACCTTGTCATATTTTGTGCTGTTTACTCTTTCGTTTTCTTTGCAGGAACTTCCTTTATTTATGCTCATGAATACCATGTTTTTATAATAAAATGGCTTCGTTCATCATATTATTAGTAATTCTTCAATATTATGTGCTTTATTTTCACATTGTTATGCTGACACCCAGGCTAAGTCTAATGGACTCGCAAGTATTGTCTGGCCCATCTAGAATATATCGGCAGCATTCTGTTGGTTGTTCTGTTCCGGCAATGTGCTAGTTTCTATTGTAACAGTACCCAAGTAACTATTCATTCTAAATGAGTAAGAGTAAGCTGACAGAATCTGAAATTGGTGTGATTTTAGATAATGAGGATGATTTGAGTGAAGGTGTTTTCAGTGAAGACAAATCAGACTAAATACCAGAAAGTGATGAAAATAGCAGTAAAGAGGAGAATCATGTCAGTGTAGTGAGTGAAATAAACAATATTGTTGATACTGATAGTACACTTCAACCAACAGACGGTGTGTATGTGGGAAACATGGCTTTGTTTGGAATGTGCACTCTCCAGAACAAAGCAAAGTAAGGAAGTATAACATCCTCAAATCTCAGATTAGAGTTGTCAAGTTGCCACCTTTGAAAACAATTGAATCTCCTATAGACACTTTTGACTTATACTTCACATCAGACGAACATATTGTCCTTCACACCAACTATCATCATCACTGGTGGTCAGCCCATCGGCAGGTCTTTGCATGAATTCTCCATGCTGTTCTGTCTTCAGCCATTCTCTTTGTCTTCCGAAATCTTCTATTCACCTTTACACTGTCCACTAATTGATACCTCTTACTTCCACTCTTCAGTTTCCCTTGTATTTTCCCTTCCAATGCTTCGGTTATTAAACAATTTCATCGCAAGCAGTGGCCTAACCAATTTTTCTTCTGTCTTTGAATGCATTCCAATATCGTTCTCCTTCCTTCACCCACTCTAATACTTCCTAATTCCTTACTCTTTCCTGCCAGCTGATTTTCTCCATCTTCTGCCAGATCCACATTTCAAATGCTTCTAGTCTTCTTTCTTCCTCTTTTCTCAACGTCCAAGTCTCAGTGCTTTAAAGCGCCACACTCCACACAGAGTACTTCACTAACCTCTTCTTAAGGTCCCTATTTAGAGGTCCACTCAACAGTGTCTTTTGTTTCATAAATGCTTCCTTGGCTACTGCAATTCTAGTCTTCACTTCATCCAAGCAATGAAGGTCACTTCTGATTATGCTTCCCAAATATTTGAATTTAGACACTTGTTCGATCTCCTCCCCTGGAAGTATTATTTTTAGCTACTGAGTCCTTCTTTGGCCCCATGATCATTGCCTTGTCTTTTTCCTATTAATATTCATGCCTAACTTCTTTCAGGATTTGTTCAATTTTTCCAACATAGCATTCATCATTTTCTCAGTTTCTGCTAGAACTGCCATGCCATCTGCAAATCGAATGCATTCAATTCTTTTTCCTCCAACTGCCACACCTTGTTTTCCTTGAAAGCAATTTGCAGTTAATTCCTGCAGGTATATATTAAACAGCATTGGTGAAAGACAACAGCCTTGCCTCACCCCTCTGCCAATTCTGCTCCCTTATGACAGATCATGTCCTATTCTGATTTGAACAGTTTGGTTAATGTAAAGGTTCTTAATTAGCATTCTTTCTTTCCTGTCTACTCCATTCCTCTACAGTATGCCCATCAATTTCTCCCATTGAAGTCAGTCAAAAGCCTTTTCCAGGTTAATAAAAGTCACAAATACCAGTCTTCCTTTTTCAATGTATCTTTCTCCAATAGTTCTTAGTAACCCAATAGCATCTCTTGTACCTTTTCCCTTTCTAAATCCATACTGCTCTTCCTTAATCATTTCATCTAAGTTTTTATATAACCTTCGATTCAGGACTCTCAGTAGTACTTTTGCTGCATGGGAAATCAGACTTATGGTCCTGTGATCTTCAAACTTACATGCATTCCTCTTCTTTGCTATAGGGACCATCACTGTGGTTAGAAAATCTTCAGACCACTGCCCTGTCTCATATATTATGTTACAAAGTGATGTTAAAATTTGTGTACCCTTATTTCCTAACCCTTTTACAATTTCTGTTGGTAGGTCACCAATTCCACATGCTTCTCCTCATCTCATTTCTTTAATAGCAAGTGCAACTTCATCCTCAAGTATAGAGCATTCGTTTTTTATCATCAGGCACTTTACTTTCATCTTCTATTTGGATGTCTAGTGGCCTATCTTCAGTTGCATACAAAGACTCTACATTTCCTTTCCATTGTTTTAAAGTCTCATTTGGATCAGAGATTATTCCATCACCTCCTTCAATTGTTCCTTCTGTCCTACAACTTTTCCTTTTAAATGTCATCCTCTTTGCTTCTTGATACATCAGTTCATATTTCCCTTCTCTTTCTAATCTCTCAATCACCTCACATTTCTCACTCAACCATTTTTCTCTAGCTCTGTCAGTTTCTCTTCCTAACTCATTATTTGGCTTTCTGTACTGCATTTTGCCTTCTTGTGTTTTAATTGTTTTCCACTTTCTTCTTTCTTCCATTTTCTCCAACATCTCCTTTGTTACCCACTCTTTTCTGTTTCTTCGTCCTTTTCTTAAGCCAAGTGCTGGTTTTGCAACCTCTTTCATTCCATCCCTAATTGCTATCCAGTCTTTATTTATGTTTACTGTATCTACAGTGGTTTCCATTGTTTTGGTAAAAATCCTCTCCATCTCTTCCTTAAGTTTTCCTAGATTTAGTCTCTCTCTAACTGCAGCTCTAGTTGTTTTCTTTAGTTTCACTTCCACCTCAGCTACCACTAGGTTGTGATCTGAGTTTATGTCTTCTCCCGGATAAGACTTTTCATTTTTCATCCCATTTCTAAACCTCTTTTGTAAATTGATATAGTCGATCTGATATCTTTGATCGTTCAGTGGAGATGTCCAAGTATATCTGCGTCTTTTGTGGTGTTCAAATAATGTATTTTCTATCACTAACTGGTTCTCCTTACAGAAGTCAGTTAGGGTCTGTCCTCTATTGTTCCTTTCTCCAAGTCCATATTTTCCAACAATTCCCTCTACCTCACCTTCTCCAACTACAGCATTCCAATCCCCCATAATAATAACACAAGCACCCTTTTGCTCCTTCTCAACTGTGTCTTCTATCATCTCATAATATTTTTCCACCCCATCTTGGGGGTATGGTTCATGGTGTGGCTTACTGTTGTCTCGCCTAGTTCGTGAACCATGGGCAACGGCTGAGTGGTCTAGTAAGTGGTCCTGAGAGTCGGGATACCAGTTGCTATGGAATGGGAGTGGGCATCTCGGACATATTCTGAGTCGTGGCCCTCCTTGTGCTCAGGCGGCTAGGACTATACAATTCACTGGTGCTCCATAACCCGTTAGAGGAGAGATCCTCCCTTGGAAAATATGCAAGTAGGGTAGCATCCTGCTTCATGAATTTACCGAGCTCAGAACATTTTAAGCAAGCCTCGGACTTATGGGAGTAACGGAGCCCCACTCCCATTTGATAGGCGAGGGATTCCTTGGAAACAACTTGGCAAACAAAATGGAATTTGATGAGGAGCTATCAATATTAATGCGGCTTATGGAAGAAAGAAAGTAAAACTGGCTGAGTCTGCAAAGAGGATGCATCTGGATGTGCTAGCAGTAAGTTATATTCAGGTAAGGGGAGATAACGAGGAAGAGATAGGAAATTATAAAGTGTACTTGACGGGTGTTAGAAAGGGAAGGGCAGAATCTGGGGTAGGGCTCTTTATCAGGAATACCATTGCACGCAACATAGTTTCTGTTAGGCACGTAAATGAGTGAATGATGTGGGTAGATTTGTCAGTTGGAGGAATTAGGACTAGAATTGTGTCCGTGTATTCACCATGTGAGGGTGCAGATGATGATGAAGTTGACAAGTTTTATGAAGCATTGAGTGACATCGTGGTCAGGGTCAACAGCAAGGATAGAATAGTGCTAATGGGCGATTTCAATGCGAGAGTTGGGAATAGAACTGAAGGATATGAAAGGGTGATTGTTAAATGTGGGGAAGATACGGAAGCTAATGGGAATGCGAAGCGTTTGCTGGACTTCTGTTCTAGTATGGGTTTAGCTGTTACGAATACATTCTTCAAACACAAGGCTATTCACCCCTACACATGGGAGGCTAGGGGTACCAGATCCATAATAGACTATATCTTAACCGACTTCAAATTCAGGAAATTTGTTAAGAATGTACAAGTTTTCCGGGGATTTTTTGATAATACAGACCAATATCTGATCTGTAGTGAACTAAGTATATCTAGGCCTAGGGTAGAGAAAGTGAAATCTGTCTGCAAACGAATAAGGGTAGAAAATCTCCAGGACAAGGAAATTAGACAGAAGTACATGGATATGATTAGTGAGAAGTTTTGAAAATTAGACAGTAAGCAGCTTCAGGATATAGAAAGTGAATGGGTGGCATACAGGGATGCTGTAGTAGAAACAACAAGGGAATGCCTAGGAACAACTGTATGTAAAGATGGAAAAAGGCGAACATCTTGGTGGAATGATGAAGTGAGAGCAGCTTGTAAACGTAAAAAGAAGGCTTATCAGAAATGATCCAAACAAGGGCTGAGGCAGACAGGAATTTGTACATAAATGAAAGAAACACAGCAAAACAGATAGGTATTGAATCCAAGAAGAAGTCATGGGAAGATTTTGGAAATAATCTGGAAAGGCTGGGTCAAGCAGCAGGGAAACCTTTCTGGACAGTAATAAAGAATCTTAAGAAGGGAGGGAAAAGGGAAATGAGCAGTGTTTTGAGTAATTCAGGTGAACTCATAATAGATCCCAGGGAATCACTGGAGAGGTGGAGGGAATATTTTGAACATCTTCTCAATCTAAAAGGAAATCCACTTAGTGGTGTTGCGAACAGCCAAGCTCATGAGGAGGAGGAAAATGATGATGAAATTACGCTTGAGGAAGTGGAAAGGATGGTAAATAAACTCCACTGTCATAAAGCAGCAGGAATAGATGAAATTAGACCTGAAATGGTGAAGTATAGTGGGAATGCAGGGATGAAATGGCTTCATAGAGTAGTAAAATTAGCATGGAGTGTTGGTAAGGTACCTTCAGATTGGACAAAAGCAGTAATTGCACCTTTCTACAAGCAAGGGAACAGGAAGGATTGTAACAACTATCGAGGTATCTCATTGATTAGTATACCAGGCAAAGTATTCACTGGCATCTTGGAAGGTGGGGTGCAATCAGTGGTTGAGAGGAAGTTGGATGAAAACCAGTGTGGTTTCAGACCACAGAAAGGCTGTCAGGATCAGATTTTCAGTATGCACCAGATAATTGAAAAATGTTACGAGAGGAATAGGCAGTTGTGTTTATGTTTCGTGGATCCAGAGAAAGCATATGACAGGGTACCAAGGGAAAAGATGTTTGCTATACTGGGGGACTATGGAATTAAAGGTAGATTATTAAAATCAATCAAAGGCATTTATGTTGACAATTGGGCTTCGGTGAGAATTGATTGTAGAATGAGTTCGTGGTTCAGGGTACTTACAGGGGTTAGACAAGGCTGTAATCTTTCACCTTTGCTGTTCGTAGTTTACATGGATCATCTGCTGAAAGGTATAAAATGGCAGGGAGGGATTCAGTTAGGTGGAAATGTAGTAAGCAGTCTGGCCTATGCTGATGACTTGGTCTTAATGGCAGACTGTGCCGAAAGCCTGCAGTCTAATATCTTGGAACTTGAAAATAGGTGCAATGAGTATGGTATGAAAATTAGCCTCTCGAAGACTAAATTGATGTCAGTAGGTAAGAAATTCAACAGAATTGAATGTCAGATTGGTGATACAAAGCTAGAACAGGTCAATAATTTCAAGTATTTAGGTTGTGTGTTCTCCCAGGGTGGTAATATAGTAAGTGAATCAAGGTGTCGTAAAGCTAATGCAGTGAGCTCGCAGTTGCGATCAACAGTATTCTGTAAGAAGGAAGTCAGCCCAGAAGAAACTATCTTTACATCGGCCTGTTTTCAGACCAACTTTGCTTTAGGTGAGCGAAAGCTTGGTGGACTCAGGATATCTTATTCATAAGTTAGAAGTAACAGACATGAAAGAAGCTAAAGTGACCAGACGTCCCGCTTTGAACGGGACAGTACCATTTTTCAACCTGTTGTCCCCGTGTCCCGACAGATTTTGTCAGGACGCCTCTTTGTCCCGTTTTGTTAGAAAATGAATTTTGATTTTAGTCTCTATTTTCATCAACGTAATACAGTATTTTAAATTATTATAGATACTGAAATTCGTGTATGGCAAGGTAACTGTTTTTATGTCCATAACAACTAAGCTAGCTAAGAGTAAGGAGGGAATATAGGAGGCTGTGGCAATATTCGTTACGAGCAACAACAAATATGGCAACACTGCTACTCTGCCTGCATTTGTTTTCCTTGCTTGAAGCGAATCCCTGGTTAATTCTCTCAACAACAGCAGTTGGAGTGTCGTATGATGCAGGATTAAAGATGCCGAAACGAAAATGTATGTTCACTACTGCATTGCAAGAAAGGTAAGTGCCTTATTAACTTAGAATTTATAGCGAATTTAATGCAATTCAACTCCCAGTAATTACGTATAGATCAACAAATATTTATTTTCTATCGTAGGTACACGTTCATAAAGAAAACACTGACCGATTGTGTTTGTGATGTTCGTTGCACCATTTGTAACACCGAATTCTCTGCGACCCATGGAGGGAAAAGCAACATTGAACAACATATAAAATAAAGGAAGCATAAAAACGCAGAAATTGCGGCATCGTTATCCAAAAGTGTAACTTAATTGTTTCGGCCAACTTCAGCAACAAACCGTGAACTGCACTTGACTGCAATTGAAGGAGTATGGACTTACCACATGGTTGAAGAAAATCATAGCTTTCGCTCAAATGACTGTGCTTCGAAACTAATAAGAAATTGGTTTGAACAGAAATTCTCCTCCGGTCGTACGAAGTGTGCATTGTTGTGAACGTACTTGCACCTCATTCTTATGAAATATTGCAGAAGGAATTGAATGAAGTCAGGTTTGTTATAATGTTTACAGATGCTTCTAATCATGGGGAGAAATATATATTTCCTGTTATTGTTAGGTACTTTTTACCATTACAGGGTGCCCGTGTTCGAATTTTGGAAATTGATGAATTGTCTGGCAAAAGAGCAGATATTGTTATCGATTATCTTATTGGCGTGTTTGCAAAAAACAATCTTAACAACAAGATAATTGCATTCTGTGGTGACAATACTAATAGTAATTTTGGTGGGGATCCGGAAATATTTTCCACAAACTTAGGATGTTATTACATCGTGAAATCCTTGGCGTTGGATGTGCAGCGCATATAGTGCACAACACAGTTAAGACTGCTGCTGATTGTTTACCTATTGATGCAGAACTTGTTATTCACAAAATATATTACCATTTTCACTCATACACTATTAGAGTAGAATCACTAAAGGATTTCTGCATTTTTGCTGAGATTGAGTACAGAAAATTGTTAGGTTATAGTAACATCAGGTGGTTAGCGTTGATGCCAGCACTTGGAAGAGTTCTTGTCAATCAATCAATCAATCAATCAATACTGATCTGCATTTAGGGCAGTCGCCCAGGTGGCAGATTTCCTATCTGTTGCTTTCCTAGCCTTTTCCTAAATGATTTCAAAGAAATTGGAAATTTATTGAACGTCTCCCTTGGTAAGTTATTCCAATCCCTAACTCCCCTTCCTATAAATGAATATTTGCCCCAGTTTGTCCTCTTGAATTCCAACTTTATCTTCATATTGTGATCTTTCCTACTTTTATAAACGCCATTCAAACTTATTCGTCTACTAATGTCATTCCACGCCAACTCTCTGCTGACAGCTCGGAACATTTTTGAAGGACTGAGGTCATATTTTCTGAGTCAGGAAAAATGTCCAATGATAATGAAAGATTTTTTGAAAACCCATTGGCGAAAATTGTTCTTCTTTTTCTGCACAGCCAAGCTACAACTTTCCACCAGGCAGTTCTCCAGGTAGAAGGTAAGTTAACAACAGGAATTGAAGTAGCCATGGCACTTTCTACGTTGAAAGTAAATATGACTCAGAAAAGAGGAGAACAATTTTATCCCAGATGTTGTAAAATGTGCTTTGCATGAACTACAAGATGAGGGTAAGGTGAAAGTAGAGGATTTCCAAAAAAAAATGCTAATAGTTTCTATGATTCATGTATTCAGTACTTAAAAGTCTGGACTGACAGATTTGAAGTACGGTATATAAGAAATTTGAATGGATCTTGCTTAACAATGTCCTGAAATGGAATGAGTTTAAAATATGTATACCTACGATTAAAATTGTATCTGAAGAATCAAATGTTGATGATAATGCTATTTTCAGTGAATTTGTTTATGTTAAGCAATTTGCTACTGCAGACAAAATCACTCAATGGAATAATGAAGGAAAAGAAGTCCATCTGAGATGGGTAGAAATGTTTCAGTATTTCTCTTCTCAAAAACTATCATTCAGTACTTTTTCTAAGGTTGTAGAATTTGGGTTATCCTTGCCAGGTACTAATGTACCTGCAGAGAGAGTTTTTGCAAGTATGAACAAAATATGGACATCAGAAAAAAAAAATTAAAAGTTGGAACGCTGAAAGCATTGTTGCTTACCAAAGTCAATCTAAAATACAGTTGCTTTGAGTTTTTCAATTACTTGAAGCAAAATGAGAAACTTCTGAAGAAAATTCATTCTTCAGAAAAATATATCCTCTAGACCAGCCCTGTCCAACGTGGCGCCCGAGGTGCCCTTTTATGGCGCCCTTCGCAATTAATTTCCAAATCAAATTTTATTTAATATGTGAAAACAATACTGTTGCATTTCAATAAATATTCTTACTTTTCTCATAAAAATACCGTCCTGAAAGTCAGGAAATTTGTTATATCCGTACCTCCAAATTCACAAAGAGCTTTGAGTAAGCCATAAATGTGATCTAGGCCTAACTAACTCGTGTCCGCAATTAGTGAAGAGATAGAAGAAAGGTTCAGAAAGAGAGCTTTTTGACATGTAAGTAGTTGCGACAAAGGGAAATCCTCCACAAAACTCTCACTGTGGGGGGCTAGTGCCAGGTATAAGGCCCTCTCTACTCACAGAGTCAAATATAACCGCATATTTATTCTGCCAAACAGAACCGCTTCCTTATGATTCACTTGATTGCAATGCCATAAACTACCTACCATGACAGAGTTTCACCAGGACGACAATGGGACATCCAATTTGCCCACAAAGTAACTTTAATCTCAACAAACTGTGCCGTAAACAATGAACAAACAATTTATGAAAGTCTTGCAATTGGAATGTTCCCAGTTCCTAGCTTTCAGGCGAACATTCAGTATTACTTGTGAGCTTATGCAGGGCTTATGGAATATGTT
Source organism: Anabrus simplex (assembly GCF_040414725.1). NCBI lineage: Eukaryota > Metazoa > Arthropoda > Insecta > Orthoptera > Tettigoniidae > Anabrus > Anabrus simplex. The sequence continues at coordinate 178,803,313 of NC_090269.1, forward strand.
TTGAGTGCCTTGTGTTGTGATAAGTTGTACATTCAACATGCTTTTTTGCATTACTATTTAAACTTTAAATTATTCAGTTCATAATCAGTTACATTTCATTAAACATAACTCTTCTTAACATTGCTAAAAGGCAAAGAAATTATAACTTAACAGTGAATGGGAAGTGAAAGACTTAAAATCTAAATTAGCATTGCAACAATGTGCGTTTAAGAAGCCAGTTCAGCAAACGCGTAACGTGACAATAGCTTCTTACAAAGTTTGTTACGTCCTAGCTAAAAGGAGAAAAAGCTTTCAGTGATGAAGAAGTAGTGAAAGAAGCTATGCTAAATGCCGCTGAATCTCTGTTCCAATCTCACAAAGATAAATCTGAATTCTTTAATCAAAGGGCTTCATTTGTCTCACCAAACTGTTGCTAGGTGGGTTGAACAGATTTCTAATAATATGGAATCTCAATTACATCAGGATTTGAAATCGTGTGAACATTTTTCACTCCAGTTTGATGAAAGTGCTGATATGTCTGACACTGCTGAGTTGTGTGTATTTGCTAGAATGGTTTTAATGATTTTACATTAAAGGAAGAATTTGTCAAGCTATAGCCACTTCATGGACGTACTAGGGGAGAAGACATATTTAATGCTTTCGTTAAATTCACCAAAGATAGTAACTTACCACTGTCAAAGCTTGTCGCTATAACAACAGATGGGGCACCGTCTATAACTGGTAGAAATAATGGATTTCTTTCTCTTTGCGCTAAGGATGAATCATTTCCAAAATTTCTTTCTTATCATTGTATTATTCACCAAGAAGCTTTTAAGGTTTTAAAGTTTTAAAGTTTTAAAGTTTTTAAAGTTCGATCATGTCATGAAAATGTTAACTCATGTCGTGAATTATATAAGATCGTCATCTACTCGTCATCGATTGTTCAGAAATATTTTAAGTATGTCAGATTCGGAGTATGGTGACGTCATCCTTCGTGCAAACGTAAGGTGGCTTAGTAGGGGGAAAACACTCGAACGGTTTTGCTGCCTGTTGGATGAGATACGAGACTTTATGAAATCATCTCCTGAGAAATATTATCACGAACTTGATGATATATCTTGGCTAATCGAATTAGCATTCTTGGCAGACATCACCTCAGAATGAAATGAGTTAAATCTCGAATTGCAAGGAAAAGATCATAATATTTCAGGTATTGTCAATGCATTTGAAAAGAAACTTAAGGTATGAATTGTCCATTTAAATAGAAATTCCCATCCACATTTTCCAAATTTGAAATCTATGGCAGATACAGTAAATGGCGGCAAGTGTGATGTTTCATCTCTTGCTAAACATCTTGAAACTCTTGGGTCCAAATTTGGTAGCAGATTTAGCCAGTTTTCAATGCTTGAACCAGTGATCATGTTTGTCAAAAATCCCTTCGCTTCTGTTGACATTTGTGAGCTTGGAGGGAGGGTGTGTGAAATATTCGAAAATTATAATCCTGAAGAATTAGAAATGGAAATTTTAAGCTTTCAGTTAGACCTTTCGTTGAAATCCTCCTACGCAACATGTGGCAATTTCTGGATTCTGGTGGACGGTAAAAAATATCCCATTACCCGCAGTGTTGCTCTGAAGATGCAATCTTGTTTTGGTTCAACCCATCTTTGTGAAGTAGCATTTTCGACTATGAACGTAATAAAAAACAAATACCGATCCTGCCTGACAGACTCACACCTGGATGACGCGTTAAGAGCAGCCTGTTACAGTTACACATCAGACTTTCCTCAACTTGCAGCGAGCATGCAGTGCCAGATTTCACATTAATTATGCAAGTAAATATATTTTCATATAATTTTTAATTATAGATTTATTATTATTATTATTATTATTATTATTATTATTATTATTTTTATTATTATTATTATTATTATTATTATTATTATTATTATTATTATTATTATTATTAGATAGTCGTAGTACCGATAACAGTAGTCGAATTAGTGGAATCGTACCTGGCGCCCGCATACCCTTAGTTATCATGTAAATGTGCTCGCATAGAAACGAACGTTGGACAGCCCTGCTCTAGACTAACTGTATAACATAATGTAAAATGTATACGATTCTTATAGTAATTGTAATGCTTTAAATGTTTTGTATTCATTAGGCCTATTGTAATAATTTTGCCTTATGTTTGTAATAAATAGATAAACAGGCTTATAGTTTTTTATTTGCTTTAACTTATAGACCAAATAATACTTTTTTTTAAAGTCAGTTGATAAGTGTCCCGTTTTCAGCTTGAGAAAATGTGATCACATTAAAGAAGCAGAATGATTGCTGGTACAAACGGCTGGGAACAATGACAGGAGGGTACTCGGAATGAGGAGATAAAGGCTAATTTAGGAATGAACTCGATGGATGAAGCTGTACGCATAAACCGGCTTCGGTTGTGGGGTCATGTGAGGCGAATGGAGGAGGATAGCTTACCTAGGAGAATAATGAACTCTGCTATGGAGGGTAAGAGAAGTAGAGGTAGACCAAGGCGACAATGGTTGGACTCAGTTTCTAATGATTTAAAGATAAGAGGTATAGAACTAAATGAGGCCACAACACTAATTGTAAATCGAGGATTGTGACGACATTTAGTAAATTCACAGAGGCTTGCACTGAACGCTGAAAGGCATAACAGTCTATAATGATAATGTATGTATGTATGTATGTATGTATGTATGTATGTATGTATGTATGTATGTATGTATGTATGTATGTATGTATGTATGTATGTATGTATGTATGTATGTATGTATGTATGTATGTATGTATGTATGTATGTATGTATGTATGTATCTTGGGGGTGTTGAGTGGTTGGCATATACACCTGTATTAGCACCAAATCTTTTCCTTGTCCCTTTAATCTCGACATCATTATCCTGCTATCAATTGCATCTACTTTAATAACTTTCCCTCTGAGGTCATTTTTCAGTAGATATCCTACTCCATTGGTTCCATTCTTCTCTTCTCCTGAGTAGTAAAAATGGTAATCACTGCTTGTAACTTCACCACTTGCACCCCAGTGCACCTCAGACATACCAAGGATATCCAGAGAGTTCTTAATCATTTTTTGCTTGGCATTTTTGAGTTTTCCACTTTGTAATACTGTTCGAACATTCCATGTTCCTGTTCTGAGTTTGTTTCCTACCTTACTTTACCTCTTCAGAACAACATGTTGCTTTACTTCTTGGTCAAGAATTTCTCTCTTTGTAGTCCTCTCCTGGAGATCCGACTGAGAAGACGCTTTACCTCCGGAATCTTTTACAGCGAGAATCATTTCATGCACTACTAGGGAAAAATAAATAAATGTGGTAGTTTCCCATTTCTTTCCACATTTAAACTGAGGCTCATCCTTAGTCCATCAGCACTGGTCAACTCGCTGATCCATTTTCCCACTGGGGTTGGATACCCAACCTTCCAAGTGGTTGCTCAGCGTAACAGGGACACCTCTTGTAGGTTACCTGCTAGAGTTGGAGTGAAAGAGGCTAGTGTTGGATTCTCTTGCTGAACCTAATATTTTATGTTGCAGATGTCTGGCAACAACGCTTTTCACCCCCTTTTAGCCCGGAGCCACAAGGACTCCCCTCAGGTTAATTCCTGGAACCCACACCAACTAAATTGGTTGAATTTGAAGAAATTCTATGTTTTTTTAATCAATCAATCAATCAATCAATCAATCAATCAATCAATCAATCAATCAATCACTACTGATCTGCATTTAGGGCAGTAGCATAGGAGACAGATTAATTATCTGTTGTTTTCCTAGACTTTTCTTAAATGATTGCAAATAAATTGGAAATTTATTGAACATCTCCCTTAGTAAGTTATTCCAATCCCTAACTCCCCTTCCTATAAATGAATATATCCCCAATATGTCCTCTTGAATTCCAACTTTATCTTCTTATTGTGATCTTTCCTACTTTTAAAGACATCACTCAAAATCATTCGTCTACTGATGTCATTCCACGCCATCTCTCCACTGACAGCTTGGAACATACTGCTTAATCAAGCAGCTCTTCTCCTTTCTCCCAATTCTTCCCAGCCCAAACGTTTCAACATTTTTGTAACGCTACTCTTTTTTCATAAATCACCCACAACAAATCGAGCTGGATTCTTTGGATTTCTTCCAGTTTTTGAATGAAGTAATCCTGTTGAGGGTCCCTTACACTGCAACCATACTCTAGTTGGGGTCTTACCAAAGACTTATATGCCCTCTTCTTTACATCCTTACTACAACCCCTAAATACCTTCATAACCATGTGGAGAGATCTGTATCCTTTATTTACAATCATATTTATTTGATTACCATAATGAAGGTAAAGGAAAGGGTGATAGACATAAAGCTGAAAATTAGGCCAGTCAGTTAGACGTGCAAATTATGTAAGCTTTGGGAAAGCATTCTTTCTGATTATATTAGACATGATTGTGAAATTAATAACTGGTTCGAGAGAAGGCAATTTTTGGGTTCAGGAAAGGTTATTCCACTGAAGCTCAACCTGCAGGATTCCAGCAAGATACAGCAGATATCCTGGATTCAGGAGGTCAATTGGACTGTATTGCGATTGATCTGTCTAAGGCATTTGATAGAGTAGATCATGAGAGCCTACCGGCAAAAATTAGTGCAATTGGACTTGACAAAAGAGTGAATGAATGGGTGGCTACGTTTCTATGAAATAAAACTCAGAGAATTAGAGTAGGTGAAACTTTATCTGTCCCTGTAATAATTAAGAGGGGAATTCCTCAAGCCAGTATTATTGGACCTTTATATTTTCTTATATATATCAATGATATGTGTAAAGAAGTGGAACCAGAGTTAAGACTTTTTGCAGACAAGAGAGTAGCATTACAAAAATGTTCCAAAGTTTGGGCTGGGAAGCCTTGGGAGGAAGGAGATGGGCTGCTCGACTAAGTGGTATGTTAAAATTATAAAAAAATTTATTAACAACCACCTACTCAATACAATATAATACACTCATTGAATTATAAAATAATCATGAGGTGTCTTAAAGAATGGCTTAAATAATGGAACATGTTTCGTTCAGCATTGCGAACATCATCAGTCGTTAATGTACAAAGACTAGGTCAGGGTCCTGAACTTAAGTGGTCAAAATTGTTAAAAGAATAATAATGTTGTAATGAAAAGTAATATGATAATATTAGACTTAATTAGTAACAGTATGTACAGATCAACAGCGAGAATTTGTGGTGAAATACATTGAACAATGGCAGTATATGAAGTTAAAAACAATCATGGGGTTGTTAAAGTAAAAAAATAGATATTGTAGACATTTAAAATATAGGTCAATGCGTGAAGCGTGGATTAATTATTGACGATGGAGTTCTTACAATTGTGCAAAAACAAAAGTTGAATTAGAGTTAATTGAATAGTACGAGTCAAGTAGAACCAGTCAAAGGGCACATGACGACGGAACCAAGGTTGATACGACGTGATCTCTGGTAACTGCGAATTCTGTAGGAGAGAGAATAACAATGCCAGAAGGAAATACAAGTTGAACTAGTCCACATTCACGCGCTAGCAATAAAATTAAAAACGTATACAACGTAGAACATCAATGATGAACTCATTAAGGAGTAACTGTGATCTTGAATATGGGAGAGTTCAGACAATCCGTAGATGAATGAAGCAGATTATGGCACAATTGGAGTTTGAAATCCTTGGGACTAGTGTGAGGTGTCCGCTAGCGTTGGCTGCGTGAAGCAAACTTCAACTTGTATTTCCTTCTGGCATTGTGATTCTCTCTCCTACAGAATTCACAATTACCGGAGATCACGTCGTATCAACCTTGGTTCCGTCGTCATGCGCCCTTTGACTGGTTCTACTTGACTCGTACTATTCAATTAACTCTAATTCAACTTTTGTTTTTGCACAATTGTAAGAACTCCAACGTCAATAATTAATCCACGCTTCACGCATTGACCTATATTTTAAATGTCTACAATATCTATTTTTTTACTTTAACAACCCCATGATTGTTTTTAACTTCATAGACTGCCATTGTTCAATGTATTTCACCACAAATTCTCGCTGTTGATCTGTACATACTGTTACTAATTAAGTCTAATATTATCATATTACTTTTTATTACGACATTATTATTCTTTTAACAATTTTGACCACTTAAGTTCAGGGCCCTGACTTAGTCTTTGTACATTAACGGCTGATGATGTTCGCAATGCCGAACGAAACATGTTCCATTATTTAAGCCATTCTTTAAGACACCTCATGATTATTTTATAATTCAATGAGTGTATTATATTGTATTGAGTAGGTGGTTGTTAATAAAAGAATTTTATAATTTTAATATATTATCCTCAATACGGTTCTATTATGAGATTAATTACATGTAAGTGGTATGTACCAATATATATGGTCCATTATTGGACATTATAAATTTTCCAGCTAACTCATTCCTGGTTGCCAGCGTTTTTCCCCAGTGTGCTAAGTTGGGCTCATCAGTTGATAAATAGCACACCCACCAAGAAGCATGAGCTAGTGCATACCATGCATACTCGATAATGTAGTGAGATGGACAGTAGGCAATGGTATGATGATAAACGGGGTTAAAAGTTAAGTTGTGAGTTTCACAAATAGGAAAAGACCTCTCAATTTTAATTACTGCATTGATGGGGTGAAAGTTCCCTTTGGAGATCATTGTAAGTACCTAGGTGTTAATATAAGGAAAAATCTTCATTGGGGTAATCTCACAAATATGATTGTAAATAAAGGGTACAGATCTCTGCATATGGTTTTGAGGGTATTTAGGGGTTGTAGTAAGGATGTAAAGGAGAGGGCATATAAGTCTCTGGTAAGACCCCAACTAGAGTATGGTTCCAGTGTATGGGACCCTTACCAGGATTACTTGATTCAGGAATTGGAAAAAATCCAAAGAAAAGAAGCTCGATTTGTTCTGGGCGATTTCCAACAGAAGAGTAGCGTTACAAAAATGTTGCAAAGTTTGGGCTGGGAAGACTTGGGAGAAAGGAGACGAGCTGCTCGACTAAGTGGTATGTTCAGAGCTGTCAGTGGAGAGATGGCGTGGGAGGACATCAGTAGACGAATAAGTTTGGATGGCGTCTCTGAAAGTAGGAAAGATCACAATATGAAGATAAAGTTGGAATTCAAGAGGACAAATTGGGGCAAATATTCATTTATAGGAAGGGGAGTTAGGGATTGGAATAACTTACCAAGGGAGATGTTCAATAAATTTCCAATTTCTTTGCAATCATTTAAGAAAAGGCTAGGAAAACAACAGTAGGGAATCTGCCACCTGGGCGACTGCCCTAAATGCAGATCAGTAGTGATTGATTGATTGATTGATTGATTGATTGATTGATTGATTGATTGATTGATTGATTGATTGATTGATTGATTGATTGATTGATTGATTGATTGATTGATTGATTGATTGATTGATTGATTGATTTTAAAAAATAACTACAAAAGCTAGCTCGGTGGTATTATCTGTGATAGTAGATAGAGCCTCATCAATTTCCTTTTCCCCAAATACCAGGATACAAATAGGGAGTTCTAACGATTCCTTAAGTTTGGCAGTATCTGCCACAACCGTGCCTCCAGATTAGACCTTCCTAATTAGGAGCGCAAGTACCCGGGTGCAAGGACTTCACGAGGACCAGACATGTTGACAGGAAAATGTAACAATTTTGAAAATTTCCAGCAGCCAAGAACATTTTTAGAGTTCAATGTAGATTTGTGTGTTTAGCCGTCCAAAGTGGCTTTATCTAGACCCATTCAACCACGCTCTGCTACCACTTGTTACGGAGTTTTCGTGGAACAGAGAGGTGAAAGAATGTTCGGGCCTCATCAATTAATTAAAAGCTTTAAAATTAAAGTTATATTTCTTTTCTCTTCCTTATAAAAAAACAAGCAAAACATGAACAATCAAGTCGCTAAGCGACAGCACAAGATTTCAGGTGCAGTAGTTTAAGTACAAGATAGGAGAAATCAGAAAACCAACTAAATTTGTTAATTGAACCTCTGAGCTTGAAGCTCACGATTTTTACAAAAGTTACTGGAGCACCATTGCTCCGTACACTCAAGAGTCAAGGAGACAGGTCTCCCACTTCCTTTTACAGAATTGAAGTAACACTACTACAACAATAGAAAGAACCTCTATGCTCCATTAATATCGAGGAGGCTACGCTCCAAGCTAATACATTTAATGCCAGAGCATATTTGCTCACAAAATTTACACTTTCAGGACTCTCGAGGCACAACCTACATTTTACTAGTTCAAACAGGCATCACTGTCTTCAACACTCAACAGTTTAACCACTTAACAGAAAAGTTTTTGCAGGAGTATAGAATACTCAATCTACCAGGCCTGGTTAGGCAAGAAAAACACAGGTTAAAGTTACTGGTCCAAAAATCTAAATACTGCTAAGGCAGACATTTGCACTCTTTGAAATTTCCACACAAGATAAAACCCTATTTGGGCTTCTGGCCCGAAGTTACGGAGGCTAATCCCATTCTACTGAGGTGACTAGATGGAAAAAATTTAAGGTCCAAGGCTACATATAGAAAACGATTACAAAACATAGTCACCTCAATACACGTTGATAGGGAACTCAAGAGGGTGTCACACTCTCTATTCCCGAATTTCAGCTAAGTGCTTTTAGGCTGGTTTTGAAATTTACATTGGAAGATGAAGTTTACATTATTGAAGATTGGAAATTAAAGTTACATTCTTAAGGACAGGAAACCTTCCCCTTTGGTTAGCTTTCAGAGTACATGGCTGCCATTACCCTACTACACTGAACTGCTCGATGAAGGGTGAAACGTCCCCTCCTCCACTATTAGCATACACTTAGTACCTTCGACGACGATCAAGAAGACAAGGTAGCTCGAAAAATTGCCAGCTTTTATACTCTAGTTGAGGTCTCACCAGAGAAAAATAAACTCTCTCCTTTACATCCTTACTACAACCCCTAAATACTCTCATAACCATGTGCAGAGATCTGTACCCTTTATTTACTAGTGAGTGACCCTTCTGCCAACCAACTTAAGAGAGTTCAAGCTAGACCGTTTCATTTTTACAATAGAGCTAGGGACCTATTGTCTCTAAAATTGAAGGAGGATCATGCTAAGGAAGCAAACAATCTATTGGAACACCTATCAGATATGTCAAATAGAGTTAGTCAGTTGTTTTCAGGGGCTGCTACCCCTAAAAGCAATCAAATTTCTATGGTAAACTTGTCTACTGAGGAAGAATCTAGTAGAGGGATTGAGAGTAGGAAATCTATTGCTACTCAACAAACATCTGCCCCATCAGAAATTGAGTCTGGTCATCCAAGACAGCCTCCACATTTTTTTTAATGACTAATGCAGTGTTTGAGCCTTCTCAACCTCCTTTCACCCATTATGTCGCCAGGTTTCAGTAGTTTGCCTCACCCATTGGCTACGTTGCTTAAAGGCACGTCCAAGTTTTGAGTAAATTCAACTGATGAAGTCATTTCTTTCTTAAGAATTTTAATCGAATTCCAAGATCATGCTTAGGTGTTTGTTCTCTCTCATTCTCAGATACTTCAAATTATTTACCCATATTTTGTAGGTGTCCTCTCGGACAAAATAGTAAAAGCAATAGCTGATAGGTCTTCAATAGAAGACTTCCATGCCCACCTTTTGGCTAACTTCATTCCGGCTAGAGCTATGTCATCTTTAATGCAAAAGTACCACTTTAGAGTGCAGAGGTTGGATGAGAACCTGGCAGACTTCATTCTGGATATTAAGTTTTACACCAAGGTATTCGCCCATCATTTCCCTGAAGACCAAATAATGCAGATGATTGTTGAAGGTAGATCTCCACCCTATAGGTCATACCTATGATTTGCATCTCGGCCTCAAACTTTCTCGAATCGAGACAATTGCAGTGTCAACCGAAGGCGTAAGGTATGCCGACACCTTACCATTCGCCAAAGAGCCCACTCCGTCATCTAACAATTCTCGGCCACCACCTCTCCGAAACTTTCCCACTTGCAAGTGTTATGCATGTAGTTCAACTGAACACCTTAGGAACAAGTGTCCCTTGGTCAAATCGAGCGGATATAGGAATGGAGCTGGTCCGTCTCAAGGTTGCTTTAAAAGCGGCTCATTTTCTCATCTCACCAAGAATTGCACTAACAGCAAACCATCTTGTTCAACTTCTGGTGCTGCCTCCACGATTCCAAGTGATAGGAAGTGACTAGCACCCTTGGATGATTCAAAATATTCACCTTCCCTAGGCTCAGCTCCCGTTAGATCAGGGAACGAACCATTTAAGGATGAAATTTCTTCTAATTTATCTGTACCGGGTTGTACACCGCCACGCCGCTAATTCAAATATTGCGCCAGTTGAAACTTCTCTACAGGAGAAAGCCTGAACTTTAACAAACTGTATTAACTCAACGGTTTCTCGGAAGATGTCACTACTGTAAATTTGGTAATTTTGAAGTGTTCTGAACTGTGTTTATTTTGATTTGTGTTTGTTTGCTCCGTATCAAGAAGTTTGAACCTTCTCTAACAGGTGTCGCTACCCAAAACTATGGTAACACACTCTGGTGCAATGGAATGAACTTTCTTGACGAAATATTGTATTCCTAAGTTTTATTTTTACTAAATTTTGTTCTGTGGTTTGTGGGTTGGCAATATAAATCCTTTCTTTCCGCCCGTTTTGAATGTAACCAATCATGAATTTAAGTAATTAATTTTCCACCAATAAGGTGTTTCTTCCTCGTCTTGTGTATTAGTTTTTGCTGTTGGCCAATAAAAGTTTGTGGGCGGGTTGTTATCATTCATGAAAGGTCTCGAATGTTCCACGAGGGTATATGCTGATTTTCTTGTCTCGGGGCCACTTCAGTAACATCTCTCTTAGTGTGTGAATATGTAGCAGGGGGGCAGGAAGCGCCTCTTTCTTCAAGCAGCAGTTCATCTACAAGGTAATGGCCTGTTAACATCTTCATTTCTTGCTAGCTCAGCAGTTTAACTCTCGGGGAGGGTTCGAAACCTTCAGTATGTAACCTACCTTTTTAAAATGTAAATTATTTTCTGTCTATGTAAAATCTATAAATTACTGTAAAGCGGGGATAGAGAGTGCTTCACCCTCTCGAACTCCCCTTCATTTTTGAAAAGGAGGTGACGACGTTTTCATAACCGTTCTTCTCTTCTTTATTGTAGTCAAAGTTTTCTCATACGTGTCACCTCCCTAGCTTGGGATTAGCCCCTGTATGATCGGTCTAGCGCCACATAGGTTTTAGACAAAACTTGGTGTAGGAGTGCAAGTTATCGCCTCCATTCAATTTTGTATTTTGGGCCATTTACTTAACCCGTTTTGTTTTCCTTCCTGCGAAGGCCCAGTAGATGGGGTACGATAGACCCCTGTTTCTTTATTATGCCTTGATGGCAGGTTGTGTAAGAGTCCGTTATTGCCTTTATAGGCTTGAAAGATCGAGAGCGGGACAGCTCTTTATAGTGTTGTGATAAAAGTGCCTTAGAGAGGCTTGAGATGTAAAGTTGGGAGCTAATGCTCCATGTAATTAAGGGTGTTCTGCCCTTTGGTATCTTGTTATTGTGAGCTGAGAGCTCAGAAAATATATTTGGGCTCGAAGCCCAGATCTTGTAATAACCCCCTAAATTTTGTGATTTCTTTGTACCTCATTTTGGCTTGTTGTTGACTTGTTAAGTTTACAAATTCTATGTCATCATTGTTAAGTTTTGAAAATATAACCCTTGTTAAAGTTTTAAATTAACTTTAATTTTGTAGTTGAGACCTATTCCCGCCCGCACCTTCTTTCACCTCTAACTACCACGACTATCTCCGTATCATTTGAAGGCCCTAGAGAGTGCCTTAAAATTGCTTCAGAGACACCAGGATTCGTGCCTTTCAGAAAACTGAAGTAAATAATGAACCAGTCACGGCTCAATTAGAATCAGGAAGTGTAAGTTCCATTATTTCTGAAGAGTGGTATTCTAAATTAAAAACCTGTTGTAAATTTCCATATTATTGTTCCTCTTCTGTTAAATGTGTTTTGGCTAACTCATCGCCATTAGAAATTTTAGGTTTCATTTTTGTTAGAGTTTGCATTTGAAAGTTTACCTGGATGGTTAAGTTGTTTGTAGCTAAACAATTGTCTTGCCCTGTAATATTGGGGGCCGATTTCATGTCCAATACTGGTCTTGTGCTCAACATTCAGAGCAAGTTGTGCACCTTCAAATTTGCTATTAACTGTCATATTCCCCTTTTAAATGTAAGTCTGTGTCATGTTCATCTGTTTCACCTACCCAGAGTGCGATGTCGTTATATCTTAGGCACTACCTGAGGAGCAGGCTGAAAGTATGAGAAGGTTGTGTCAGTCCTTTCCTGACGTATTTTCAGATACCCTTTGTGTCACGGACCTTACTGAATATAAGATTGAGCTAACTGATCTAATTTATCATTTGAAGGCCCCAGAGAGTGCCTTAAAATTGCTTCAGAGACCCCGGGATTCCTGCCATTTCGAAAAAATGAAGTAAATAATGAACCAGTCATGGCTCAATTAGAATCAGGAAGTGTAAGTTCCATTATTTCTGAAGAGTGGTATTCTAAATTAAAAACCTGTTGTAAATTTCCAGATTAATGTTCCTCTTCTGTTAAATGTGTTTCGGCTAACTCATCGCCATTAGAAATTTTAGGTTTCATTTTTGTTAGAGTTTGCATTTGAAAGTTTACCTGGAAGGTTAAGTTGTTTGTAGCTAAACAATTGTCTTGCCCTGTAATATTGGGGGCCGATTTCATGTCCAATACTGGTCTTGTGCTCGACATTCAGAGCAAGTTGTGCACCTTCAAGTTTGCTATTAACTGTCATATTCCCCTTTTAACTGTAATTCTGTGTCATGTTCATCTGTTTCGCCTACCCAGAGGGAGATGATGTTATATCTTAGGCATCTACCTGAGGAGCAGGCTGAAAGTATTAGAAGGTTGTGTCAGTCCTTACCCGACGTATTTTCAGATACCCTTGGTGTCATGGACCTTATTGAATATAAGATTGAGCTAACTGATTCTATTCCGGTTAGGTTTCCTCCGTATAGACTGCAGAAGAAATTCACCATGCCAAAGAATATGGCAATACCTTTGATGGCCTTGGAAGGTTTGAAATCACGGATGGCCTGTGTTCTAGAATGATCCACTGCGACACCATCGGGCGACACAGTATGGCCTAGAAATGACATGGAAGGCTTAGCGAAAGCAACCTTAGATAACTTCACAGTTAACCCTGTCTTACGAAGGCGATTGAGGACCTCTTTCAGATGATCTACATGTTCTTCGAAGGTCTCAGAAAATACGACGACATCATCAAGATAATGGTATAAGTACTCGAATTTGATGTCGCAGAAGACTCTATCTATCAGTCTCGTAAGCACAGCTGCTCCCGTGGGGAACCCAAAAGGCACACGGTTGTACTCATACAAGTTCCAATCCGTGGCAAAAGCTGTAAGGTGTTTGGATTCCATGGCGAAATGTTTAGCGTGCTGGCCTTTGGTCACAGGGGTCCCGGGTTCGATTCCCGGCTGGGTCGGGAATTTTAACCATAATTGGTTAATTTCTCTGGCACGGGGGCTGGGTGTATGTGTCGTCTTCATCATCATTTCATCCTCTTCACGACGCGCAGGTCCCCTACGGCCGTCAAATCAAAAGACCTGCACCTGGCGAGCCGAACTTGTCCTTGGACATTCCCGGCACTAAAAGCCATACGCCATTTCATTTCAGGTCTAAGATGGTGAAGAACTTAGCTTTCCGAAACCATGAGAAACAAGAGTGAAGGTCGGGAAGGGGCACAGATTGTAACACCACCTTCCGATTTAATGCCCTGTAGTCAATCACAGCCCTGAAGCCACCTTGGGGCTTCGGAACCAAGAAAATAGGCGATGAATACGCCGACTTAGAGGGTCGAATAATACCATCCTTCAGCATTTGATCAATGAGCTCCTTAAGAGCCTTCGTTTTAGGTGGAGATAACCTATAGGGTGGAAACCTATCGGGGTCGAATCCGTAACCTCAATCTTGTATTCGATAAGGTCAGTAACACCAAGAGTATCGGAGAAAACCTCTGGAAACGACTGACACAACTTACGAATACTCTCAGCCTGCTCCTCAGGTAGATGTCTAAGGTCTAACAACATCTCATCCTGGGTAGGCGAAACAGATGAACACGACACAGAATTACATTTTGACAAGGGGATTTTACAATTATTGGCAAACTTGAAGGTGCACGACTTGCTCTGAATGTCGAGCAAAAGACCGGTATGGGACATGAAGTCTGCTCCTAATATAATGGGGCAAGACAAGTGCTTAGCCACAAACAGTTTCATTTTCCAAGTGAATTTCCAAATGCGGATCTTGACATATAGGAAGCCTAAAATTTCTAATGGAGAAAGGTTGGCCGAAATACATTGAACCGAAGACGATCAATAATCCGAAAATTTACAGGCAGACTTTAATTTAGAGTACCATTCAGCCGAAGTAATGGAACACACACTCCCCGAGTCTAATAGAGCTGTAACAGGTTCATTATCCAATTCAATTTTCAGGAAAGGTACCGGTGCGGGGGTCTCCGTCGCAATCTTGAGACATTCTTTAGGGCATTCAAATGTTCCGAGCCTGAGATTTCGGATGGTTTACTTGGGGCTGAGCTTTGAAAAGATGAACTTGCCGACTCAGTCGAAGCCACTAGTCACTTTTGATTAGTTGCGTTGGTGGAGGTTGCACCAGAAGTTGAGCAGGAGGGGGTGCTATTAGCATTCGGACAATTCTTGGCGATATGGGAAAACGTGCCGCATTTAAAACAGCCTTGAGATGACCCTACTCCGCTCTTTGTCCCATTGGATTTGATCAAAGGGCACTTATTCCGGAGATGGTCTGCCGACCCACAAGCATAACATTTGCGGGTTATGGAAGTTCGGCGAGGTGGAGGCCGAAAATTATTCGAGGACGTAGGGGGCTCCTTCGCGACACGTAAGGTGTCGGCATATCTAACTCCTTCGGCTGAGACAGCCATAGCCTCTAATTCAGCAAAGGTTTGAGGACGCGACCCAAAACACAGATATGACCTGTAGGGTGGTGGAATCCCTTCCACAATTGCCTGTACGATTTGATCTTCAGGGAAATGAAGAGCAAATACCTTGGTGTAGAATTTAATGTCTTGGATGAAGTCGGCAAGATTATCATCCAGTCGCTTTACTCTATAATAATACTTTTGTATTAATGAAGACCTTGCCCTAGTCGGAATGAAATTCGCTAGCAAATGGGCGTGAAAATCTTCTATAGACGACTGTTCAGCAATTGCCCTAACAATCTTGACCGAGAGGACACCTATGGAGTAGGGGTAAATAATTTGAAATATTTGACAGGGAGAAAGAGAAATGACAAGAGCGTGATCCTGGAACTCGACTAAAAATCTTAGAAATGAAATGACAGCATTAGTAGAGTTACCGGAGAACTCAGAAATACCCCTAAGCAACATCGCTAAAGGGTGAGGCAAACTACTGGACCCGGGTGACATAGTAGGTAAAGACCTAATGGGCGGAGAAGCTGTTTCAGAGACTGCATTATTCAACACAAACGGTGGGATTGAGGTACGACGCTCAGATTCATTTCCTAATAGGGCAGAAGTTTATTGAGTAGCTACAGATTTTCTGCCTTCTTCACCCTTCGAAGAATCCTCTTCGCTAGTTATGTTTACCACAGAGGGCTGGTCGGTTTTGGGACTAGCAGATCCAGATAACAATTGACTAAAATTACCGGACATTTTAGAAAGGTGTTCAACAAGAGCACTAGCCTCCTTACCCTGAACGTCGTTTAACTAAAGATTCAATAGATCACTAACTCTATGGTAAAAATGGAACAGTCTAGCTTGTACTCTTTTAAATTGATTTGGGGATGGATCACCTACTTCAAAAAACTAACTACGGATGCTAGCTCAGTAGTATTGTCAGTGATCGTCGAGAGAGCCTCATCAATATCTGTCTCTCCCAATTTTGGGATGCTAATTGCAAACCAAGGGATTCTTTAAGCTTGGTGGTATCGGCCGCAACCGTGCCTCCAGATTGAACATTTCTAATGGTTAATTCATAGAGGGCCGGACATGATGATAGAAACTTAAGAAAAGTTACAATTTTAAAAGATCGGAACAGAAAAATCGAACGACTGGGAAAATTGTTAGAGTTCAAATCAAAAGCAATGTTTAGCCGACAAAAGGGGCTTAATTGAGACCCATTCAACCACGCTCTGCTACTACTTGTTCCGAGGTATCTGTGGAACAGCAGAAGTGAAAGAAGGTGCAGAGGTGAATGGGTCTAACTACAAATGCCAAGAAAAGCAAATTTTAAAACTTATACTGAAGGTTATATTTCCTTTTTTTAAATTCAACTTTAGCAAATTTTATAACAATGAAACGTTAGGTAAAATGACAAGGCTTTAACCAAAACAAGCAAATCCAAAATTTAGAGACAATATAACAATATGGGCTTCAAGCCCCAAGTTTTGCAATTTCTGAGCTCTCAGCTAACAAACACATATTTACCAAAGGGCAGAAATCCCCTAATAACATGGAGCACTTGCTCTCACCTAGCAATCTCAAGCCTCCTAGAGGCACATATCCAATATTGAAAAGAGTCTGACCCGCTCTCAGTTTTCCAAGCCTGTTAAAGGCAATACCAGGCTTTACACTAAATTGCCATCAAGGCACAACTTACACAAAATGAAACGGGGGTATCTTGTGCCCAACCTCTGGGCCTTAGTAGAAAAAGAATAGGTTAAGTAAATGGCCCAAAATGCAAAAATGAGTGGAGGCGTGAATTGCACCCCTACATGAAACTTCTTAAAACCTAAGAGGCACTAGGCCGATGAAACAGGGGCTATTCCCGAACTATGGAGGTGATTCGTATAAAGAATAAATTTAACACATTAAGGAAGAGTATAAAATCAGTTACCAAAACGTAGTCCGGCTCCATGGCTAAATGGTTAGCGTGCTGGCCTTTGGTCACAGGGGTCCCGGGTTCGATTCCCGGCAGGGTCGGGAATTTTAACCTTAATTCGTTAATTTCGCTGGCACAGGGGCTGGGTGTATGTGTCGTCTCCATCATCATTTCATCCTCATCATGACGCGCAGGTCGCCTACAGGAGTCAAATCAAAAGACCTGCACCTGGCGAGCCGAACATGTCCTCGGACACTCCCGGCACTAAAAGCCATACGCCATTTCATTTCACCAAAACGTAGTCACCTCAACTCAAAATGAAGGGGAGCTCGAGAGGGTAAACCACTCTCTATCCCCGATTTACAGTTCCAGATATATGCAACGTTTACATAAGCCGGCACAAGTTTACATTTTTAAAAAGGTAGGTTACATTGTAAATGTTTCGTACCTTTTCCGAAGGTTAAACTGCTGAGCTAGCAAGAAATAAAGATGTTAAGCGGCCATTACCTTACTGAAGAACTGCTGCCAGATGGAAGAGGCATTTCCCGCCTCCTGCTAGACGTCCATACACTAAGTTAGATGTTGATGAAGTGGCCGAGAGGCAAGAAAATCAGCATTTTTTATACCCTC
The DNA here is from genome assembly GCF_040414725.1 of Anabrus simplex. Classification (NCBI taxonomy): domain Eukaryota; kingdom Metazoa; phylum Arthropoda; class Insecta; order Orthoptera; family Tettigoniidae; genus Anabrus; species Anabrus simplex. The sequence continues at coordinate 178,820,936 of NC_090269.1, forward strand.
GGGGAAGATTCGAGACCTTTCATGAATGATGAAGACACACGCACGGAGTTTTATTGGTTAACAACAAAAGGTACACACAAAATCGAAGAAGAAATACGGGATTGGCTGAACATTAATTACAGAAATGATTGATTGGTTAACTTCGAAACTGGCGGAAGGAAAAGGTAAATATTGCCAACCCAAGAATGAATGAACAAAATTTAGTAAAAAAAAAAAACTTATGAATACAAAATTTCTTCAAATAAAGTTCCCTCACTTCGCACCAGGGTGCATGATCATAGTTTTTAGTAGAAACATCTATGAGAGAATGTCCAAGCTTCTTGATAAATAGAAAACAAAAACAAGTCGAAATTCTCACAGTGACATCTTCAGAGCAAAAGTTTAAGTAGGTCCAGTTTTAAGTTCACAGTTTCTCCTGTAGAGGAGTACCTTAAGGCGGAAATTTCAAATGTGCGGCGTAGAGGTGTACCACCCGGTACAATTATTATTGTTCCGAGGTATCTGTGGAACAGCAGAGGTGAAAGAAGGTGCGGGGGTGAACGGGCCTCAAAATACGAAATTAAAGTTAAGATAAAATTTAACAAGGTTATATTTTCTTTTCAAAATTCAGAAATAACAAGAATGGCAGGTACAAAGTAGCAAGGCAACAAAAGTACAATTACAGTATTTACAGAATTTGGGCTTCGAGCCCCGGACTCACAATTCTTGAGCAATTAGCCCAACTTTACGATATACACAATTCAACAAAGGGGCAGAAGACCCCTATCATGCCCAGGAGCACTTGCTCCCAATTACACAGTAAAGCCTCCTCTAGGCGCGCAGGAAACAAAATTTTTAGAAAGAGCAATCTGCTCTTAAGTACGAGCCTATCCAAGGCCACACCAAATTCCACTTTCAAGTTGTCCTCCAAGGACACGAAAACAGGGGTAAAATACCCAACCTACTGAGGCCTATTAAGTAAGGAAAGGTTAATTACGTGGTCTCTAAAATACCAACTTGAGAGGAGGCGTTCTTGCACTCCTAACACACGTTATATAAAACCTACTTGGCACTAGGCCGTTACTGCAAGAGCTAATCCCATACTAAAGAGGTGACTTTAGAATGAAACAATTTACATTACGTTAAGGAAGAAACGGTTGTGAAAAATAAGTTCACCTCAATGCAATATGAGTGGGAGCTCGAGAGGGTTAAGGACTCTCTATCCCAATATGTAGCTTAAAGGAGAATAGATACTAAGTGTCTTTACATTTTAAGGAAAAGTTACATGGTGGAAGAGCTTCGGACCTGCCCCGAGAGTTAAACTGCTGAGCTAACAAGAAAAGAAGTTATTAAACGGCCATTACCTTGTTGTTGAACTGCTGCCCGAAGAAAGAGGCGCTTCCCGCCCCCTGCTACGTACTTTACACACTGAAAGATGTTACTGAAGTGGCCCGGAGACCCGAAAATCAGCAGTTTATATACTCTCGCGGAATGTTCGAGGCGTTTCAGGAATGAGAACACCCTCCCACAAGAATTTTATCGGCTAGGGTTAAGCAGCATATCCCCGTAGAGGAAGATACACCTGATTGGTCATAAATTAATTAAAGAAATTGGGGATTGGCTAAATTCAAAACAAGGGGAAAGAAAGGGTTATACGGCCAACTTAAACAATAACAGAAAGAAATTTAACAAGGAACAAACTTTTGAAATAAAAATTTCTCCAAAAATCAGTTCTTTCACTTCGCACTAGGGTACACCATTGTAGTTCTTTCTCAAAATGAAGGGGAGCTCGAGAGGGTAAACCACTCTCTATCCCCGATTTACAGTTCCAGATATATGCAACGTTGTGTCCTCTAGAAGAGAATGTTCACACTTCTTACTACAGGCAAAACAAAAATACATCGAAAACGACCCAGTTCAGAAACTTCAAAATTTCCAAGTAGTGACATCTTCTGAGAAACTTGAAAATTAACACATTAGATAAAGTTCAGACTTCCTCCAGTAGGGGAGATTCAACTGGCGCAAAGTTTGAATTAGCGACGTGGAGGTGTACCACCCGGTACTATTATTATTATTATTATTATTATTATTATTATTATTATTATTATTATTATTATTAGTGTTGTTGTTGTTGTTGTTGTTCCGAGGTATCTGTGGAACAGCAGAGGTGAAAGAAGGTGCTGGGTGGAGTAGGTCTCAACTACGAAATTAAAGTGAATTTAAAATTTAACAAAGTTTATATTTTCTTTTCAAGATCAAGAAATAACAAGTACAATAGGCACCCAGTAGTATATCAACAAGTTAAGAAAGTACAATTACAGTTTGTTACTGGATTTGGGCTTCGAGCCCCAGACTCACAATCCTTGAGCAATGAGCCCAACTTTACCTATGTACAAAGTTCAACAAAGGGGCAGAAAACCCCAATCATGCCAAGGAGCACTTGCTCCCAATTACCCAGTAAAGCCTCCTCGAGGCACACAGAAAATCCACTTTTAAGAAAGAGCAAACCCGCTCTCAAAGATCAAGCCTATTCAAAGGCCACACCAAACTCCACCTTCAATCTGCCCTCCAGGCACACAAGAACAGGGGTAATAATACCCAATCTACTGAGGCCTATTCAGGAAAGAAACAGGTCAATTACTTGGCCCAAAATTCTGAGTTGAATGGAGGCGTAACTTGCACTCCTAATACATTTTTAAAACCTATTTGGCACTAGGCCGCTTATGCAAGGGCTAATCCCATACTACGGAGGTGACACGATAAGAAAACTTATTTACATTACGAAGGGAGAAAAAGAGGAAATGAAAACGTAGTCACCTCAGAACAATATGAGTGGGAGCTCGAGAGGGTTAGGCACTCTCTATCCCAATTTATAGTTAAAGAGTCGAAGTTTTACCAAGTGTCTATTACATTTTAGCGATAGGTTACATGAGAAAAGTTTTCGAACCTGCCCCGAGGGTTAAACTGCTGAGCTAGCGAGAAATGAAGTTATTAAACGGCCATTACTTTATGGATGAACTGCTGCCCGAAGAAAGAGGCGCTTCCCGTCCCCTGCTAGGAGAGATGTTACTGAAGTGGCCAGGAGACCAGAAAATCAGCAGTTTATATACCCTCGTGGAAAATTCGAGACGTTTCATGAATGATTACAACCCGCACACAAAATTTTATTGGGTAACAGCAAAAACTAATACACCAGACGAAGAAGAAACACCTTATTGGTGGAAAATTAATTACAGAAATTCCTCATTGGTCAAATTCAAAACTGCCGGAAAGAGAAGGGTTATACTGCCAACCCAAACAATGACTGAAAGAAATTTAACAAAGAACAAACTTATGAATAGCAAATTTCTTCAAAAAAAGTTCCTTCACTTCGCACTAGGGTGCACAATTGTAGTTCTTAAGTAGTGCCATCTAGAAGAGAATGTTCACACTTCTTACTACAGAGAAAACAAAAACAAATCGAAACCGACATAGTTCAGAACACTTCAAAATTTACAGTAAAGACATCTTCTGAGAAACCCTAGAATTAATGTGGTTGTTCAAGTTCAGGCTTTCGCCAGTAGAGGAGTTTCAACTGGCGCAATGTTTGAATTAGCGGCGTGGAGGTGTACCGCCCGGTACAATTATTATGATTATTATGATTATTATTATTATTATTATTATTATTATTATTATTATTATTATTATTATTATTATTATTATTATTATTATCCGTTTTTGGTATAAGAGTTAAGTCTCTCCAATTACATACTGGTATATTAATTGCTTTGAGAATCCCCGTGGCAAAGGCGGCAGCGGGCTGGCCTCTGACCGCTGGGTTCCGTGGTTCAAATCCCGGTCACTCCATGTGAGATTTGTGCTGAACAAAGCGGTGACGGGACAGGTTTTTCTCCGGGTTCTCCGGTTTTCCCTGTAATATTTTATTCCAGCAACACTGTCCAATATCATTCACTTCATCTGTCATTCATTAATCATTGCCTCACAGGAGTGCGACAGGCTTCGGCAGCCGGCACAATTCCTGTCCTCGCCGCTAGATGGGGCTTCATTCATTCCATACCTGACCCCGTCGAATGACTGGAATCAGGCTGTGGATTTTCATTTTCATATTAATTGCTTTGAATTAAAGGGTTGCCCTAGTCCTTGCAAGGAAACTATCAATATGGTCATACAGAAACAGACAGTGCAATTTCGCAGAGAAGAAGAGGGAACAATAAGAAAGCCATATATATGAATTTAGCTGCCATTTCGAGCTGCAAGATCCTGAAATCGACACGGAAATGTCTAATAAGATTGCACACGTTAACATATAGCTGAACGTAGACAGACCAGCTAAGGACAACGCGTTACCTTGAGCTTTTTGTGCCAGGCAGTTAGCACATGTTCCTTTGAGACAGCAGTCATGAATCCGGCTAAAGTTCCAGAGTATGTTACATTATTTGCGTGAAAAAGGCTTGTCTTCTTCCCTTGAAATAACTTCGGAAGAAAGGGAGATGGGTCGACATGTGATCGAGCTAATTGAAAATCATCCCATGGGTGCCAGCATAGTCTCGGAGGTGTCTGGAGAGAAATAGTGATAGCGAAAGTGACAGTCGAAGCAGTAACACGTCATCTGCATCATCTCAAAGAGAAGGCAGCACACCATTGTCATGTACGAGAGGTGTTACGGATCCTGGTTTCACCCTCGAGTTTAATTCCCGTCAATGCAATGAAGCGACACCGCAGTCACCTGACAAATCTACCAAGCTATGCTTCCAGTCCACAGAAGAAAGTGAAACACACTAGATTTTATGTACAAGAGGAAAGCTATAGATTTATGGTTTTAAAAAGAAGGGGGAAGGGTTGTAAGAAGCCGCTTTCATTAACCACTGTTCGCAAAAATTGCTTGGTGACGTCACCACGACAACTGTACATGTGGAAGAACCAATTAGAATCTACGTCAGTAAATCCCGTTGAACACAGGGAATAGATGCATAAAAACATATTTTCTCGCTTTGCAGAAGCAAGAAGGTTGAAGCAGAATGTTTGCGATGAAAACCTGCGACTGTGGGACTTCGATACCGTACTTCAAGAAAGATTTCAATGGGACAAAGTAATTTGAGTGCACCTACTGGTTGATTGAGTTGCTTCAAGAAAAAGTACCGAATCAAAAGTAGAAAAATCACGAAATTTGTATTCCGTGCGTATCTGAAAGAAGAGGGGAAAAAATATAAAGCCGCAAAGAAATTTGTGGAAGCAGCTACAGAGCAATTTTCAGATTACACCCCTTATTCAATATACAATACAGAGTGGTTTCGTGCACGAACTGAAAGCGAAAAGGACTCTATCGTTTGTTGATGAGAAACATACAGAAGCAGTTACTCAATCAATTAGTGCATTCACCCATTCGTACACAGTTATGCCTACTGTTAGTATGGCCGGTACTCTTTTCCCGAAATTAGTCATTGTACCACAGGAGGCAACTGCAACTTTTGGTCCGAGAGTTTTCAAAGAAATGTTTCATGGCGAAAATATAAGTATAAGAGGCACAAAATCAGGGAATATAGAGGGAAAAAAAGGATTTAAAGTACTGATTTAAAGAAGCCTTCTTCCCATTCGCGGAAGACAAGTGTTTGTTACTGATAGCTTCCTGGACTACTTATAGTGATAAAAGCTGTCTTGGAGACATTCCTCTAGGCAACAGGATAAACATTCCCCAAATCCCTACCGCCACTACAGGGGAAATACAGCCCTTGGATAAGCTTTTCGCCGTTTAACATACATTGTGCCGGCTTGTGAAGACTCCCGGTTTGATGTTTAACAGAGAAACAGCATATTGAAAAAAGCAATCCTTCATTCATTTTCAATTTTCTTCCCCACGGTTCAAGGATATGATTAAAATTTCATGGTTCACAACCAGTTACACAGCGGAGAAACTTCTCGAGTTCGAAGTGACTGCAAAATATTGACTTCAAACAAGTACGGAAAACTGTGAAGAACAATGTGGCCTTAAAGTGCATTTTCGTTGTGCGTGGTGCCAAAAATATTAGTGTTTTTATCATGCGATTAACTCACCTCATTTATGTTTCACATTCATCCCCTACCATTAAAGTAACCTTGACGCGCGATAACCTGCCAGCTCCATCTCTCTCTCTCTCTCTCTCTCTCTCTCTCTCTCTCTCTCTCTCTCTCTTTCTCCCTCCAGCACAATTGCAACTCCGCTGTGCGCCGCGTCAGCAAGATTCAAGGGTTGTCCATTAGCTGCATTGTCACACGGATTTCGAATCAAGATTTCTTCCATTTCGAAATGGCAGCTAATTGTTTGTACATGGCTATTTTATGGTCTCCTCATCTTCTCAGCAAAATTTCATTGTCAGTTTCGGTATGACAGTATTGATAGTTCCCTTGTTAGTAATTTTTATTTATTTATTTATTTCTTTATTCGTATCAGAAGCATACATTTTACATAGCATAATGGTACTTAATGATATACATATCAAATAGTGTCTGCCCAGAATTTTGCCAAATCACGGGCATTAGGTGTCGCAGCCATCAAGTCCTCTATTGTGCAACTTAAAGGACACTTACTACAGTTCATGAAATGGACTGTGGTTGGGTCTTCACCACATTCACATTGCCTGGATGTGCCAGGAAAGCCCCACTTTACCATATTGATTCTTGATCTACCAACCCCAGTGCGAAGCCTGTTCAACGATTTCCACGTAGACCAATGTTCCTCGTGTCCTGGAGGGAGATGTTCAATTGGTAGCATCCAACCAGCAAGTTGAGGATTTCTAGTTCTCCATAATCTCAACCTTGTGGATTGAGCAGATTCGTTTAAATCTTCGGTTGTATTCAGGAAACTCCTCCTAGACCTCAATCTTCGGTGGGCAGGTTCATATCCATACAATGGGTGTGCACAGGAGGCAAGTGTTTTAGTTCTCTCATTCATGGATGCAACTTCTCTTCTTATATCTGGTGGGGCGATTCCAGCCAAACAGTAAATTCTATCTCGTGGAGTTGGTCTCAAGCAGCCAGTAATGAGTCGACATGTTTCATTTAGAGAAATGTCAACTTGTTTAGCATGACTTGATCTGTACCAAACAGGGCAAGCGTACTCTGCAGCGGAGTAACACAGAGCCAGGGCTGTAGTTCTCAACGTCTTTGGATGTGTACCCCAATTGGTTCCAGACAACTTGCGAAGGATGTTGTTTCTAGCCGACACTTTCTGCTTGATGTTCATGCAGTGTTGTTTGTAGGTGAGAGCACGATCCAATGTTACACCTAGATATTTAGGTGTTGGGCAGTGATCTAGTTGAATATCTTCCCATACTACCTGCACTTTCCTTGACGCCTGTCTGTTCTTTAAATGGAAGGCGCATACCTGAGTTTTAGATTGGTTAGGCTTCAATTGGTTTCCTCTGTAGTAGTAGGATAGTTCAGAAAGAGCCTCTGATAACTTTTCTTCTACAACCTCAAAGCAGTTTGCTTGAGTAGCAATAGCTCGATCATCCGCATATATGAAGCTTCTGGTGCCAACTGGAAGAGGTTGGTCATTCGTATAGATATTGAAGAGCATGGGGGCGAGAACACTGCCTTGTGGCAAACCATTCTTTTGTTTCCTCCATCGACTTTTTTGATCCTGAAATTCAACGAAGAACCTACGATTTCGGAGAAGATTGCAAATTACTTGAGTCATCTTGTAATCTTTTGTCATGTTGTATAATTTGCGCAACAGTATACGATGATTAACTGTATCATATGCAACAGATAAGTCGATAAAAGCCACCCCTGTGATTTTATGATTTTCAAATCCATCTTCGATATACTGTGTCAGATGGAGGACCTGTGAAGTACAACTTTTCCCTTTACGGAATCCTGCTTGCTCTGGGATAAGAAGTGGTTCAATGATCACAGTAAGTCTTTCCAGGATCATCCGTTCTAGGATCTTGTACAGATGACACAACAGTGAGATAGGTCTGTAATTTTTCGGATCATTTGAGTCTTTTCCTCGTTTAAGAATTGCCATTACTCTGGCTTTCCTCCACACACGTGGTAACTTGCAGGTGTTTATACAGTTGCTGTACAGTACTAGTAACCATTGTTTAGCAACAGGTCCAAATTGCTTAATTTGCTCAACACATATTTCATCTAGGCCGGCAGCCTTACCATTCTTACACTGATTTATTGCTCTGTTCAGCTCAGATAAAGTAAAAGGTTTAGTGAGTGTATCTGTCTCCTGCTCATAATCCCTCTCAATTCCTTTATTCTGAAGCCGACATGGATTTGATGGTTGTCCATTTCGTAGAAGTTGATGTGCTATTTGGTTTGCTGTGATGTTGGAATGTGTTGAAGTTTTATTAGGATCACTACTGAGTCGTCTAAGTAATCGCCAAGCTTTTTGACTACTTCTACCCATGTCAATCTCTTCCATCAACCTTAACCACTGTGCCCGTTTTACTTCAGAAATAGAAGAAATTACTTGTTGTCCCATTGTAATGGTGTCATTGCTGAAAGGGTTTTCTTCGAATAGTTTATGATACTCTGTTAGGAGGGCAGAGGTTTCTTGAGTTAGACCTTGTATGTAGTTTGTTCTACATCCTCTAGGGATTGTAGCTCTTGAACACTCCCTGATGATATTATTAAACTGTTCATATGCTTCTGGAATTGGGTTGAGTGGTTTGATCTTCTCGTCCAGTAAGTTTGTGAATCTTTCCCAGTTAGCTTTCTTAAAATTATATCTCCTTTTAAAGTAGACCTCTTGGGGTCTAATGGCAGCTACCAGTTGACACATTATTGGGCGATGCTGTGTGTTCGTTATGGGAGCACATACAAATTTAACACACTGATGTGCTATCTTCTCGCTCACAAATATTAAGTCTGGATTATAGCCCCGCTTCCATCTACCACTGTTAAAACAAGAAGGTAGCTTGCTATCATGGATAAGAGACAGATGGTGTTCCTCAGCCCAATCTAAAACATTCTCACCACTCTCGTTGTCTTGTTCATAGCCCCAGATACTGCTATGGCTGTTGAAGTCGTCAATGGAGAAAGATACTTTCCAATCATTGAGATTGTTAGGTGGCATGAATGAGAATGTTACATTAGGAGGTTTATAGATGGAAACTATAACCGAATTGCTCAATTCCACTGCGATCAATTCTATATCATTTTCTTCTGTAATTGATGTGGAGAGTATCTGGAGATCTGACTTGACGAAGACTGCACTACCATATCTTCCATGCGGTCTCTCTGCTGCCAATTTCATACCTGGTATTCTAGGACGTGGTTGATGTACATCCCTGTGAGTTTCCTGTAAACATATTACATCACAGTTTGTTGTTTGGCAAAGTTCTTGTAAGAGCTGTTGTTTACAAGTTGACATACCTTCTATGTTTACAGATATGATGGTCACTCTGGTTCTGAAAAGAACCTTTCCCGACTTATGAATGTCATCATATAATAGTTTATGTTACTTCTGGATTGGAAAGATCAGCCGGTGTTAACACCTCACCGTTGCCCAGGGAACGCCCGAATGTAAATCATACACTCTTCGGGGAGGCTCTTTCCGTGTCCCCCTTGTTAGTAATAATTAGCCTTAACATCAAGTTACAGTTGGTTTAAACAGTCGGCCTATTTGAGGATTGTTACGAAGCCTCGCTCAGCTTACATTATAGTCTATACTACACAGGCAAATACAGTAGAGACAATACGCGACACTTCCGGATTTAGCCTTGTTAAAATGGGAGACAAGTCGGAAGTGGCGCTCCTAGTGACTTGACCTGAAAATTAGCGCTAAATTCAAATAGCAATGGAAATGTATATACGGAAATGGATAAATAAATTACGTCTAGGAAGAAAGTGTTACTAAAATATTAACTTCAAAGTTGCTAAAGCAATTCTGGATAAATGAATGAAGAATTATTTAACAGGTTATTATTTAAAGACTGAAATTAGACATATGATCAACATGTGAAATGGACTGCTGTGAAAGGACTCGATCTTTCATTTATGTATTACTTTTTAAGCTTTAAAATTCCTGCCTGAACGTTCACGGCTAGATTTTTTTTTCTCATTTAAAAGCATTGTATCATCATATTAAAACACTTGTCAACAAAAATATCGGCACATTCCTTACACACATGATTCAATGAATTTACATTTAAGAGCTGGACAATTTTCCTTTTAACTTGAAGCCTACTAACAGAAAGAAAATCTATAAATTTAGCCTCAAAATCATTCAAACTTTCCCTATAAGCAATACTTGCCATAATGACATTATATTAGGGTAAAGCAAATTTGCATCATCATATTGTTTCAAAAAATATGTACATTTCTTAAATCACTCATATTTTCTTCAGTGCTTGACAACGCATTACGGCATTCCAAATGGGGTAACGTGGAACTCAACCAGCCACACTCATATGCATATGTATTTTCCTGAATTAAATGAAACCCACAGATCACATCTACAATAACACATCGGTATTGAAGGTTAACTGCTGCACTATACAATAAAATATGCGTATTATATTTTAAGCCAGTTAAAATATGGGTCGAGCAGGTCAGAAGATTATGAAGTACTATAAAAATCTCTTTGTCACTAGAAGGATATATCTGCAAACACAGTATTACTTACATTTTCTTGTCACGAGAGAAACGGAAGAAAGACCGCGCATTCTTCTCTGCTTCATAGTTACTGCAGCCAAACACAGCACATACCTTTCCCCTCATGTTGAGAGGAGATATCAAGGAATGACACACGCTACTGTTTAATTATGTCAACTCAAGGAAAACGCACAAATAACACCAAAAACTTCACACACAAATACACGTGCTCTTATGACAGAATCAGTAGTTCTCAGGTCAATCCGCTAGAGAGAGCTCTAATAGCTGTCCCTCGATATCTCGCTGAGTGTCGCGTATTGTTTCTACTGTACTTGACACAGGCTATACTGATGTGCTGTGCCATGGAGAATATCATTTAAAAATCATTGTGATGTGAACACTTATTGAAAGCTTGAATCCTCAAATTAGACTAGCCTTGATGGCAAATACATCATAAATATAAACAGTAAATTTCCTTTTATATCATTAAATTAGATTATATTGAAACTGAAAACTCTCAAACATTCTCATCATTTCCTCTTTTATAATTACATGTCCCTTCTATATGTTAACGGGTGACTCAACATAGACGAAAATTTCCTTATTTTATTTTATTTTATTTTGAATTATGAATCGTGGAGAGCAGTAATATGAGTAAATGTCATTGAATTAATTCTTCTCTTCTTTAAAAATGCCGGTCCTGCAGTGTAGGGGTAGCGTGCCTGCCTCTTACCCAGAGGCCCCGGGTTCGATTCCCGGCCAGGTCAGATATCTTTACCTGCATCTGAGGGATGGTTCGAGGTCCACTCAACCTACGTAATTACAATTGAGGAGCTATCTGACGGTGAGATGGCGGCCCTGGTCTAGAAAGCCAAGAATAACGGCCGAAAGGATCCGTCGTGCTGTGCTGACCACACGATACCTCGTAATCTGCAGACCTTCGGGTTGAGGAGCGGTCCAACTTGGTAGGTCATGGCCCTTTGAGGCTGTTGCGCTATGGAGGTGGGGGAGGGTGGTCTTTTAATAATAAACATTTAAGATCCTGCAAAGATGTTGAGCGGTGTGTCTTACGAAGTGTGAACTCAAGAGCTCCTCTTGTTTACGTGAATCAATATGCAAAACAAATTATAATCTATAATAATTGCATGTGGCCTCCTCTGTGAGGATGGAGCACAAAAACCGCAGCCCCCGAGCCAGAGTTAAAGTTAAAATTCCCGACCCGGCCAGAACTCGAACCCAGGATCCCTTGGACCAAAGGCCAATGTGCTGGCTATTTAGACATGGCGACCATTCGACACTTCGCACTAGTCTGTACTTCCAAAGAACAAGCTGCTTCTTTCACTGCTGTCCGACCATTGCTTCTTAAACTAAACAGATGAAAGTAAAGAATGTGTATTATCTCTGGTATCGTTCAACATAGCTCAAATTGCGGTTTAGAATAAGCTCACGGATTACTAAATTAGCGAACAACAAGACATTATTTTGCACCTTTGGGATGCTTTCGCATTTACAATGTTTTAACTTTAAACAAATGGAATGAAGCCAACAAGAGTTCTCATCCAGTCAACTGAAAGTAAATCAACTTAATTAAACCTCAAAATTAATGCTAATTAAGTCAAAGGCTTTATTCTCAAAGAAATCACTCTTTGGTTTAGCGATGGCAATTATGGACGATGACTTTAGAAACAACAAAGAACGGGCAGGAACAGTGTTGCAGGACTTTTAAGAGTAAGAGATGTCGCATGAGTGTTAGAAATAAGTGAAAGAGCAGAATCAGTGGCGGTGGGCTCTCAGGAGCATGTGAACACCCAGTTGTAACGCATATTCACGCATTCGTGATACTAGTAATTCAAAATTGTTTCCTTTTTTCGACCTGATTTCGTCAATCGATCGAAAGCATTCGAACTATATCGAAGCTCCGTTACACTGACAGCTGTTCGATTCGACTGACAATGTCAGGGAGAACACTGGAGATTTTGCTACGAACCTTAAGACTATACGCATGCGCATGGAGATGACGTCATGGTTTATGCACAGATATATCCGTAAGTGAGGAGCACGGTAAGGAACGTGCCTTTCCGCCTACAACCACCCTCAAACCAGAGATAGTATTATAGTTGACCGTAAGGGCCCGCCACCTCCTCTGTTACTGTTGACCACAGCTCCCAGAAGTTACTATTGCATTACATTGCCGGAAGATTTCGCTAGTCGCTAATTCTGAACAGGTTTTCGTAATCACGGGATCAGAAAGCCAGAGCCTCGGCCAAAGCCTGAGAGACTCAGCCCGGCAGTCGTAATATTACTTTCCTTGTACACTCACAGATTAGTCTCGGGAAAATGCATCCTCGGTTATAAGGTTTCTGCCATATTACGAGTAGAGAAGCAACCGTACAAGGAACTTTTAGTGAAATGATTTAAGTAAGTGATTTTGTACTTACTTGCATTCTACTTGGGTATATTTCGGACGTGAACACAGATTTTGTTGTGAACCCCCTGAAAATTTGGTCACGAGCCGCCGCTGGGGCAGAATTCAGGTTTGCTGAGTTCTTCTTTTGCGAATGTCGTCAAGATCACACATTTCCAGAGCATTGATTCGCTCAAATCTTGTGAATGTCCTCGCACGCATCTACCTTCACAGGCCAGACAGGAACAGTAGACGTACTCAGTCGCGGCTTTATATACGGTACTTGTATGTAGGTTGTCTTACGCTCACCTCGGATATTTTCGGCTTATTAGTTTCCTTTTCTCTCATTCTTTCTTGTTTCGTTTGCGGTCGGCTTGAACCTTCTTTACGACAAGATGTTAAGACGTTTCGGATATTTATATGGGATTATCAACTATTGCACCATTGTTATGCATCTAGTCATGTTTTCTCACAAATATCGATAGATCTCGCGTAGACAAAACGAACGACACCTCGCTGTACGGGTTATTATATCGCTGTACCGAGCTCCGACTGCGCCGCAGAATTACGAGTACGCGTGTCGCCCACTACTCTTCGGACCTTCCTCTTTTCAAGTCGTTTATTTGCCTTAGCTTTAATAATTTTAAAGAAGGTCTGGTGTTTACTTCTTTGGGACTCACGGATTGTTACCGATGGGCCTGACGATAGACGTATTCTACTTCAATGTATTTGGAAGGAAGGGAAGAAGGAAGGAACATTATAGCAAACTTAATTCATGATCTTATCAATGTTATCGCCGGGCGCAGTGGTAGAGCACTCACTTTCTGACTCCATGAGTAATAAATAGTGTTATTCGGGTACACAACAGCTAATTACCCATACACAGGACCTTACCTGACTTACCGTCCGAATGGAGACTTTTCTTGACGAGGTCCATCAGGAAAATTAAAAGATGAAGTACACGTTTCCTTCTTCAACTGGTCGGTAATGAATGGACTTTTGGGCACTCGGAGTTCTCTAGCTGGCTTCCCCGCCCCCCGTGGGTGGGAGTGGTAGAATAACACCCACGGTATCCTCTGCCTGTCGTAAGAGGTGACTAAAAGGAGTCCCAGGGGCTCTTAACTTGGGAGCGTGGGTTGGCGACCACGGAGCCCTTAGCTGAGTCCTGGCATTGTTTTCACTTACTTGTGCAAGGTTACTCATTTTAATCTATTCTACCCGACCTCTCTTGGTCAACTCTAGTTCTTTTCCGACCTCGGCGCAATTAGGTTACGAGGGCTAGCGAGTCCTTCATTTTCACGCCCTTCGTGGCCCTTGTCTTTCTTTGGCCGATACCTTCAATTTTTGAAGTGTCGAAACCATTCCATTTTTCTCTCTCTGATTAGTGTTAATATAGGATGGTTACCTAGTTATACTTTCTCTTAAAACAATAATCACCACCACTCTAGCTAGCTTTCTTGTTTGCTTGTTTAGGCGTTTCCACTTTTCAGCAGTTGCCTTTTCTCAGATGTCACACATCCCTATCCTGCCAGTCTTCTTCGGATAGACCTCTCTTTTCCATGGCTTTAGCAATTGTTCTTCTCCCTTCTCCCTGGTGGGAACACTGTGGCCATCGCTGTTCTTTCATCCGTCGGAGTTATCGATACCATCTCAGTGCTCGGGCATCAATCCTATCCGTAATCGGTTTTTCCGCATTCTGCTGCTCCAAGAACCCTTCCTTCTAGAACTACTGCCACATTCACATACCTACGGAAAGGTATCCGCACCAAGGACTACACATTATTTTATAGCAGAGCAGCACCGTAACGACGGACGGGGAAAGACGTGAGATCGCAGGATTCGGCTAAAGACGGCCTTAAACATGCCGTGATGAGGACTCGCTTTTCTACCAACAGATTCTTAACTACAAAATGATAACAGAATTTAAAAAAACTGGGTTTATTAACATTAAAATATGGATAAAAAAAGAAATATCAGACCAATTGATTACATACAATTGACATAAATTCAAAATAGAATACACACAACTCACATCTTCTCTGACATAGGTGACCTGGGGTATGACCTCAAGCGGCAGTGAAAAACTATCCATAGCATTTTATATCGTGAGAGCACCAAACGCTGACGTAGTCCGCAAGTACGTGCACTTACAGAAACATGAACGTACCAAAACATTACAGATCAATTCGTAGACCTAATGTATTCGCCTGCGTAGCAGGCACCAAAAGCAAATAACGCCGCCACAACGAAGCAGCATCCCGCGACGCTTTCTCTGCGATAATCCTCGCGTCCCGGTGATAAGAACGACAGTCGCACGACTCCTGGACCAATCACAAAACAATAAACGCAATGGGATGCCCAGCACGGAGACAACGACCAATAGAATGGAGACCGCAACCATGACATATTAAGAGGACATATCATTTAACCATCCTAATGGCGTCCCGCATAAATACGAATAATAATAATAATACTAATAATCAAAAGGCCAAAACCAAATACGAAGCGCGGTAAAAGAAAAGCACGTCAAATGAATACACAAAGAACACTATTAAGGTCAAGCAAAATTAATTTACTGAACACCACGTGGGGGCGGCTACGATCGTAAGGCTTAACAATCACAGCATCTCGTCCACAACCGCGAGCCAATAATCATAATAAGTCGTAGATGCAGCTCAAAATGCTCTCATTATAGTACCAAGGGTTCGACTCGTTGGCTGAATGGTCAGCGTACTGGCCTTCGATTCAGAGGGTCCCGGGTTCGATTCCCGGCCGCGTCGGGGATTTTAACCTTCATTGGTTAATTCCAATGGCTCGGGGGCTGGGTGTTTGTGCTGTCCCCAACATCCCTGCAACTCACACACCACACATAACACTATTCTCCACCACAATAACAAGCAGTTACCTACACATGGCAGATGCCGCCCACCCTCATCGGAGGGTCTGCCTTACAAGGGTTGCACTCGGCTAGAAATAGCCACACGAAATTATTAGAGTACCAAAGGACTCAACATGATGGCAGCTCACATTGCAGAGGCACTGCCCTGCCAAGGACAAACAAACCAAACGTACCATCGTCGAAAACGTTAAGGTCATCTGTATAACCCAATCCTTATCTCAAATATGAGGCCTCAAAAGGATCAGTAGTCTTTACACAGGGTACGAAGTGGAGACAAGTAAAAGATTGGCTGTCTGCCGAGCCAAGATCATCACTGGTTAAGGAGAGCGAAGTAGACCCCAAATATACGGCTCGTTTCGAATCAACACTACGCCTACTTGTTCACACTAAACAAGCCGAATACCGTACCAACGCGCGGAGGGTTTTTGTCAAAAGGGGTCCACGTCATGGGGCCAAAATATTTAAACACACACATAGAAAATGACTACTAATGAGAAAAAGGAATAGGAACGGAAACCTACAACCTGTTTTCCAGTCAATGACCGGGTCAGGGATGGAATGAATGAAGCCCCCAACTTGCAGCGAGGATAGAAATTATGCCGGCTGCCGAGGCCTGTCGCACTCCTCTGGGGCAATGATTAATGGCTGACAGATGAAATGAAATGATAGTGGAGAGTGTTGCTGGAATGAAAAATGAGAGGGAAACCCGGAGAAAAACCTGTCCCGCTTCCGCTTTGTCCAGCACAAATCTCACATGTAGCGACCGGGATTTGAACCACGGAATCCAGCGATGAGAGACCGGCGCGCTGCCGTCTGAGACACGGAGGTTACGAGAAAAAGGAATAACGCGCATGAAATAAAGACGTAGAATTAAAATACAAGCTCATATTAAACAGGTTCCATAGCCATTGATATTGGACGCCACAGGATACTAGAAAAATACGT
Source organism: Anabrus simplex (assembly GCF_040414725.1). Classification (NCBI taxonomy): domain Eukaryota; kingdom Metazoa; phylum Arthropoda; class Insecta; order Orthoptera; family Tettigoniidae; genus Anabrus; species Anabrus simplex. The sequence goes on from NC_090269.1 coordinate 178,837,747, forward strand.
GACAAGAAAAGTAAAACAAAATTAAAGCATTACCTGCACACAAAAGCATAGAACTGAAGCCAACCGCCCAAACAAGCTGGCTAGCCTCAAAGTTATACTTTAAACCTATGGAAAAGATTGGAGCAGCCGGCGAAGGCTACCGGGCACAGCAAAACCTCCATCTTCGTCGCTCGAAGCACAACAAACTCGAATGTCAAGGAATATTAAAACCCATCGAGAAGGGAATAAAACCCAGAAGGCGAAGGAGCGCGTTTGCTGCTATCTATTGGATGAGTAGGGAACAACTGGTGAATAAAATCTAGTCTAACAATAAGACACAGGTAGCACGACGAGTGTGGGAGCGGCTCAGCATCCTTACATAGACTACCGGTATTTATTCCTCAGCCGATCCAACCATTAGCTGTCATGCTCCGTCGTAACACATTCATTTCCAGAACTCAGTTTTAACCCTTTGTCTCTCTTTCAGTGTCCGATACTCCCGAGCCATATGTCAGAGTGCTTTGAACAACAACACGCAGCTCCAGTTTCTTTGTTCGTCTGGATGTGTGCCGACTCCAAAAGATCCCATTTAAAGATCTAATAGCCACCCTTGTTTGAAGTATCCTGGAAGATATACCCACATCACATTGTCTTGTCTTGTCCATCAGTGATACAAATACTTGAACATATCCACATTTCTCACAAAATATTCTTCTTCTTCTTCTTTATCTGTGTACCCTCCAGGGTCGGTTTTTCCCTCGGACTCAGCGAGGGATCCCACCTCTTCCGCCTCAAGGGCAGTGTCCTGGAGCTTCAGACTCTGGATCGGGGGATAAAACTGGGGAGGATGACCAGTACCTCGCCCAGGCGGCCTCACCTCTATGCTGAACAGGGGCCTTGCAGGGGGGATGGGAAGATTGGAAGGGATAGACAAGCAAGAGTGAAGGAAGCGGCCGTGGCCTTAAGTTAGGTACCATCCCGGCATTTGCCTGGAGAAGAAGTGAGAAACCACGGAAAACCACTTCCAGGATGGCTGAAGTGAGAATCGAACCCAGCTCTACTCAATTGACCTCCCTAGGCTGAATGGAATCCGTTCCAGCTTTCGTACCACTTTTCAAATTTCGTGGCAGAGCCGGGAATTGAACCCGGGCCTCCAGGAGTGGCAGCTAATCACACTAACCACTACACCACACAGGCGGACCCCAAAATGTACTTCTTTAAAAAAAGCTCACAATACTGGTACGTTATTTCGAATCCAAGGGATAATCACGTAGATTCTTAAAGATTCTCTTCAAAATCTGGCTTTCATTTGAATTGTTCTAATTTCAAAATAAATGTTCCTGTTTAGCTATTTTAGATATTCCTTTCGTTACATGTTATGTCACAGATCTTGAATTATTTGTATTCAAGTTATGGTTAACATCCACCAGCTGTCGTACCCGTCATTGACTGGTTAATGTTTGTATAACTGAGGCAGGAAAGTGGCAGAACACATCAACTAACAATAATGAGTCAATGGAATGTTATAATTAAGTTTTACAGACTTAGGCCATCACATTTTATTTTCTTCGAGCTTTGTGAGCAACCGCCTCCCTCTTCCGTTATTCATCGAGTGATAACGTTTTCGTTTTCATTACGATAGTCATCTTCATTATATTCCTGATCAATAGTGGCTGATGATCGGGCATATTTTCAGCTTATTTCAACAATCACAACAATCATCATCATTATTAGCTAATTGATCACTATGACGACTGAACAATCTAGGCTCTCCTCGTCGGCAATGCTCGCCCTTGATGGACTTGCTAAGAAAGTCTTAAATTTGCGAATATCTCCACTGTTGTAGCTCGCAACGTAAAAATGTATAAGACGTAAAATATTCTAAAATACGTCCACGATTGATTGTCGTTATACGCACTGTTTAGATGAATTAATATTTCGAGAAATATTTGGATGTTTGTGCAATAGTTATCAGATCGGCTATGTTGGTGGTTGTGGTAAATGGTGAAAATAAATCCGATTCGCAGCAACAATCAAAGTATGAATATGAGATGAACGAGTGTGTCACGTACCAGTATAGTTGGGTCCACGACAGTTGAAGTCTGACATTTGAACGGTGAAAGCAGTAACGCCCCAGGGGCTCTGAACTTTGGAGCGTGGGTTGGCGACCACGGGGCCCTCAGCTGAGTCCTGGCATTGCTTCCACTTACTTGTGCCAGGCTCCTCACTTTCATCTCTCCTATCCGACCGTCCTTGGTCAACTTGTTCTTTTCCGACCCCGACGCTATTAGGTTTGCGAGGGCTAGGGAGTCTTTCATTTTCACGTCCTTCGTGGCCCTTGTCTTCCTTTGGCCGATGTCTTCATTTTTCGAAGTGTCGGATTCCTTCTATTTTTTCCCTCTGATTAGTGTTATACAGAGGATGGTTGCCTAGTTGTACTTCCTCTTAAAACAATAATCACCACCACCACCACCTGAAAGCAGTAACTACGAAGTACGCTGCGTTGTCATAGGTACCTCACTCTGCGGCATATACTGTAACTCTTTCATACAGGCTGAATTATTTAATCAACTATGATGGCCTAATGCAATTCAATAAACTTTGACCCGTTCCTAAGCTCGTACTAATAATTCCGGCATTTAAGACAGAACACGTCATTGCCGATAAATATGAGATTTCATAAACACTAAACCGAGAACAACCTCGACAAATGAACGTGTCAAGTAGAGAATAGAACTGTACAACTAGCCACTGATGAACTTACGAAAAAATAAACTAACAACGAAAATAATATTTAGGAAACAAACACTTCAATTAAAACCAACAACAACTAACGCAGCTAACACAGTACTACTCCGAATAATACCACAAAAGCGACTGAGAGCAAGTCAACCCAGTTGGCGATAGTGTTCTTAAATGTGGCCATAGTAATAGACCATTTTAGAGCAGCGTTAGTCAACTTTTTCTCGCCTGTGGCGCTAAACGTCAGACTTCAACTCTCGCGGACCCAACTATAGTTAGCAGGACATGTAAGAACTCAGGAATGGCATGCTACTTCTCGCCAGTACTCACAGCTGTAAAGCCAAATATCAGAGCTGAGTGGCAACAGAAGAGACAAGCACAAAGCATTGTAATGTTATTGTTGAACTTTAGAGACTTTCAATATTGTAGTTTTCTTCGTACTCACATTATTATTTTTTCTTTTACAAGTTGCTTTACGTCACACCGATACAGATAGGTCTTATGGTGACGATGGGACAGCAAAGGCGTAGGAGTGGAAAGGAAGCGGTCATGGCCTTAATTAAGGTACAGCCCCAGCGTTTTCCCTGTGTGAAAATGGGAAACCGCGGAAAACCATCTTCAGGGGTGCCGACAGTACGGTTCGATCCCACTATCTGCCGAATACTGGCCGCACTTACGCGACTGCAGCTACCGAGCTCGGTACTCTTTGATATTAGGGCATCCAATATAAAGTGATTTTTTCTTCCTCCTTTCATGACTCCCTCTTCAAGCGATCATCCCTTCATGACTTTCTTCCTCATTTTGTAGTCATCTTACAATTGTCCATGTCGATATGGTGTGATGACCTCGTGGTTTAAGACAATCGTGCCAGAAACCACCACAATGGCCACTGAGCAATATTTCCATGTTCTCTGCTCAGCTATGGGCTCATAGCACTCATTCGTTAATTCCTCTTCCCCTAGTTGGTGGTTATCCGTGAATGGGAGACAAGGGTTTTCCATTCATTCTGTGTAATTGGGGAATAACCCTGCTACAGACGTAAGTCAATAAATATTTCCATGTTAGCGATTAATATTTAGTGTCAGAGCGTTGCTACACTACAAATATACACAAATGCAAATATACATAGAATAATAAAGTAGAGATTTGACTTGAATCGTTAACCGACTTATCATTTAACTTCAGTTGTATTTCTTCTTTATTACTGTTATTAGTTGTTAAAATATTATTCATAGCTTTCCAATGATATTTGTATTTTTTGACTTATTGATATAATATCTCTTATCTAGATCTCTTTGTATTCAAGTAACCCTATTACGTATGTGTTTATAGGCTTTTGTAGTATTACAACTGGCCAAATACATAGCACTTTACATACATACCATTTCGTGCGGTCACACTGAGCAATTCCGTCTTTGGTCGCTTCTTGAAGTGTACACTGGACAGGGCATATTTGACAGTTATACATGTGTGGGGTAGTTTGTGTTTCCCCGCATTCACAAAGTTCTGTCCGTTTTTCTAAATACCCCCACCTATCGAGGTTAGCGATGTTCGGCGTTGATATGGACTAAGCAACCGAAGTCTAAATTCATTAATACCTCTGTCATCATAGCCAGTACGGTAAAAACTGTAGAAGACATGAATGATCGCAAATAATATCGTCTGTAACTTTTTATTTTATTTTATTTTATTTTATTTTATTTTATTTTATTTTATTTTTATTTTATTTTATTTCACTTTAGGCACGTAAGCCAAAGGCTATTCTCGGTGCAATACAGAGGGACTACAATGGCGGCTATGTTTCACAATGAAATTATAACATAAACTAAATATATAATGTAATGTGATATAACAGATAAGATAGCACAAAAAGCTTCACGAACATAATTACTACCGGTATACTGCTTTAAGTAGGGGCTGCCTGGCCGAGGCGGTAAAGGCGTGCTCGGCTCGCCCGGAAGGACGTGGGTTCGAATCCCCGTCAGGAATTCGTAAAATTTAAGAAACGAGATTTCCACTTCCGGGGGTGTACATGGCCCTGAGGTTCACTAGCCTACGCCAAAAATGAGTACCAGGTTAATTGCTGGGGGCAAAGGTGGCCGGGCGCAGAGCTAACCACTCTGACCCTTCAAGTGCCGAGGTTACGGATAGTGGGAGCCTTTACCTTCCACCCCTCCGAGGGCCTTCATGGCTTGTACGGAAGAGATTTTGCTTTTGCGTTTATACTACTTTAAGTATTTAGTTACATTACTCTTGAAAATAGATAAAGTTGGTAAAATTGTGATATATTTTGGAAGTGAATTATACATAGTTATAGTCCGGCTCCATGGCTAAGTGGTTGGCGTGCTGGCCTTTGGTCAGAGGGATCCCGGGTTCGACTCCCGGCAGGGTCCGGAATTTTAATACCGCTGGCACGGGGGCTGGGTGTATATGTCGTCTTCGTTATCATTTCAACCTCATCACGACGCGCAGGTTGCCTGTGGGAGTCACATCAAAAGACATGCACCTGGCGAGCCGAACATGTCCTCGGACACTCCCGGGACTAAAAGCCGTACGCCATTTAATTTCATTTCATAGATAGTTATAGAAAAATGCCGTAGAAAATGTTGACCATAACTAGTAAATTGGATCTGGCTGTATTGAATAAATAATTCTCGTTTCATAATTATAAACCTGTGAATTGCCCGGCTCCATGGCTAAATGTTCAGCGTGCTGGCCTTTGGTCAGAGGGGTCCCGGGTTCGATTACCGGCAGGGCCAGGAATTTTAACCACCATTGGTTAATTTCGCTGGCACGGAGGCTGGGTGTATGTGTCGTCTTCATCATCATTTCATCCTCATCACGGCGCGCAGGTTGCCTACGGGAGTCAAATCGAAATACCTGCACATGGCGAACCGAACATGTCCTCGGACACTCCCGGCACTAAAAGCCATACGCCATTTCATATACCTGTGAGTTGGTAATTATTGATGTGTTTGAGTGGACTAATTTAATTTGAAGTTTATAGATCTTAATAATAGAAGACTTTTGTGTGGAGATTTGGAAGTGATGCTATTTTAAAATGCTTACACAAATCTTTAGCCTATGTCGGAATGGGCAGTTTGAAAATTATTTTTAATGCTCTCTTCCTAAGGACATCTACTTTCCCAAATGTTATTGCAGCATGCCAGACATTTGCCTTATAAGAGATGTGGCTTTCAATAAGAGCATAGTAAATACTCAACAACCCACAAGAGCATTTATACTTCAATCTACTGGGGACATCAATCACAGGGATAATTTTATTACAGATAGTCTCCATCTGGTTACTCCACGATATATTTTCATCTATAATCAGCGCCGGCCTCTCACCGCTGGGTTCCGTGGTTCAAATCTTTGTCACTCTATGTGAGATTTGTGCTGGACAAAGCGGAGGCGGGGCAGGATTTTCTCCGGCTACTCCGGTTTTCCCTGTCGTATTTCATTCCAGCAACACTCTCCAATATCATTTCATTTCATCTGTCATCCATTTATCATTGTCCCAGAGGAGTGCGACAGGCTTCGGCAGCCGGCACAATTCCTATCCTCGCCGCTAGATGGGGGCTTCATTCATTCCATTCCTGACACGGTCAAATGACTGGAAACAGGCTGTGGATTTTCATTTTCAATCAGTCCTATGAATGTAATATTCTGCACTATCCTTACTGTATGAAGGAAGAAAAACAAATGTATACAGACATTTAAGGCATATAATGGTTTATTAATTTGTTTGTCAGGTTAATTACTAATTAGGCCTACTAATTAATAATTATTAACATTAAATTTATCTATGGCTTTATAGACTGGTACAACTCTGATAATTTTAAGTTTATCTAGTACTTTACCCTCTGATAGAGATTTATTAACTAATTTTGTGATGCGAGCTATAATAAATTTAGAGCCTCTTTATAAGAATAATGCTAATACCAAAACAGTCAACACTACAACTATTGTTTTAAGAATATTAGTTATTTTTTTCGATTTCAATTTCATTAGTATAGGTTAAAAATAAGGAATTAGATGGACCAGGTTCAAGAGGAGGGTATTTAGATTGTGTGATGTTCTTAGCTAAACGCATACCTATATCAGTAAAATAACCATTAAAATAGCATAGTAGAGATTTGACTTGAATCGGTAACCGACTTATCATTTAATTTCAATTGTATTTCTTCTTTATTACTGTTATTAGTTGTTAAAATATTATCCATAACTTTCCAATGATTATTTGTATTTTTTGACCTATTGATATAATCTCTCTTACCTAGATCTCTTTTAATTAAAGTATTGAGAAGACGCATACAAAAGTCTCGGCAAAACGACTTTGACACGGTGGTATCCCAAATGATTAGCATGCCTGCATTAGGTACCTGCCTTCCTCCAGTTAACCCTGCAAGTTACAGAGTTCCAATCCTCATTATCATTTTCCAGCTCCCCTTTCTCACGTTCTGTGATTACTAGATGTCATTTTACGTACATCCTATAGGACTATATACTTCTGGATCCTTGTGGTATGCCTTTTGTAATTTAGTATTTACCGATAGGACCACTGATGACATAGATATTTGAGAATGACATCTGAGTCGTTTCCCTACCCTACCATTTCATCTAGGATGAATACAAGTATTTATAGCGTACTGTAGTGCCTTATTCCCCGACTTTATATACCGATTTTCATTCAATTTTGTTCACCAATTTTCTCGCTGTTCGGCGCTGATATAGACTAAACAACAAAAGTCTTAATTCATGAATCATCATAGCCGATATAGTAGAACTGTATGAGATATAAATGATCGGAAATTGTATTCTATATAACTTTTGTTATGTAGTATTTATCGATAGTGCCACATAGATAACATAGATATTTGAGAATAAAGTTTGAGGACTTTCCCTAAACTACCATGAATAAAATTATTTATACCCCAAAGTGTAGTGCCTTATTCTCCGACTTGCTTGCATGGGTTTTATTCTAAATATGTCGAGGTATTGCCACATATCATAGTGTCTTGAACAACTGTCGTGGTTATATTTAGCAAAGAGAAGAAACGTTATTCAGTCTTGTTTGTCCATAACATTCTGCGTACACGTACACGAAGTTATCTGAGATCAGAGTTCAATACTTTTAATTCCCAGATATAATCCTTCGAAGTCCAGAATTAATTTCCTATTCATTTCACAATAAGTTAAGGTAACTCATTCGTACCTACAATCATACGCTCCTAGAATTCCTTTCCAGCTGTAATTAGACACATATGTAAGAGATACAAGTGCTACATAAACTTAAAAATTAGCATTTAATTTAATTTGGGGTTAGTCAAAAGTGTGTCTATCTTTCGTCTACAACTCATTCTTTAATGGTACAGTAGTTATAGAACCTATAGCTCCTTAGTTAGCATCGTGGTATTCGGTTCAGAGGATCGCGAATTCGATTCCCGGCCGGGTTGAGGACTTTAGCTGTATCTGATTATCCTCCACTTCAGGAACTGAATGTTTATTTTTGTCTCAATGCACAGCTATTCGTATTCACACACTACACCGCACTATCAACCACGACAGAAACACGCGATAGAAATATGCGGATGGCGTCAGCAGGGGCATCCGGCCGTAAAAAAGGGTCAGGGTTACATGTGCTGTCCAGTTTGTATCAGCGGCCCTACCAGGGTGTGGAAAAAGCAGCGTACATAGAAAATATAGAACTTAGAATATAATGGTGATATATGACAATATGTGCAATTTATACATACTGAGTATAATATGGTTTGGCGTAACAGCAAGCTTCATAGCCGGAGTCGTGCCGTGTAAAAGAAGTCTGTAGTAGTATTAAAAAGTAAAGAGGAAGGATGTTCGTAGCTTTACGTACCACACGGACATGAATCCCAAATGCATTGAACGGATTCGAACTGCGGCCGCCTTGGTGAGAAGCCAGTGACAGAACCACTCGGCTATATCACTTCCCAATAATAATAATAATAATAATAATAATAATAATAATAATAATAATAATAATAATAATAATAATAATAATAATAATAAGAATTGTTACGGGGTTACCCGTGGAGCAGAAACAGGTTAAAGAAGGTGCGGGCTGGAATGGGTCTAACTACAAAATCAAATTTAATTTAAAACTTAAACTGAAGGTTATATTTTCAGAATGTCAAACATAACAATTTTTTCATGACAATATTACAGGTACAAGTAGCAATCATTAAACAAGATGTGAAAAATCCAAGTTTAGTGGTGTTAACAGATCCTGGGCTTCAAGCCCTCCCTTTACTTTTCCTGACCTCCTAGCTCAACTTTACAAAAGAGCACAAATTTATACAAGGGCAGAAATCCCCTAATCCAAAGAGCACTTGCTCCCAAAATTATAACATCTAGCCTTCAAGAGGCATTCATTAATCTTACAAAAACCGAGCTCGATAGCTGCAGTCGCTTAAGTGCGGCCAGTATCCAGTATTCGGGAGATAGTAGGTTCGAATCCCACTGTTGGCAGCCCTGAAAATGGTTTTTCCGTGGTTTCCCATTTTCACACCAGGCAAATGCTGGGGCTGTACCGTAATTAAGGCCACGGCCGCTTCCTTCCCACTCCTAGCCCTTTTCTCTCCCATCGTCGCCGTAAGACCTATCTGTGTCGGTGCGACGTAAAACAACTAGCAAAAAAAAAAAAAATCTTACAAAAACTTTGAAAAAGAGCAAACAGGCTCTCAGCTTTCCAAGCCTACTCAAGGCAACACCAACTTACAATTTCTGGCCTCTCAAGGCACAACTTACAATTGGAAAAGGATTATACAGGGGTATTTAATACAAAACCTACTGGGCCTTCATGAAAAAAAAAACGGTTAAATAAATGGCCCGACCACAAAAGGAATGGAGGTGAAAACTTGCACTCCTAGATGTGAACACTTAAAACCTAAAGGGCACTACGCCGATGAAACAGGGGCTATTCCCAAACTACTGAGGTGACTCGTATAAGGGTAAATTAATGCATTACGGAAAGGAAGAAAAACAGTTAGAAAACGCAGTCACCTCAAATCAAGATGAAGGGGAGCTCGAGAGGGTACATCACTCTCTATCCCCGATTTACAGTTAAAGATTTTATGAAACTTTTTACATTAGCAGGCAAAAAGTTACATTTTTAGAAAAGTAGGTTACATAGTTAACGATTCGGACCTTTCCCTCGGGTTAAACTGCGGAGATAGCTACAACAAGAAAGATGGAATTATGAGGCCATTACCTTGAAGATGTACTCCTGACCGATGAAAGAGGTCGCCCGCCTCCTCCTTTGACACACACACACACACTTAGTAAGATGACGATCAATTGGCCAAGAGACGAGAAAAGCCGCAGTTTATAAACCCTCAGGGAAGGTTCGAGATCATTCACGATTATTCAAGACACATCCACAGAATTTTATTGGTAGATTTCAAAAGTAACGCTCAGAATCGGAGAAGAAGCCCGTGACAGGTGGAAAATTAATTACAGAAATTAGTGATTGGTTGGATTCAAAACTGGCGGAAAGAAAAGATAAATATTGCCAACCCAAAAGTAAATGAATATCAATTAGTTAAAAAAAAAACTAGAAATACAAAACTTCTTTGAATTATAGGTTCTTTCACTTCGCACCAGTGTGCATGATCATAGTTTTTAATGGTGTCATCTGTGGAAGAATGTCCAAACGTCTTGATGTATGTCAAACAAAACAAGTAAAAATTTGCTCAGGGTAGGAAACTGCACCATAACAAAATTACATAATATTTCTGTGGTGACATCTTCAGAGTAGAGTTCTAAGTTGGTGTAGTTTCAGTTTTACTGTTTTGCCACTAGAGGAGTTCGTTTAAGCGCTGAATTTAAATGCGCGGCGTTGGGATGTACCTCCCGGTACAATAATAATAATAATAATAATAATAATAATAATAATAATAATAATAATAATAATAATAATAATAATAATAATAATAATAATAATAATAATAATAATTGTTACGGGGTTACCCGTGGACCAGCAGAGGTTAAAGAAGGTGCCGGGGCGAATGGGTCTAACTACAATGTCACGAACTGATAAAAAACTTTAAAAAAGGTTATACTTTAGAATTTCAAAAATCAACAAATAACAATGTAACAGGTACCAGTAGCAATACACAAGTTTAGGAAAGATAAGATTGATGGTATAAACAGATCTTGGGCTTCAAGCCCTCACTTTACAGTTCCTGAACTCCCAGCTCAAATTTACAAAAGACACAAATTTACACAAGGACAGAAATCCCTCAATACCTGGAGCGCTTGCTCCCAACATACAGTATCCAGCCTCCAAAAGGCATTCAGTAATCTTACTTTGAAAAAGAGCTAACAGGCTCTCAGTTGTCAAGCCTACTCAAGGCAACACCAAAAATATCTCACATCTTTTGGCCTTCCATGGCCCAGCTTACAAATTGAAACAGGAAGAAAATCAGTTACAAAACGTAGTCACCTCAAACCAATATGAAGGGGAGGTCGAAAGGGTACATCACTCTCTATCCCCGATTCACAGTTAAAGATTTTATGAAGTTATTGCATAAGCCGGCAGAAGTTACATTTTCAGAAAGGTAGGTTACATAGTTAAAGTTTCGGACCTCTCTCTCGGGTTAAACTGCAGAGCTAGCAAGAAATAAAGATGTTAATTGGCCATTACCTTGTCGCTGTACTGCTGCCTTATGAAAGAAGCGCCTCCCGCTTCCTGCTTGACACACACACTAGTTCAGATGACGATCAATTGGCCAATAGACGTGAAAATCCACAGTTTATAAACCCTCGGGGAAAGTTCCAGACCTTTCACGAATAATCAAGACACACACACGGGATTTTATTGGTTAACTTCAAAAGTGACACTCAGAATCGAGGAAGAAGCGTGTGATAGGCGGAAAATTAATTACAGAAATTCGTGATTGGCTAAATTCAAAACTGGCGGAAAGGAAAGGTAAATATTGCCAACCCAAAAATGAATGAACATAATTTAGTAAACAAAAACTTATGAAGACAAAATTTCTTCAAATCAAAGGTTCTTTCACTTCGCACCACGGTGCATAATAATAATAATAATGTTATTTGTTTTACGTCCCACTGACTACTTTTACGGTCTTCGGAGACGCCGAGGTGCCGGAATTTAGTCCCGCAGGAGTTCTTTTACGTGCCCGTAAATCTACCGACACGAGGCTGTCGTATTTGAGCACCTTCAAATACCACCGGACTGAGCCAGGATCGAACCTCCCAAGTTGGGGTTAGAAGGCCAGCGAATTAACCGTCTGAGCCACTCAGCCCGGCACCAGCATCAGGGTGCATGATCATAGTTTTTCAGTAGTGACATCTATGGAAGAATGTCCAAACTTCTTGATGAAGGGAAAACAAAGCAAGTAGAAATTCACACAGTACTGAAAACTCCACAATAACACAATTACGTCAAATTACGGTAGTGACTTCTTCTGAGTAAATTTAAAAGTAGGTCCAATTTCACGGTTTCTCCAGTAGAGGAGTTCTTTTTGGCGCAAGATTTAAATGCGCGGCGTTCGGGTGTACCTCCCGGTACAACAACAACAACAACAATAATAATAATAATAATAATAATAATAATAATAATAATAATAATAATAATAATAATAATAATCGTTACGGGGATACCCGTGGGCCAGCAGAGGTGAAAGAAGGTGCCGGGGTGAATGGGTCTAACTACAAAATCAAAGTTAATCTAAAACTGTAACAAAGGTTATATATTTTTCTTTAAAAAAAAAGTAACAATTTAACAGGTACCAGTAGCAATAAACGAGTCTTAGGAAAGACAAGATTGGTGGTATAAACAGATCTTGGGCTTCAGGCCCTCATTTAACAATTCCTGAGCTACACGCTCAACTTTACAAAGATCACAACTTTACTTAAGGGCAGAAATCCCCTAATACGTGGAGCCCTTGCTCCAGCAATAAAGATCCGGTCTCCCAGAGGCACTTTTACAACACTAGAAAAAGGGCTAACGTGCTCTCAGTTCTCAAGCCTGCTCAAGGCAATATCAGAAAATTACAATTACTTGCCATCAAGGCACTACTTACAAAATTTGAAACAGGGGTATCTAGTACCCAACCTATTGGGCCGTAGTAGAAAAGAACAGGTTAAGTAAATGGCCCAAAACACAAATAGAATGAAGGCGTGTAAGAGCACTCCAAGATATGAAGTCTAAAAACCTCAGGGGCACTAGGCCGACGAAAGAGAGGCTATTCCCAAACTATGGAGGTGACTCGTATAAGAATAATTTAAGACATTACGGAAAGGAAGAAAACCAGTTACAAAACGTAGTCACCTCAAACCAATATGAAGGGGAGCTCGAGAGGGTACGTCACTCTCTGTCCCCGAATTACAGTTGGAGATTTTACGAATTGTTTACATTAGCCGGCAGAACTTACATTTTAGAGAAGTTGGTTACATAGTTAAGTTTTCGGACCTTTCTCTCGGGTTAAACTGTGGAGCTAGCAAAAAAGAAATGTGTTAGATGGCCATTACCTTGAAGAACTGCTGCCTGATGAAAGAGGCGCCTCCCGCCTCCTGCTTGACACACACGCTAAGTTAGATGACGATCAATTGGCCAAGAGACGTGAAAATCCGCAGTTTATAAACCCTCGGGGAAAGTTCGAGACTTTTCATGAATAATCAAGACACACCCACAGGGTTTTATTGGTCAAATTTAAAAGTGACACTCAGAATCGAAGGAGAAATACGGGATTGGTTGGAAATTATTACAAAAATTAGGGATTGGCTGGATTCAAAACTGGCTGAAAGAAAAAATCAATATTGCCAACCCAAAAATGAATGAACGAAGTTTAGTAAAGAAAAACCTTATGAATACAAAACTTCTTTAAATCAAAGTTCATCCACTTCGCACCAGGGTGCATGATCATAGTTTTTGAGCAGTGACATCTGTTGAAGGAAGTTCAAACTTCTTGAAAAATGGCTAACAAAACAAGTATAAATTCACACCGTACTGGAAACTTCACAATAACAAATTTACGTCATATTACTGTAATGACATCTTCTGAGTAAAAGTTTAAGAAGGTCTAGTTTCAAATTCACTGTTCCTCCCGTAGAGAAGTACTATTAGGCGCAACATTTAAATGCGCGGCGTTGGGGTGTACCTCCCGGTACAATAATAATAATAATAATAATAATAATAATAATAATAATAATAATAATAATAATAATAATAATAATAATAATAATAATAATAATAATAATAATAATAATAATAATAATTGTACCGGGCGGTACACCTCTACGACGCAAGTTCAAATCTTGCGCCAATTGAAACTCCTCTACAGGAGAAACCCTGAACTGTAACAACTGAATCAACTCTCCTGTTTATCAGAAGATGTCACTGGGTGTTTTTGATTTGCTTTTGTTGATCAAGAAGTGTGGACATTCTCTAACTGGTGTCTCTACTAAAAAACTATGATAATTCACTCTGGTGCGAAGGAATGAACTTTCTTCGAGAAATTTGGTATTCATAAGTTTTGTCTTTACTAAATTTTGTTCTTTCATTTGAGGGTTGTCGATATTAAGCTTTCTTTCCGCCTGTTTTTCTGTAATTAATTTCCCACCAATAAGGTGTTTCTTCATCGATTTGTGTATAACTTTTTGCTGTTAACCAATAAACTTTTGTGGGCGGGTCTTAATCATTCATGAAAGGTCTCGAATTTTCCGCGAGGGTATAAAAACTGCTGATTTTCTTGTCTCCGGGCCACTTCATCAACATCTTGCTTAGTGTATAGAAGCATAGTAGGGGGCGGGAAGCGCCTCTTTCTTCGGGCAACAGATCTTCAACAAGGTAATGGCCGATTAACATCTTTCTTTCCTCTTTGCTAGCTCAGCAGTTTAACTCGCGGGGAAGGTTCGAAACCTTTAATATGTCACCTATCTCTTTAAAATGTAAATCCCTTTTCATTCTATGTAAAAACTACAAATTTCTTCAACTGTAAATCGGGGATAGAGAGTGCTTTACAGAATAATAATAATAATAATAATAATAATAATAATAATAATAATAATAATAATAATAACAATGTAGTCACCTCATTGACAATGTCTCAATGCAGTTTGAAGCTTGGCCGCAAGGCTGTCATCCATTAACTTTCTACACCGGTACCGATAAAATCTTGACCACCAGCATCATTATATAATTATTTTACATTTGAATTAGGTCACCGACCATGTATTTACATGTTCTTTCCCAGATCATTGCGAGAGTAGAGTTAAAGATTTCAGAGTTGGTAAGTCTGTAACAACCACCATTTTATAGTTTATATGTAGAAATGTTAGCATTTATTCTGCTATTAGTTCATTAGGTGAGTGATATCAGACGTTAAGCTAGCAGTCCAGACGTGAAGAACGGGTAAACACGAACGCGTTGTTTCCAGCCAACAATCAGTCGTAAAAGAGACAAAGCGACTTGTTTTTCTTGAGACTCGTAAACTCTGGTTATTGTTTCTCTACTGACCCACTCCGGCGAGCAGGAGTCATTGAACACACATTCTCGTCGACTTCCTCTATGCATACATATTTGTTTGAGGAGGGCGGGGTTGGAAACTGCACACGAGATTTATTAACGAAATATCCTCATTGTTCTAAGGCAGTAAAGGAGTGTCTGAAGCCATGTAAGTAGGTACAGTACATTCGGAAGTGGTAATTCTTCAGTAACAAATGCGATACAACCCATTACATTAACCTACCATTGAATTCACAGAGTGCCTACCCTCAATTAATAAGTGGAAATATTTTCCATCATTTCATTTCATCATCATCATCATCATAATCATAATTATCATCATAGGCATCCAATCGCTGGCAAGTATAACAACAGTTCTCCGCGTGTATCAAGATCACTCGTGGTGGGTTCTTAGATGGCTGAAGAAGCGAATTCTGGAACCACTAGCTCCACCACAGTGTTGGCACATCCAAACTGCCAAAGCTCCTTGTTGTTCTGTAACCCGGTGTCATTTCTTCTATGATTTTCTTGTTCTTCTTTGCAATTTATTTTTATCAGCCTCGCACCTTCGTCGCTATTGGTGAAAATGCTGCGAGCCTTCACAAAAAATGCTGATCAGATACAGCATCCTCTCAGTTGCTGATTTCAATTTGACACTTCCTCATAACAGACCTTGGAACACCTTTATCGTTTTTGTTATCCTCCGGGATTACGTTGTCCAGTCTTCAATTAGAATATACTACGGTTTTTTTATTTTATTTTTTATTTTTTGGAACGCATATGTTAGGCATGTGGATGATGTGGCCAGCCCATCCAAGTTGACGTTTGGTGATCATTGCCTCAGTGCTCGTGGTATTGGCCTCTTCCAATACACTGATGTTCGTTCAACGGTCCTGCCATTTCACTCCAAGTAGGCCTAATTTTCTAAAACAGCGCTGGCGGCATTTCCCCAGATATTTGAAGTGTATTCTGTAAGTAGTCTG